>NC_046308.1:17162263-17465293 GCF_004115265.2 Rhinolophus ferrumequinum | reverse complement strand
TCGAACTAAGCATCTCTTGATATCCTCAGACTGTAGGCATGAAAGAGGGAAACTGTGTTTCTTCCCGTGCCTCTCCCGCTCCGCCCCCCATTAGGGCTCCCACAGAGCTGAGAGCAGTCTGCTAACACCCTCTCTTCCTTCTTTCTCCACAGCCCATGACCTTCCTGCGAACAAGGCCTCGGCAGCCCCGCCTGGCAGCCACTTGCAGTGCCTGTCTGTCCACTGCACAGACGATGTGGGTGATGCCAAGGCCCGAGCCTCCGTGCCCACCTGGCGGTCCCTGCACTCTGATATTTCCAACAGATTCGGGACATTCGTGGCTGCCCTAACTTGAATTGACAAGAAATGCCCCCTCCCCCACCAGGCCCATCCCTACCCCCCCTCTCTCTCCCTTTCCCCCCTCACCCTATCCCTACTCCCACGGCACTCCCACCCCCATAATTTGAAAGGGCCACTATTGCTGATTGGATGAATTTTTTTTCTAGGTTGGTACCTGCGTAGTGGCATATGGACCGGAAAGGGTTAATTTAAAGGGAAAAAAGAAAAAAACCTCAAAAAATTTTTTTAAAAGAGAAACTCTGTCTGCCACAGTATGTTACCAGTGTTAACCCTTCTGCAGTTAGCAGACTTTTGCTTAAGCCTTTTTCCTGCTAGATAATTCCCATTTTTCTGTCATCTTGGCATACGTTTTTTAGATGACCTCTTTCCTTGTTTTATTTCCATGCTGCTGTATGTCCAAGTATTGTTATTTCATAATAAGACAAGAGTTGCTTTCCTTTTTTATTCTCTTTTATTCTTGTTCCTACCCGCCCCCCCCGCGCCTCCCCCCGCCGCCTCCTTCCCCCTTTTTTTTTTTCTTTTTGCTTTGTTCACTGCTTATTAAAATGGAAATCCTGGAGAAGAGTAGTTCTGGAATATTGCCGGGTGAAAGTCAAATTGTCATCACAATATTATATATTGACACCCAACTGTCATCAGTCAGGCAGGAGCCAAACAATGAATGCCCCCCTTAGGTATTCCGCCTGGGATTTTGTTTTGTCTGTTCCCTAAGAAAATAGATTTTCGTTCTTACAAACACACGCTCAGCCTTCAGCTCCATTCTCTCTTCTGCTGGAAGCTGCCCCTCTCTGCAATGGAGGTGATGACGTGGCCAGCCTGCTCTGTGGGAAGGAGTCAGAATGTTTGACAGTGGTGTTTTCTCTCCTTTTCTGGGCCTCTCCACAGATGCCCAGGCTCTGAATTTTCACGCTATGCTGAGCAGCACTGGTCTGCATGGGGGATGGTGGCCTTCCAGCTTGCAGAGTCTCTGGGGTTGGGGGCTCCAGGATCTTGTTCTGCTCCAGCCAGGCTGGCTGGGTCTTGGGTGCTGGAATTGGGGGCAGATCAATTCTTAGCCCTTGACCTTTCCCGACAGCTGTTTCCAGCCAGGCATCCTGGGGAAGAAGGAAGGGCCTGTGTATATCTCCGCCATGTCTCCCAATGGATCCCTACTCATTTATTTTACCATCTCCAACCTGGGCAACCCCCCCTTCCCTGGGCTCATGTAGTGAGGGAGCCCTCAGGCTCAGCTTGCCAACCCCCCCTCTATGAGCCTGGGTGTATTTCTTTGCTGGGTTTTGCAGACTTTCTAAGGGCCAGCGGGGGTAGAAAGGGAATCCCTGGGCCTTGTCTTTTTAACCCCGGAATTTTCCCCCCTTTGGATTTAATGTCACCTTTTGAAAAATTAGAGCCACGTCCCATGTGTCTCATGAAGGGATAACTTCTTTGAGAAGAGATGAGAGGTGGCTGGGCGAGAGGGCTCCTGACCCCAGCAAGGACCGTTACCTGCTCCTCCCAGAGCGCAGGTCATCAGAGGCCCAGGCTTGGCAGGATCTGGTCCCTTTGGGTGTGATGCCTACAAAGGGCTTGAATGACTTACAGGGAAGGTAGGGGCCCCTGAGATTCCAGGGTGGGTCAGACAGGAAGTGACTGATATCACTTCACCCAAAACGGCGACCCATTAGTTTATTTCAGTTTCCGTTAACGACCGTGTCTTCCTAAATCCCTCATTTGGAACCTTCCCCTCCAGGTCCCCAGCGTTTGTAGACCTGGCTTTTTTTAGCAAGTGACCTGAAGGCTTTGAGCTCACCATACAACACCCACATTGTTTATTTCAAAGAACTTTTCAGCCAAGGGAGAAGAGCGTCCAGAAAAATCTCGCTCTTTCCATACCCCCCTCCTTCTTTCCTTCGGCCAGCCCTTCTGGCTTGGGTCTGAGTCTGGATGGTCCGAGGTTCTTGCCTGGGCAATCTGAGCAAGAGCCGACTTCGGCCCACAGAGGGGCAGGCCAAAGAAGGTGGTGGTGTGAATTTGTCAGCGAGGAGGTGTGAACTGCCTCAGTTCCTGAGTTCTGCCACCAAAGGAGAGAAAAGGGGAGAGATGGTCCCCGTCACGGGCTGGGCTGCCGGAGAATCTGCCATAGTCTGAGCAAAACTCTACGTCCCCTCTGCTTCCACAGTGTACAGCTGTTTGAGAGCTTCATCATTTTATTTTTTTAAACAGGAATGATTTCTCCTTCATTGCTTAAGGCTGGGGAGCCAAGCTTCTTGACTTCTGTCTTTGACGTTCCCTGCGTTGAGTCCATCAGCACTTGGCCATCAGCTCGTGGTCCTAGCAACCTTGGAAACCCCTGAAGTTGAAAACTTTTCTTGCTCCCCACGACCCCAGAATGGAACAGCTTTAAAAATAGCCTTAAGCAAAAGGATGTTATTTCATTAAATTTGGTTTAATGGAAAGAATAAAAGCAAATTAAAAACACACCCAGCCCATGAGACTCCAAACACTGGTAATCAGTACCGCATAGCAAACTCTTCGGCAAAGAAAATGAAAACGTTATTGCACATGTAAAATATGAAAACTTAACTCTGCTGTGTGTTAGGCAATCCTGTAATCTTTTTTGACTCTTAAAGGAAATTCATTTCTGAAATGCTTGGTTGGGAGACTGTGACAATAGCTCATGAAATTGAGTGTTATTTTTTTTCTTTCTTTTTTAAAAAAAATATGTAAAGTGCAGTCTTCTGTATTCATGCATATTGTATATACCTGTATATGTTTTCCTGAGCAGCTAAATAACAATAAATATGACGTTAATGGTGCCTGTGGTGCGTTTGTGGGCGGGGCTTGCTTTATTTTTTTTCCCCACCCCCTCCCCTTTTTCCACAGATCTCTTCAAATTCCATGGAGTGTGGGAGTGTAGGTCTGGATGCTGTAGCGTGTGTGTGTGTGTGTGTGTGTGTGTGTGTGTGTGTGTGTGTGTGTGCACGCACACGTGTGTGTGTGTGCATGGCTGTGCTGATGGTCTAACGTGGCTCATCTCAGAATTTCTCCACTCAGCACTCTTGACATTTGGGCTGGACACTTCTTGGCGGTAAGGAGGGTGCGCTGTCCTGTGCATTGTAGGTTGGTGAGCAGCTTCCCTGGCCTCTACCCACTAGATGCCAGTAGCACCTCTTGTCCTCTCTCTTTCCCTTGTGACAACCAAAAATGTCTCTCAATATTGCTCAGTGTCCCCTGGGAGGCATGATGCCACCCGGGACTGAGAACCACTGGTATCTGATTAGTGCAGGAGGTCGGGGGCTAGGGGAGACCAGCTGGCTATGCTGTGTGGTTATTTTTGGGGTCTTGGAGTTCATTTTCAGGAATCAGTAAGCTTTGTAACCTGCAAGTTATGTGGCTTCTCCGTTTCTCCTTTTCCTCATCTATGAAATGAGTCTAACTTGTGAAGTTGTTATAGGAGACAGAATGTGTGGACACTGCACACAGGAGGGCTCCATATGAATAAATTGCTAGCATCATGCCATGATCAGAGCATGGCACAGCTGGTGGCATTTGGGGTCTGTTTGTACGGGGTTGGATGCCACTTCCTCTGTTTATAGCCATGGGCCGTGCGCAAGGGGTTTCAACCCAGTCTCCATTTTCTTGTCTCTAAAATGGAGCAAATAACATCTAGCTTGAGGTTGCTGTGAGCACCAGCCCTGTTTCAGGCTCAGTAAAACGTCTGGCTGTCCCATGGGCCATCGTTTGGGCAGCAGTTTCACTCTGGTACCTACATCCTCAGGCTTGAAGCCGTTGCAGAACCTTAGTCCACAAAGGGGGGAATGGAGGCAAGAGATAGACAAGTAAATGGACAGTTAAAAGGGAGGGAAATACGCCCAGTAATCCATGGCACAAGGGATGCATATCGCTTTGAGAGATTCATGACCCTCCTATGTGAGGCTTCCTCCAGCAGGTCACATCCAGGTGGACTTTTGAAGGATGAATAAGAGTTCATCCGACTCATCCCAGCATGTAAATTGACCCTAATTGGGCAGAATTTGTTGTATTCCTTCCCTTCAGCTTTGAAAGTTTTCTTTATGTATGCAATGGCATATTTGTCAGAATATAAAGTTTTAAAGACGAGGCCTCTACATTCACTTTAATTTGGAAGAGCTTAAAATTCTCTTTAACCTTTAAAGGTCTGCTCAGAGTGACGGTGGTATGTGATTGCATTCAGTACTCAAGGAAGGGAAGAAAAGTGAAAGAGTGATGGGCAGTTGGCGTGGGCATTGGGGAGACTTCAGGTTCAGTGTGAAATGAATGGATGAGTGAGTGAATGAATTCAAGTCTCAGAGGGCTGAGAACTAAAAGCACCATGTGACAGGGGGGACGTCACATTGGAGTGCATGTTGGCACTGGGGGGGCAGGGCAGGGCTCTAGCAGCAGGCTGGTACATCACGCAGGTTGGCCTTTCTGCATTGACAGAGAAACCCTATCTTAGCCAGCCATCCCAGTGTGCACTTCGGAATGGCCTCATCCCCAAGCACTGACAATTCCAGAGGGTGAAGGTGCTGTCTCATGGGAGAGAATGGAGGAGGTGTCAGGTGGACCCTCTGCCCTTTGAGAGCTGGGAGAAGGTGCGGAGAAGGATGCCTCATCCGACTTTCTTACTTAAAAGATTAGAAAAGGATCCCAAGACCAGAGTGAAACATGGAATTTCCTAACTGACAAGGAGATCACAGGCAGGACCCCACATGGGGCACCTACATTGAGTCGTCGTGGAGCTAGAGGGTGTGGAGGTGCCAAGCCTTCGCCTCCAGAGTGGGCTGAAGTGACGTGGAAGTGATTGGGGGTGAGTACCAAATTCTGCAATTATAACACAGTTGATAGGATGGGCTTACGACCCTAATTCTGCAATTATAACATAACTTGATGAACTGACCCAGGAAGCTTGGAAGAATTTTTTTTTTTTATTGAGATAAAATTTACATACCACAAAATTCATCATTTTAATGATTTTAATGTATATAACGGAATGGCTTTTATTATATTCACAATGTTGTGCAATCATCGTCGCTATCCAGTTCTAGAACATTCTTATTATCCAAGAAAGAAACCTGGTACCCCTTTTCAGTCAATCCCAATTACCTCCTTCTTCCAGTCCCTGGCAACCACTGGTTGACTTTCTGTCTCTATGGCTTTGCCTATTCTGGATATTTCATGGAAATGGAATCATACAATATGTGGCCTTTGTGTCGGGTTACTTTTACTTAGCATAATGCTTTCAAGGGTCATTCCTTTTTCTGGCTAAAGATGATTCCATTGCATGAATATACCACATTTTGTTTATCCATTTAGCAGTTGATGGAAATTTGAGTTGTTTTCACCTCTTGACTATTATACATAATACTGCTATGGACACACCAGTTTTTGTGTGAACATACATTTTCAATTCTCTTGGGCATATACCTGGGAGTGGAATTACCTGGTCGCATGGCGACTATGTGTTTAACTGTTTGAGGAACTGCCAAACTCTTTCCACAGCAGCTGCACCGTTTTACATCTTGGAAGGAATTTTTTTTGTTTATTTAACCCAGCATTCCCCATCCCCCTTTGTCACATTTTGAAAATTAAGGTGTCATTTTTATACAATGAAATGTGCAGGTCTAAAGTGTACAGTTTGGTGTGTTTTCACCAGTGCCTACGTGTGTGTAACCCAAACCTCTACCAAAATTACACAACAGGACAAACTCACAGAAAGTTCCCTCCTGCCCTTTTCTAGTCGAAAGCAACAACCTATCGGACGTCTGTACCATTGATTAGTTTTGCCTGTTCTTGCATCTTGAATGTCATAGAAATGGAATCACACAGCCTACCAATGGTTTGGGGTTTCCGGTTCAATTTCTGGCTTGCTGGGATAGGGAGGGGATTGTGAATAATGCAGCTGCTGCTGGTACCGACTGCCATTCATTGAGCAGGTGCCCGGAGACTTCCCCACACTTCCTGGAATTCAAACCCAGGCCTGCCTGACTCTCCATCCAAACCTCTGCCTGCTGCTCTGCAGTTATCAGAGAACCCTGGTCCAGCAGGATGGGGCATGCGGTGGGGTGTGAACAGATGGTGTGATGGAGTCAGTGCCAAATTCCCCGCTAACTGGCCAACAGTCTTCTCTCTGGGCCTTAGATTTCCCATCTGAAAAATGGGCTTAAATCAGCCCTTACCTCAGGTAACTCCCAAAGCAAGACTTCCCTGAGAGAAAGATGGAAAGGGGAAAGTTGAAAATGGTGAACTCCACTGGGGGTTGGAGGGACACCCTTGCCTGTTATCAGAAGCTGTGCAGCCAAGGATTATTGATCACCTAGTGGACACCAAGTGCTGGCTAGGCGCTTACCCTGCACATTTAATGCTCAGGGCCTCAGAGTCCATCCTAGTAGATAGGTGAGGAAACTGGGGCCCAGGGACATGTAGTCAGACCAAGTTCACCCAGGAGGTGAGTGACTGGCTGGGTGCACATTCAGGGAGCACAGAGCTCTGAGCTTATGGGCTGGCAGGGGGTCACCTTCTATTTGTACCTATTGTAAGGATTTGAGCAAACAGGGATAGCCTCACCTCTCCCAGCAAAGCCCTACGGTCACCTGGTTTTTCTAGGGAGAGTGGGGACCCAGGAGGAACTAGAACCCGAGTCTGGCAAAATCCCTTTTGTTGTCCAGGTATAGATGTTAACCTCATTCTACGATGTAGGAGGTGATAGGGAGGAGGGGGAGGAGGTAGAGTCTGGGTGGCAGATAGCGCATTAGCTCTAAATCCTGCTCACTGCCTAGATGGCTGCTCTCCAAGCCTCAGTTTCCTCCTCTGCAAAAGGGGACCAATTTTAGCACCCTCCACATAGAGGATTCATGTAAGGATTCAATGCAGTAAGAGAGCTTTGGGCAGGGGCTGCTCTGAGCAAACATTCAGTACATGTCAGCTGCTGTTGGTGTTCAAATGAACCATTATGTGCCTCAGTTTCTCCCTGTGCAAATGAAGGCACAATAATTAATAATAGGAAACACTTGTGTGATGCCTGCTATGTGCAAGGACCTTACACGGAAAAGTTTTATACACACACACACACACACACACACACACACACACACACACACACATATATATATGCTTATATATATATATAAACATATATGTAAATTTTATCGGGGAGTGACAATAGTTAGTAAAGTTACATAGGTTTCAAGTGTACAATTCTATACTATATCATTTACATGCTGATGAGTTATATTAACAGCATAGGAGGCAGGCTCTATTATGTGCCCATTTTCCAGAGAGGGAAACTGAGACACAGAGAGGTGAAACCACTTGGTCAAGATCACCTGGGCAGCTGGTGGTAGCTCCCCCTCCTGAGGTCATGAGGAATCAGTCATGCTCAGCACAGGACCAGGCTGGGCCAGCCCCCAGTGGGGTATACAGATGAGGCTCAAAGAGGCACAGCCACTTACCTGAGGCCACAGAGCCGGCCAGTGGCAGAGCACCGGACCAATTTGGGTCTTTCCGTTTCAAGGGGTCAGGTATTTCTGGCTCTCCCTGCCCTGTTCTGTGCCTTGAAAACAATAATTGCTGGATAAATGCTCTGTTCCCTGCCCAGGCAGGGGTCAGCCAAATCTTCTCCTGTCGTTTTGGCTGTTGTTGGCTGAGGAGACAGGGAGGAGAGTCTGGGGAGGAAGAGGTTCTTGGTTTTCCTGCCTCCCCTTGCTTCCAGCACATACAGCCTGTGGGCTGGGTCAGAACAGGGCTTCTGGCAGCTCCCGCCCTCTAGCAGGAGGTGAGATGGTGGCAGGTGGGAAGTCCTGTTTCTCCAGCCACTCCTTCTGGGGCTGGAGCCCTGCATGTCTGGCCGGTGAGATGGGAGCTGGAGTGGGGGCTGGGGAGCCGTGGGGACCGCCTGGATCAATGCCACTGTGCACTGTGGCTGCAGCCTTTGTCCCCTTCATTACAGCCCCTCCCCATGGGTTGGAGGAGCTGGGCCCCACGGGAATCTCACCCACAAGAATACATTCTTCTTGGTGCCTCTGAAGCCCCCTCCAGCCGCTCCAAGCAGCCCCCACTCCTCCAGCCTTTGTACCAAGGAGGAACCCTCAGGAGTTCTGAGCTCCTCAGAGGACAAAGGGCTCATTGAGGCGCCAAGGCCAGGCAAGGGGGAGGGGAAGGGTGTAGGGCAGAGCGACTGACACTAGTTGACAACCCTGGAGCCCCCCAGGGACCAGATTCAAATCCTGCCCCTGCCACACAAACCCTGTGTGTCCCTGAGGACCTTGCTTCTGGGAGCCTCGATTTACCCATCTGTGAGATGAAGGGATTAGGGGATGGTAAGAGTGCACAGTGGCTGGTTATTGCCTGTAACTGTTATGTTCGTGATGTACGGGGTTGAATATCGTTAATATAGATCTCAAAGCCATCATCTGGCATGGAACCCCCTAGGGCCAGCTGTGTTTCCAAGTCTGGAATTTGGGAGAACTTAGAAAGTTGGGGAAGTTCGAGCTTATACCTTGTGCTCGGTGACACAGGCAGGGGCTGCAATGAAACATGCAAACCACTCTCATTAGGCGGGGTAAAGACCGCTAGGCACACAAATTTGAGAACCATCTGTTTTTAGAGCCTGTTTGGGTTTCAGGATTGAACATAACAGGGTCTGATCCTTTACTGCTAGAATTCACTCACTCACTCACTCACTCACTCACTCACTCACTCACTCATCAAATATTTACTGAGCATCTACTATGTGCCAGACAGTGCTTCAGGCTCAAAGGGCCCAGTGAGGCTCACACTGCGGTGTGTGGGGTGATGTCTACACCTGCCTCTACATGTACCCAAGGGTTTGTGGGGTCATTAAACCTTGTTTGTAGATGAGGAAGCCAGCGTTCCCCACCCCTAACATTCACGCTGTCTTAGACTCTTTCCCCAGCATTATGCTAAAGGTGGATGTGGGGGTGGGATAGTGATGGGCTTCTGAAGTGGACCCTGCGGTCCACTTGACCAGCTTGAAGGCGAGGGAACAGGCCTGGGCCATGCAGAGTCTTGCAGCGGACACGTAGAGCGGGGAAGGCAGGGCCTGTGTCATCTGCAGTCTCCAGAACCCGGCTCTACCTGGGGCTGGAGGAATGCTGTGTGGGATGTCGGAGTGTTGGATGGGCCTGGGTTTGAATCCTGTAGGACCTGCTGCCGGCTGTGTGACCTTAGGCAGGCCAGGTTGCCTCTGAGGCCTCAATTTCCTTGGCTGTAAAATGGGCTCAATGAGCCCGTTAGAGGGCTTCTAGAAGGACTGAATTACTGATCTGTTGGATGTGGAAGGCACTTGTAGCAGCTCAATTACTGAAACAAAGTGGCTTTTCTCTCTGGGGTTTGGGACAGGGATTTTCCCCTTCAATGAGCAGCTGCACCACTTGGGGCAGGGGAAAGCAGACAGTTAAAAAAAACCCAGAAGCCCAGGTCTTCTGACCTGATCCTCCTGATGTGGGGTCTGGAATTCTGACTCTTAGCCAGGCGGGGAACCTGAGGTGGAAAGAATCCCCTTTCCCTCCAGCTGCCCTGTCTGCTGACTGTTGACCCCTTGCAGGGTCGGGGGTGGGGGGGGCGGTGGTGGCCATGCCGTCTGGGCTGGCCTCCTTGCCAGGTCAGGGCAGGCCGGCTCCATAATGTATGTGGCCTCGTGCAAAATGAAATGTGGGTCCCTTGTTCAAAATTCAGGAAAAAAGGCATGAAACGAGGCACTAAAATAAAATACTTTTCTCCTTCTTCTGTGGTCTCTCCCTCGACTTATGGTGTTTTTTTATTTGCAATTTAACATGGCTCTAAGTGAAGAAAAATTAAACTTTTAAATTATTAACATGAATTTCACCACTCATCTGCATATTGTGCAACGCCAGTTTTAAGTACAAATATAAGAGCACTTCATTTGTGTTCAGTATCATCGAAATCATACGATTTGTGTTTGTAGTTCGTACATGTGTATGTATTTCATTTTAGCCAGAACACTGGAAATGCTGCTCAAAATGAATTTAACTGTTTTTATTCCACTTTTTGAGACAGTCACATTCTACCAACACTCGACCTTCCACTTCCTGAAAGGAAGAGGAATTATGGCTTGCTCCAACTTTCCTTTCCTTCTATGTTGTCATTTCAACATCAGGAAACACCAATCAGAAAGGTTACCATAGGGTTCCTTGGTTGTCTGGGTTTCACAGAGAGCTTTATTTTTGTGTTCGAAGTAAGTTTAGGTGGAAAGGAGTGCCTCTGGGGGCTGGCAGCACCCCCACTTACTCAGTCTTAGATGCAAACTGTTTCCCTCGTACTCGATTTGCATCTCGCTGACCTCCCGTGCACAGTGGGTCAACTGGAGTTCTGTGCTCACAGGGCATCACGAAAGCTACCTAGGATGCAGCCATCGAGAAACAGCAGTAGACACACACACTGCACGTATCTCACCTGCCTCCATTGTCCCACAGGGCTTCACCTGCAAAACGCAAGTTGAAAGGTAAAACTGTGAAGAATTTTGAGACGAGGACAGCAAAACATTAAACCACATATGGGGCCCTCGTGAGTGTGGGATCCTGGGGATTGTACAAGTCACACACTCATGAAGCTGGTCCTGTTCCAGGGGCACCACTTCCCTTACGGGTGGGACAACTGAGGCCTAGACATGGGCGGGAGCCCTGATGAGGTCATAGGGTAGGGTAGGACCTCCCTGGGCCTCAGTTTCCTCATAATTGGATTGGAAGTCATCAGATTTGCTTCATGGGGATGGGGTGCTGGTTAGGAACAGAAGTGGGGTTGAGCTTCCAGATGCCAATCATTCTCCTGCCTCCTGCAGTTCAAACGCTGGCTCATTCATTCGTTGATTCATTCATTCAACAAATACTAGCTGACTTTACTACGTGCCAGGCAAGACTAACCTGATCCCAGTTTTTGAGGAAGTTCCAGTCTGGTAGACAGGGCCCTCTATTCCAAGCCTAGAGACATTGTCTAGAAACTTCCAGACCCTGAGACCAGAGGCCACAACTCCGATTATCCCTAGATAAGTGGCAAGAGGGTAGGACATAAGTGACAGCATTTCACTGAGGTGTCATCGGAGACAGGCTGTGAATTTGCTGAGAGTTTCACTAGCTAGAGAAAGGACATCCCAGGACGAAGACACAGCTTGGCCAAAGGCTTAGCAGTTAGAAAGGGTTTCAGGGAAAAACTGGCAAAGCCTAGACCCTTGAGGAGAAGAGATGGAGGCAAAGAGGGAGATTTGAGTCAGAAACCCCAGAGGAGATACTCAGAGGTCATGTGACTCCAAATCCCATCCCCCACCTCACTCAATTCTTGGGCCAGGCCTCCAGCCAAGATTTCTCCTTGGAACTTGGCTTTCTGCATGGAGCTAAAGGAGTTCTTGACAGCCCTGCCTCATGGCCTAGATATGTCAGTGTTTCTCTCTCTTTCCCTCCCATCCTCCTTCCCTCCCTCTTTTCCTCCCTCCCTCTTTTCCTCCTTCCTTCCCTTCCTCCTTCCCTCCTTTCCTTCCCTTTTTTCTTCTTTTCCTTCTCTCGATTCTTCCCTCCGTCCCTCTCTTCCTCCTTTCCGAGACCTGGGTCTAGAAACTCCTCAGCCCAGTCCCTGCATGAAAAAACCAGCTGTTTTTTTATCCAGCACTCTGCCAAGTGTGTGCATCTTCTCACCAAATCTGCATCCAACTCTGTCATCTTAGAGATGAGGAAACTGAGCTCAGAGAGCTTAAGTGACTCCCGCAAAGTCATTGTGAATGGGGTAACTGGGTTTAAGCCCAGATCATTTGAAGCTCACCTGTGGGCCCTGAACCATATAGGCCTGCATGCTCCGCTTTCCCAGTTCTTTCTGCCTCCATTACTTCTAGGGAACTCCTATTAATCCTTTAGAACCCTGCTGAAACAGCCTTTCCTTTGTTTCTTCAGACCTTCAAGGAACATCCCATTTCTCCATTCCACAAATATTTGAGTAATTCCATGTTCCAGGCGCAGTGCTAGGTCCCGGAGAAACACTGAGGAATAAACTAACCTGGTTTCACCAACTAACAAGTAAACACAAATCAATACATTGTTACTAGTTGTGGAAACAGTTATGAAGGACATGAACTGAGCGCTCTAATAGAGAATAATAGTTTGGAGTTACGAAATGCATTGGATGATCAGAGAGGTTCTTTTGAAGAGGTGAAATTTGAAAGTGACTTCAGAGAGAGAAACTGGCAGCTGCAAAGGCCCCGAGGCAGGAAAATCTTGATGTGTGCAAAGAACAGCAAGGAGGCCAGCGTGACTAGAGCGGAAGGAGAGAAGAAAGGGTGGCAGGAGGTGAGCCAGTGAAGTGGGCAAACCTCACTTAGAGTTGTCCCCTAAGGCACTGTAGTTTTAGAGACTCTGCTTCCCTCCTGGGGCAGAGGGATCAGATTAAATCCTCATGGTGTCCCCAGAGCAGGGCCTGACACCCTGTTAGTGTGTAGCTGAATTGGTTTGAAGCAGCTCTGGGTTAACCAGCAGGGGAGAGGCAGCTCTGATCCCTCTCTCCTTTCCTCTACTCAGGAGGGTGGCTAGGCCCTCCCCACTTGGCTGGCTTCTCTGGGACACCTTAAGGGACACAGTAGGTCAGCTGGGTTGGAGGGACATGAGAGATGCTGACTAGGACCCAGGAGGGGGCCAGGGTGGCACTCTTTGGGAGTCAGACACCATCTGCAGCTCATTTTCCTGTGTCATTTGCATTTTCTCTGATTTTTTTTTTTTTTTGGTGGTTCCAGCCAAGTGTTCTGTGATGCAGGCTACAGATTTAAAAGAGCATCAGAAGAGCTGGTGGGCATTGGGTGTGGCCCCTCCAGGCCAGTAGCCTCCCTGGGATCCCCTTTCAACTCCCTCTCCTGCCTGAAGCAACTGGACTCTTGGATTGAAATGGGTAAGAGCCACGAGTCATGCCCAGCTAGTGTTTGTAGAGGCTTCCCTTGCAACAGGCTCTGTGTTCAGAAAACACCATTCAGTCTCCACAAGAGCCTTGAGTGAGAGGAAGGGTATTATCCCCTCAGAGGCGCACAGCAGGCTCACAGGGAGCAGATTGGAAGCTTCCAGCAAAATTGCAGGGTAGCTCCTGTTCTCACTTTAAGGGTGGGGGTTCTGCCAGATAGAATACAGGTCTGCCAGATTTACAGGCTGCTGTCTCCTTGCTTAGGACAGGAAGGGTTCTCTGAGGTCCTTTAGTACAACCAACCATTGTATAGTCAAGGAAACGAAGACCTTCAAATAGACGGGAAAGGGTGGAGTTGGGATTTGAACTAGGAATGCCAGCTTCAGAGAAAGATACATGATGTCACTTCAGCCATAAAAAAGGCGAACCCCCTAAACGTGTAGGGCTGGCCCTGCTCAGAGAGGATGGTGTCTGAGGTAGATTCCTGTGAACCACCCACCCCAACCCGGCACGTCATACCTGCCAGTGTCTTGAATGGTGGGGCTCAATCCTGTCTGTGGGACATGAGATAAATAATTTTGAATTCCCTAGTGAGACAACTCTCCCTTCCAAGTCCTCTCATGACATCAGGGAAAAACTCCTGCTGATGCTAATATGTCTTTAACACCTCTCTCCAGCTCCTGCTCATCTCCCTTTTTAACAAAGAAGCCCAGAGCTTTCTGCAGGCATCGCTGTCCGCTAGAATTTAGTGGCAGTTTTGTCAAGAGGGAGCCATTTGAGCTGAGCACAGGAGGGTCACTGGGGGTTTGACAGGGAATAGGGAGCAACATTCTGGGTAGAGGGAATAGCTGGTGCATAGTCCTGGAGGCACTGGGGAGTGTGGCATATTTGGGAGAGAGGGGAATCATTTGATGTGACTGGAACTGTAAGGTGTGGGTGACAAAGTGGGAAGGAGTCTTAGGCAAATGGCCCTAGTGCCATATGAAAGGGCTTGGGATTTATTCTGTGGGTGATGGAGTCATGGAAGGGCTTTGAGCAGGAGCAGGGGTTTGGAAGGAGTGAGACTAGAGGCAGGTAGGGAGTTAAGAGATTCTACCAGTGTTCCTGGTGAAAGATGACAGTTACCTGGAGGGAAACAGTGGCTTTGGGGATGAAGACATCAGTGCTGGCCTAACAACTAGGCTTTGCCTCCTGGTGATGGTGATGACGATGGTAATGATATGGTGGTGATAATGTTACGATGCTGGTGGTGCTGGTGGTGCTGGTGGTGCTGGTGGTGATGACGCTGATGGTGGTGGTGATGCTTTGGTGGTAATAGCAGCATAAATAATACTATCGACTAACATTTGGTTTCATAGTCCTCATCTCTGTTATTATCAAACCACCGTCCTATGGGATGGACAACTTTTTTTTTTTTTTAATTTATTGGGGTGACAATTGTTAGTAAAATTACATAGATTTCAGGTGTACAATTCTGTATCACATCATCCATAAATCCCATTGTGTGTTCACCACCCAGAGTCAGTTCTCCTTCCATCACCATATATTTGATCCCCTTTACCCTCATCTCCCACCCCCCAACCCCCTCACCCTCTGGTAACCACTAAACTATTGTCTGTGTCTATGACTTTTTCTTTCTCATTTGTTTGTCTTGTTCTTTTGTTGTTTTTGGTTTATATACCACATATCAGTGAAATCATATGGTTCTCTGCTTTTTCTGCCTGACTGATTTCGCTTAGCATCATACTTTCAAGATCCATCCATGTGGACAACATTTTGATTCCTATTTTTCAGATCGCCTATGGCCACCTAGCTAAAGAATGGCAGAGTGGGAATGGCGTCCCGGGCTGGCCTGACTCCTGAGCACTGAGCTCTGGATTCCATGCCGCCTGCTTCCAGGCAGCAGATGGAAGAGGCTGTGCCTCAGCCTTCCCCCAGATGCAGGACACAGAGATAGTAGGTTTCTCTTGTCCCCAGCCTTTGTCCTGCCCTGACCCTATGGGTTTAGACTTTGAAGGCGCCGGCTGCACTTTTGTCTGGGGGCTTGTCATCCCCTTGGCCTTGGTGGCTATACTCTGTTCCCCAGGGAAGGAGAAGAAGCCTTTCCACAGCCCTCAGCCCTTTTGTGCCAAACCCTGGCCCATGTGAGATGAGTGTTGGAGGAATTTGGCTCATATGGATCCAATTTCTTTTGGAATATCCAGCAAATGATGCTGGACAAAGGCAGGCTGCCTTGGCCAGACCTAAAATATGTGGGTGATTGCTTCCGAGATGTTTGACAATTCCAAGACTCAGTGGAATGGACGGGCAGCACTGGGCTATGGCAACCAGTCCAGAAGTGAGTAATCGAATGACACAGCTCATCCCGTGAGTGTGGCAGGGACACATGGACAGGGACCAATAGGCAGGGGAATTTGGCCAGGTTGGGTGAAGTGCTGAACAGGGCTGCCCAGGGCACGAGACACTCTTCTCTCCAGGAGACACATAGTGTCAGAAATGACGTTTTCTTTTCCTGCTGAGTGACCTGAGTGAGTCCCTCAACGTCGCTGAGACATAAGCAGTTCTGTCTGTCAAATGGGGCAAGCAGACCTGAAGAGTATCGAGCAGAGCCAAAGCAACTTCTTGGTTTTATCCAACCCCTCTTTCCTTCCAGGCATTTGTTCTTCCTCTTCTCAACATGTACTTCTGGTGGGGGCTGTCAATCATAATATCCCACCTTCTGACTGCAGTGACTGGTCTAATGATGGGCGTGTGACCCATGGGCATGTGACACTGGGCCAATCAGAGTCCTTCCCTGGGATTTCTGCTCTTGGGCTGGATATGAAGGCAGCTCCTTTCTTTCATAGAGGTGAGCTCCGAGGTGTCTATGACTGTGTCCCCCGCTCTGTGGAGGGCCTGGTCTGAGAGGAAGAAGGTGACCAGTAAAGAGAGAAGCCGATGAAGACAAAAGAAATATCCAGGGGAGGTTGGCATCCTGGAGGCCTGCCTCACACCTGTTCTCCTCACAGAATTTTTGGTGACAAGAGCCAAGAAGATCTCCTGTTTTACTTAAGCTAATTGCACCTGTTTTTCTCTCTCATACGAGTAAAACAGTGTTGATAAATGCCAGCGTTTCCTGGCTTCCAAGGCACCTCCATGGTTCATTACCCTCATTGTTCCTCAGAGCTGCTCTCCGAGATGGGTATTAATATTTCTATTTACAGATATTAATAATCATAATCAACCCCGTTTCCTGAGAACTCAACGCTGTGTCAGCCAACCACTGAGCTAAGTCTCTTGTAGGAATTATTTTATTGTCTAGGTGATAGTGTTTATTAATATCCCCATTTTACAGATAAGGAAATGGAGGGGCAGAAGCATCAAGGGACTCACTGCAGGTCACACAGCTGGCAAACGGCAGACCCAGAATTCAAACTCAGGGCAAGTTTTCAACCCCCTTGTCATTGTATCGGTCTGTGAGAGTGGCGCTGATGGTGGTGAACAAAGATATATCGAGCACCTATGCTACGGTGTGGTAATCACTTCAAATACGTTGTCTCTTTTAGTTCTCACGATGGCCCTGTGATGTAGATACCATTTTTATCCCCAGTTTGCTGATGAGGAAATAGAGGCTTACAGAGGTTGACAGCTTACCAAACGTTCCGTGGCTAGAAAACGGCAGAGCCAGAATGTTGTACTATTCCGAAGCTGGTGCTCTAAATTCTGTACTGTTAGCGTTGGTGGCATAGACTGACTGAGAAAGACCTCAATTGTTCCTCCCTGCCTCTTTCTCTAGCTAAGCCTCTTTACAATGTGGCTTTACAGCGCCTTCCGAGGACAGGTGGAGTCAATTTCCCATCGTTTGAAGCCAGGCTTGGTCACATGATTTGTGTTAGCCAATAGACTGTGGTGGGAATGGCACTATGCCAGTTCTAAGCTGAGCTCTAAAGAGGGTTTGCAGGTTCTACTCTTTCTTGGACCCCTGTCCAGCTGCTGTGAGAATAAGCCTGGGCCAGCTTGCTGGAGGATGAGAGGCACGTGGAACAGAACCGAGTCCAGGAGGCCAGCCCTGAGCTGCCAACAGCCAGCTGAGCCCCGGGCATGACGGTGAACCCAGCCAAGCCTAGCAGAGCCACCTAACCAACCGTTCTAGATATGGGAGCAATGAACGCTTGGTATTGGATACCACTGAGGTTATGTCATTATTTTGTCAGGTAGATTTATTGTGACAAGGAGAACAAGTGGTGACAAGGGGGAGGAAGGGAGAGAGTGTCTTCCTTGAGCCATCTCCAGCTGTGCCTACTTTGCTGGATGCCACAATAAAGGACCAAGAGACACCATCTTTGTCTGGTCCCGACACCCACCCTTTCCGCAGTGGAGAAGGTGTGACGTAGGTTTCTAGAGCTGTGCTTAAGTGCCTGTAATTAATAGCAGGGCTGACTCAGAAGGGCTGTCCTGCCTGCCCACTCCGCCTGCCCATCCTACTCAGAGTGGAGTTTGTAGGAGTTGAGTAATTGTATTGTTTATTGCACTAAATGGAACATTAATCAAGCAGCTTGAAGGCGCTCTGGCTGTCCCCGTGGGCCATGTTCTGCCGAGTGCCTTGATGGGAAGTGGGCACTTGCTAGACCTGTATGGTGGACACAGAGGGTTCCAGCTCCAGCTTTCCATGTGCCCACTCCCCTTCCTGTGTTATGGGCCCCATTTCACAGCTGTGGAAACTGAGGCCGAGAGAGGCCAAATCACTCGCTCAAGATCACCCAGCAAGGAAGGGAGAGGGAAAGGATTTGGACTGAGGTGCACCCGGGTCCCGTGCCAAGCTATGAGCAAGACCTCTGCAGGCTCCCCTGAATCACCAGCTGGCCCCCTGAATGTTGCAGACATTTTTTTCCTCAGCCTCCCCGAGATTTGGGAGGAGAACGAAGCTGGTTAGATGTCACTGATCACAGAGATAATTTGCCTAAAGCAGCAGAAAGACTTTCCAGCACAGACACCAGTAAATCTCCAAGAAGTTGCTGAGATTGGGCTCGGGGTGGGGGGCGGTGGGGGGTGGGGGGGTGTGTGTGAAGAGAGGTCGGTTGTCGATGGGCGTAGCCCTGAGAGGTGAAGGTGATTTTCCACCTCACTCCTGTGGGTGGGAAAAGGGTGCCTTTCTTCCCTACACTCGTGACAAGGTGGCTATTTTTAAGCCCCTCTTTTTATAGTTAAAACGTGTTCATGTCAAAGCCACCATGTAAGGAATCCCTCAGGCATCCTGGGAGGTGACGTTCAGGCAGACAGGAGAGGCCTCAGGCTGACGCCCGCCCGAGTGGGGCTGTGATGAGTCATCCTCTCTTCCTCACATCTCGCGCTCCTTTGTCCCTGGGGACTGTCTTGTTGGGAGTTTCCTAGTGACAGGGACAGTGGCCCCAGCCAGAACTGATCCTATACTCCAGCCCCTAACGGAAGCCCCAGGTGTTGTTTCCTCACCTCCCCTGTGCACCAAGGGCTGAGGGTGACCGAACTCTCTCTAGGCCAGCCCCCCCTCCGCACCCTAATCCATCGTCTACACCACAGCCAGAGAGCTCCTTCTAAACACCAATTGTGATCCCTGCTCTCCCTCACTGTTTTCCCCCCTTCTCTTTCACAGATCTTCCCCGGAAGATTTTATTAGAAAGAAATGTTTAGCAGCTAAACAGAAAAAATGAGAATCCTAAGTTTTGAAGTTAGACTTCATATCCTCAGAGCTCAGCCACTTAGCTGTGTGACTTTGGGCAAATGATTTAACTTCTCTGAACCTCATTTTCCTACATTGTGAAATGGGACTAATAATTGTATCTACTCGTACCTTGTTCTGAACAACGTGACAGCTTCTCTTTTCCAAAGATGGTCACAAGTATATGTCCCTTCCCTCACTCCCTTGTAGAATCTCACTTCTCTCACATCAACAGTGGAATCTAAGTGCCCTCCCCCGTAAACCTGGGTGGACATCTGTGATTGTCTCAGCCAATAGAGCATCGTGAAGGTGATGGTATGACTTCTGAGGCCAGGTCTTAAAAATGCCATGCGCTTGTGTCTGGTTCCCCTGGGATGCCCACTCTGGGAACCCAGTCACCATGTGGTGAGGAAACCCAAGCAGCCTATGAAGACGAATGGAGACCCACAATGTACAGCCGCAGTTAGCTGTCCTCCCACAACCTGGAGCGAACTGCCAGACATATGAATGAACTAATTTGGAAGTTGATCCTTCCCTCCATGGTTGACCTGCCTCCGCCGACGCTGTGTAGAGCAGAGATAAACCATTCCTGCCGAGTCTCACAAAAATAGATTCATAAGCAAACTAAATGATTGTTGTTGTTTTAAGGAATGACGTTTTGGGGTGATCTTTGTGTAGCAGATTACCGAAACAGGGGATAGGTGAGATACAGCACCAGGGGGCAAAGCCCAGGAACTTCTGTACTGTAAGCACTTTTTACACATGAATAAATTGAGCCCAGAGACAGCGATGGGTTGGCCCAAGGTCACACAGCTTTTGGGCATGTTGTCCATTTACTTCTTCTGCTTCTTCTCTACGTGGAGGTGGTAAGGACAGGACTGTTGGGATCTGAGCCCATCCTAGGGCTGGGGCTCTAACATCTCTCCCCAAAGGTTTAACTTGACCCATCACTCAGAGCAGGTTTATCAACCAGGCATGGGTAGCTCCAGACAGCTTTGCTGCAAGCCATCTCCTCCCTGACTCTTCCCTCTCCGGCCCTCAGTGGCTGCCCGGGGAGATGGGGCCAATTGGTCCAGCTGGGCACTGGCAAGTGAAGGGCCCCGGAGGCGGGGAGGAGGGCATCTTCTGGCACCAGCTCCTGCTTCCTGTCTGCTTGCAGCTTGTACTCCCAAGTGTGAGTTGCTATGAGAAAGGATCTGTGTGATTCTTTCCTCTCGGCATTAATAATACTGTTAATTAAGCGGCCAAGAGAAGAACACGGCTGGCGCCAATGAGAGGACAATGGTCTGAAAAGGGAACAGAGAGACGCATCAACAGCTTCCCATGCAGGGCTTTCAAAAGAGCAGCTGTGGGGAGCAGGCGGGCAGAGAACAGAAGGGATGTCGCCACAGTGGCGATCGCGGCATGGACGGGCAGGGAAGTGCTGCGATGAGCCCATGCCAACCTCCCAGCTGTGCTCCTCCCTGGCACTCCCTGCCTGCCCAGCTGGACGAGGGCTTCTTTGGAGCTTCTGGAGAGGCCGGTGAAGCAGGCACCAGCTGGTCCACATAGATTCCTCATGAGACCTCCCTTTGCTTCCATTTCCTCATCTACAAAATAGGTAGGTTGAACTAAATCCCACTTCTTCTGTGTTGATATTGATTGGAGGTGGCTGCCTCCAATGAGAATACAGAAACCAAATCCATGCTCTGTTGAAAAGCATGCTGGAATTGATTAGTAATGTCTGCCATGGTTATGGGATTGGCAATTTTCGGCACAAGTGCAAGTGCTAACCGTGGATTGGATCTCCATGGCCCATTCATTTATCTAATAAGTAGTTTAAAAAACACCTACTAAGTGCAAGTCTTTCTCTTTTTGTGTGTGTGTTAGTTTTCCTCATCTATAAAATGGGTGCCCTGGGGGGAAGAACATTCTTTTCCTCTGGGCTAGGGAGATAAAGCAAGTGGGAAGCGCTTTCTTTAAGCGGGAAGAGCTAAGAAAGAGGATATGTCAGGAGTGATGAGAAGGAAGGTTTGGTATCTGCACATCATTTTAAACCAGGAATTGGCAAACTGCACAGGCCAGTAAATAAAGTTTTATTGGATCACAGCCACGCCCTTATTGTCATTTATGTATTGTCTGTGGCTGCTTTTGTGCTAAGTCACAGAGACTGTATGGTTCTCAAAGCCTAAAATATTAACTGTCTGGACCTTTTACAGAGAAAGTTTGCCTACTTCTGCTTTATATTTTTTCAAGGCACTTCCCCAATCGTCATCTGATTTGCTTTTCATGCCAGTCCTCTGAGTTTGGCTGGCCAGACACAGTCACGAGCTGCTTAATGACGGGGATATGTGCCGAGAAACGCATCATGGGTGACTTTGTCGTTGTGTGCACATCGTAGAGTGCGCTTCCACAGACCGAGATTGTCTAGCCTACAGTACACCTAGGCTGCACGGGATAGCCAATTGCTCCTGGGCTACAAGCTTGTACGGTATATTACTGTACTGAATACTGCAGGTAATTATCACGCAGTGGCATGTATTTGTGCATTTAGACATATCTAAACATAGAAAAGGTACAGTAAAAATACGGTATAAAAGATAAAAAAAAGGTACGCCTGTATAGGGCACTTAGCATGAATAGAGCTTATAGGACCGGAAGCTGCTCTGGGTGAGTCAGTGAGTGAGTGGTGAGTGAATGTGAAGGCCCAGACACGACTGTCCACTGCTGTAGACTCGATAAACACTCTACACTTAGGCTGCACTACATTTATAAAACACCACGAGATCACATCAAGCACAAGAGGGAATGATATCATTAAAAGATGCGGCAAACACAAGATACATGAGACTCCTGGTAGTGGATCCCAGCATACTGTTTTACCGCAAAGAGATTTTTTTTATAAGTAGAAAGAGTACAGTCTAAAATAATGATCAGAAGTATAGTATAGTAAATATCTAAACCAGTAACACAGTCATTTATTATCATTTTTAAGTATGTTGTATTGTACGTGTTATACTTTTATACGACTGGCAGCACAGTAGGTTTGTTTACACCACAGACATGTGAGTAATACGTTGCCCTACGATGTTATGACAGCTCCAGTGGCACTAAGCGATGGGAGTTTTTCAGCTATAATTCTGTGGGACCATCATCGTATCTGTGGTCCATCGTTGAGCGAAATGTTATGTGGTGCATGCCTGTATTATGAAGCCGTATTTTCAGAGGAGGAAACGATAGCCTGGCCACAGGAGGCAAGGTCTTGAACTTGAAATCTTTTCCCTGGATTTCCTTCTTCACTCGGCCTCCGATTTAACTCCAGAGGCTGCTGATTCTTGTCCTGAAATCTCTTGCATCAGTCCTGGCCACAGCATCACTCACAAGAACAATTCTAACAGCCTCTAGGCTTTCTTCTTCTATATTGTCCTACTGTGGCTAGAGAGGCTTTTCTTAAACTCAAATCGAATTAGGCCATTTCTTTGCTCAAAGCCTTCCTGTGACTCCCCAGTGCCTTCATCCAAAGCCAGAACCCGTTAGCATGGTCTGTAAGGCCCCTGCTGTACATAGAGCCTCCCAATCCCGACCCACCCCATGCTTCGGGGTGCTTCAATACTTTGTTCCTTTGAATGGAACTTTCCTCCATCCCCGACGCAAAATTTCTCCTCATCTGTTAAGGCTCAACTGAATCCACAGACAACCCCCAAGGAAGCCTTTACTGCTCCCTCCCATATGGAGCCAGGTCAGAACCAGCCCCTCACCCCGGCTCGCCCAGACTCCCTCTCGCCATCACTATTCCCACTGAGTTGGAACTGCCTGCTGCTGAGTTTCTTGCCTTGTCTCTGCCAGCACTGAACGAAGGCAGGGCCTGTGTGTGTCATTCGCCACTGTATATCCTGCACAGGCCTAGCATCCAACAGGCATTAAGTGCGCTCACAGCCGGACCGCCCTTGCTGATTGGCGGTTGTCCTCAGCTCTCACACCCCATCCCCCATTATTGGCCCCATGGAAAGGTGCCCAGCACCTGAGTACTCCTGGGGCCCCTCACCCCCTTGTGGCGGTCCCAGGGCCTGAATGACTGGCAGTGGTGAATTTGCCAGCAGAGATCAGGGCGATTCTGGGCCTCATTATCCTTGGCATCTGTCTTGTTCCCGGGGGGGGGGGAGAGCAGCTTGATGGCAAAATGTTCCAAGATACGTTCCACCTTTAACACATCTTGCTTGTGCCCTGAATGGGGCCTTACAATCTATTTTGAAGCATTTGTAACAAACAGGCAGAAAGAGGGATGGCAATAACACTAAAATGTTTTCAGGGATATGGCAGCTAAAGAAGAAAGAAAGGAAGGAAGGGAGGGAGAGAGGGAGGGAGGGAGGAAGGAAGGAAGGAAAGAAGGAAGGAAGGAAGGAACTAATATTGCCAAGAACCCACTATGAGCCAGACTAGGCTGCTAATAACAGCTACCATTTGTATAGCATCTACTATGTGTCGGGCACCAAAAAATTTAGCAGTGCCTTCAGGCATGGCTGGATCCAGGTGCTTACAAAAATATCATCTGGACTTGGTTTCTTCTGGACGCTTTCCTCTTTCAGGCAAACTCTATGGGACCCTGGACAACTCCAGAAGTATATGTTTCTAATCAGAACTGTACCAGAAAAAAGAAGGAAAGAAAGAAAGAAAGAAAGAAAGAAAGAAAGAAAGAAAGAAAGAAAGAAAAGAACAGCAACAAAACCCCTCTTTTCCAATAGCTCCTGCACAAGTTCCACAGCTCATTGTCATTGTTTGCACTTGGGTCACATGCAGGTTGATGAATCAACAAAACAAGACCAGGGGATGGAGTGCTTTGATTGGCCAAGCCTAGGTCACATGCCCTTAAAAGAGCTGAGGAATAGGATAAGTCCTTCTCAAACTTCACAGATTAAAGGTGGAAGAATGAACCCTAAGGGAGAATCACCTTTATTGAGCATCTACTATGTGCCAGGCACTGTGCTCAGCTCTGGAGATTCTCATGATGAATAATAGATATGGTCTCTGCACTGGTGGAACTTAAATTCAAGTAGGTCAGAGTTTCTTGCCTCCCAGTTCTTGCTCATGCTGTACCCTCCACCTGGACAACTCTCCACACCCACGCCTCTCAGTTCCCACTGGCCTGTGTTACAGTCCATCCTGTCTTTCTAGGTCTAGTTAGAGTGATGCCATCTTCTTCACGCCTGCCCTGCTGGCTACAGCCACACTGCCCTGCTCTTTGCCTGGGTCCTGCAGGCCCTCTCCTCCATTAGAGCCCTCTGTCTCCTTGAGGGTGAGGCTGGAGGAGTCCTAGCCATTGTCTCCTGGTGTCCTGCAGAGAGCCTGGCCCATTGCAGGGACTTTGGAAAGGTTGGCTGCATTAATCCGGCCCCAGAGAGAGACCTGAGTGTCCTGCTCTGCTATGTAAAGCTGCCCCATGAGGAATTCATGCTGGCCGCCTGTCCCCATGGAGGAGATTAACACAGATGGTGGCTTCTGTTTAGCATTGGACGGAGGGGCTCATTCATTGCTAGTCACCCTGGGGGACGGAGCACCTGCCTGCCACTGAGACATGCAGAAAAGATGGAGAGGCTTCCTCACTAACTCAGTCACAAACATTTATTGAATGCCTACTGAGTGCCAGGCACAGTGCCAGTATTAGGCACACAGTGGTGAATGAGAACAGATCCCAGCCCTTCCTACTCCCTACTCCCAACCAGGAACTCACAGACTACTGGGAGAGACAACGGAGTAAACACACAGTGCTTCAAAAGAGAGACATGTGGAGTGACGAGAGTGTATCAGCGAGGGATTCCCTGAGGAAGTGGCATCTGAGATCTGAGCTAGGTGAAGACATAAGGGACAAGCATTCTGGGAGGTGGGAACAGCATATGCAAAGGGCCTGAGGGGAGAGGAAGCATAAGCTCTCTGTCAGGTTTGAATGGAGGCCAGTGGGCAGGAGCTCGGAGAGTGACAGGAGGCTGAGGGTAAGTTAGCCATGAGAAGGAGGGCAACAGGGCCATGGGGAGCACCTGGGGTCGGGGTACAGTTGGACAAGGAGGCAGGTGCACTGTCCAGATAGAGATAATAGTGGCTGGCAGTAAAGAGAGGGCAGTGGGATGAGGCAGTGGGAGGGGGCCGCTGAGAGATTAGAGGGAAGTTTTGGTGGTCAAGAGGAAGGAGTGCAGATGCTACTAGCATTTGGTGTGGGCAGTGCGAGGGAGCTGACCATGACTACTCACGTGGGACCCGTGCAGGAAGGGGATCCCTCAGAGTCCCCTAACATCTCCCTCAGACCTTCCTCCTTTCCTCACTCACAACTTTGCTCATCCACAGATGTCCTGACACACTCGCATGCATACTTTCACTCACACATATGTTCTCCCCTCACTCCCAAGGAAACACAGTCCCTGTATCAGTCAGTGTGGGCTGAGTTATGCCTCAGTAACAAACATCCCCAAATACTCACACAACATGGCAGTAGAGGTTTCACTCATACGTACAGTATCTCTTTCACTCACTTCCATACACTCCCACATTCCCTCACTCACACGGACACACAGTCTCTATATCAGTCAGCGTGGGCTGGGTTATGCTGCAGCAACAAACAGGCCCCAACCTCAGAACTGTGTAGCGTTAAGGACTTGTTTGTTTCCTGCTCATACTCTGTCTCCCTCATGGCTGGGCTCCATCCCACCTTCCCTCCTGCCTGGCTGATGAGGCCAGCTCTCTCTTCTTGTGGTCATAGCGGAGGAAAAGGAGACAGAGGACCATGCACTGGCGCTTGGAGCTCCACTCAAAAATGACATATGGTATTTCACATTTTACTGTCCAGAGTAAGTCCCATGGCCATGAAGGATGTCACGGAAGTGTGATCCTTTGGCAAGGAGGGGCAGGGAAAATCTCTGCCTAAGAATAGTGGGCCGTGCACCCCCACATCCTCACATAGGACCCTCTTCATGAACACTCGCTGCTACGAGTACCCACTCACAGCACCATTCACCCTGCCACCTGCGCCCATCACACACACGATCGAGCCACATGCCCCCTTTGTTCACACTCATGCCCTCAGCTGTACACACGTGCCCTTGCACTTGGCCCCATCCAGCCCACTGATAAACACACTCCCTCAGCGCTGGTCTCATCTACACGCCCAGTTTCTCACTGCCACACACTCACACGCACACTGTTACTTTTGCACACGTTCCCACACTCATCCTGGTCCACCCCTCCGTCCACCCACACTCACAATAACATTTAGCTCTCAGATACAAACATCTACACTCACACCTTCACATACCCACCCCTGTCGCCATGCCTCTGCACACACTTACACTTGCAGTCATGTCTTCTGCGCGCGCGCACACACACACACACACACACACACACACACACACACACACCAAGCCCTCACATTATAACGCTCATACAATAGCACACACACATATCAGGCCCACTTGCTCCCTCCCAAGTGAAATGGTCTCGCGGCTTCCTGTTCTCTGGGTCTGAGTGTCCCGCTCCATCTGGCTTGAGCCTGCTGGTGTCACATCCCAAGGGCGAGCACATGGGTCTGTGCAAAGCCCTGTCCAGTGGGATATCCCCAGAACCAACCCCCACCCCCTGCTGCTGGCACCCAAAGCCCCGTCACCTCCCCGCGTCACCCCCAGGAGACTTGACGCGGCAGTGCCTCCATAATTGGCAGTGTCGAGCGGATCGATCAGCTTCTGTGTACACTGGCCACGGGAAACATAATTAACAGTGTTTGCGATCCGTTAATTGCACCGGGTAGGAATTCCAAACAACCTAATTTGGAACTTCGCTTTTGAGTGCGTCTTCACCTCGATTAAGCTCAGGAGACAGAAAATAGCTGCAGAGGGTGATTTATGTGGAGTAGGAGCCCGCAAACCCAAACCCAGGCCCTAGCCACGCAGACAGAAGTCCTGTCTGTTGTCCGGGGAGGGCATAGAGTTCACAGAAGCAGGGGGAGGAGAGACTGCTCTCCTCCGGGAAGTCTTCCTGGGTTGCCACAGCCCCTTCCAGCAGCCTCTGGAATCTCCCCACACCCCAGTTCAGCTCACGGCCTCCTGCTTCGCTGGTTCGAGGCTGTTTTATGTGGATCTGAGCAGCCTGTCTTGGGGTCAGAAGCCTCGTCCACATCATCGCTTCAAGAAGCCTGTTGCCTGTTATTATTACCATTATTGTTGTTGCTATTATTTATCTCCTCACTCTAGGCAAGGCCTCAGGGCAGTGGCTTTTGTGTATTTACCTTCTTTGTGAAATAGGGTTTCCTGGGTCCCAAACTTTTTAAAAGCTTAGGTGTGAGGAAGTAAAAACAATGAAATCAGTTTGGCTGTCTTAATGGCACTAAGAAAGGTTATCACAGAAAGTGTTTTGAGCTTCTTAACCTCGGACACAGGAAACTCTAAATTAAAACAAAAAGAAGAAGAAGAAATAAAAACACATAAAGTGTTGCAGTTGCCTTGTGCATTTGCCTGAACGTTGGAGCTCATTCTTGCTCTGTCTTGTCTTAGAGCCTGAAGTGCTGAGAAACCACAGAAGACCTGAATCTGAAGCTTAATTATTATTATTGCTCCCTTCCTAAGAATCTCTGGCTGAAAGGTTAAGGAGGCATCCTGGATGAGGTGTCCTCTGGCAGGATGGGTTTTGCAAGATGAGTAGGAGTTCGACAGATAGAGAAAAGGGCTGGGAAGGGACCTCTCTGGCAGCAAGAACAGCACCTTTAAAGAAAAGGAGGCACGCTCTGGGGAAGGTGGAAACAGTATAGAGCAGATGCAACTGTTTATAAGAGTCAGCCAGATCTTGAGGGGCCTGGAAAGTTTGGTCGTTAGTGTGAGGGAGCCAAGGCAGGGCTTCTGCAAAGCGTGATACGATCACATTTACATGTTAGAAAGATTCCTGTGGTTGCGAGGGAGGTGAGTGGGTCTAGAGGGAGTGAGACTGGAGTCTAGCAAAAAGCTCGGCAAGAAGGCTGCCTCTAGGGTCCCAGGGAGAGGTGGAGGTGGCCTGGCTGGGGTGCTGACAGAGGACAGGGGGGCTCCGGTTCTATTTAGGAGCTTTGATTTCCATGAGGGCCCAGCATCCACCCAACGCCTTTGCCTGCCTTGGGCCATCGATTTATGCCTCCAGCCTTTGCTCCTGCTGTGTCCTCTGCCAGGAATGCCCTTCCTTACTTTGTCTGACAAGGACATTCCTATTCATCTGCTGAGCTCCAGCTCAGGTCTCTTTTTCTGGACAGTCTCTGTGTCCGCCTTTTCCCCACCCATCCCCCATCGTTGTGGGTCTCTGTCTGTTATTGCATCAATCAGACCACATTGTGACCCTGAGCTGAGGCCAAGACCTCCTCCATCCTCATCACCCCTTCCTCATTCATCCGTCTTCCACACGCGGGCGCCTGGTACACATCCGATACCAGGTGATCGGCAATTAAACCCTCGCTGAATGGATGAGTGCAGGGGAGAGGAGCCTCCAACTGTCTTTCTCCGCTGCCTGAAATCCCCCCGTCAGGGCTACACTTGGGCGTGGGCACAGGTTGTGCACAGGTATGTGCATGAGTGCGTGTTGTGTGTGGGCAGCCCGGAGTGCATGTTTCCGCACATGTGTAAAGTGGGGTGCGTGTGCACCGGGGTGGGGAGTAGAGTGTGGTATGTCTCAGTGGGGGGTGGGACAGAGACACGTGTGTGGTCGTGAGTGTGCAGGGCTTCTGCTCTGACCTGTGCTTTCTGCCAGTGCTTCTGAAACATGACCATGTCCACACATCCTACAGGTCTGCTTTCTGTGTGGGGTCCCAAGCGTCTGTTTTCTAACCCTCTCCTAGATGCTGGGGCACCATGTACTACACTCGGCATCAGCCGGCCCCTGGCACCCAGCATGGGCAGGAGACCCACCACAGCTCACCCAGCCAGCCAGGCTTTCGACAGGAACCCAATCCTCTGCCCCCAGCTCTGGATGCCGCTGTAGTCCTCAGGGCTCCACGGCTCCCATGCGGCCACCATTCTCTGCCACCCCCTGTTTTACAGTCTCTGTAAGGGTGTCTCTGGAATCAAGGGGCGTTAGCGGGTGGGTTTAATGTGCCTGGGCAGTTCTCGCAGCTCAGGTGCCAGCAGCCATAATTCACAAGCTAAATTATGGCCATAAATTTCCTCCAAGAGATGGGTCCCCAGGCAGGTGGGTGGGTGGACGCTGGTATCATTGGCAGAGTTCAGTCTTCTGTCCTAATTAAATGGGAGCATGGCCTGTGCAGGGCCAGGGTGGCCCTGAGGGCCGGGCTCCACTGTCCCAGGTGCTCACTGTCCCTGGCGTAAGGGTGATGGTCCTGGCAGCCCGTGGTGGCATGGGCAGGGGTGGTGGGTTTTGGTGTGTGCGTGTGTGTAGAGTGGAGAGAACCAGGAGGCTGCGTTCTCAGCATCAGTCCTGGTCCTTCTTGTAGTGGGTTGGACGGTGGTCCCCACAAAAGATGTCCCAGAACCTGTGAATGTGATTATTTGGAAAAAGTCTTTGCAGGTGAAATTTAGTGAAGACTCTCGAGATGAGGTCAGCCTGGATTAGGATGGGCCCTCAATCCAATGACAGTGTCCTTAGAAGAAGGAGAGGTGATACAGAAGGAAGGCCACATGAAGACAGAAGCAGAGATTGGAGTGATGCGGCCACAAGCCATGGAACACCTGGAGCCACCGGAAGTTGGGAGACGCAAGAACAGTTTCTTTTGTAGAGGCTTTGACGCTACCGACAGCTTGATTTTAGACTTCTGGCTTCTAGAACCGTGAGAGGATGAGTTTCTGCTGTTTTAAGTCACCAACTTTGTGTCACAGCAGCCATAGGAGACACATACACGGTTATATGACTGGGGAAGACCCTCAGCCTCTCTGAGCCTCAGTTTCCTCCTCTGGCAGATGGGCTCATGTCATGTCTTCCTCTCAGGCTACACATAGGGCACAGTTCCATGATGCCGGTAAAATGTCCATCACAACCTGCGAGATGCCGGTAAAATGTCCATCACAACCTGCGAGCAGCAGCTGTGATACTTATAGGACGTGGCTGTGGGTGAAGCCCTATAAGTGGGGTCACTACGTGTAAAATGCACCAACTCAGGTGGTGCTTGGAAAGGGCTTTTGTAAACTGTGAAGTGAGGGGTACTTTGAACCACCGTGGAGCCAGCAGCCCCCATGTGCCCCAAGACAGCCTCTCGGTGGGGCCCTCCCCCATCTGCCATTCACCTTCCGCTTTGCAAGTTTCCCCAATTTCACTTCCCCTAATGCTCACATTTATTCAATGCTTTTCTTTATATCAACTCCTTCTTTGAAGTTAAAGGACTATACCTGAAAAGGACATTTTATACTATCATAAACGGCAAGTACATTTCACTTGCCCTAAACAGACGATGGTCTTAAACCCAAAGGCAATGCAAACAGAGCAGAGTGATTTTGTGAGAATCCAGCCAGGTGCTGCTCTGAGCCTGAGGCCTGTTTGTTCTTTGTTAAAAAGGGAGATTGCCAAAGGGGCGCCGTTAAAGACACCTCCAGTCCAAGACTGTCTTCTAGTTAGTAATCAGGAAAGTGATCAGAAAGGAGACCTATGATTTCGTTAGATAATTCTTGAAGATGGGTCCATGAATCCTCCTGAAATCCTCTCTCAGGGTCCATGCCCCTCACCATGGGAAACCACGCTCTAGTCCCACCCCCTCCCTTGCCTCTCTTCCTGGAACAGTGGAGCCAGGGTGGGGGCGGGGATGGACTCAGCCAAGGTCATAGTGGAGAGCGCAGCCACCACTAGAACTCGGGTCTTTTAATCCCTGATCCAGTGCTCTTTCTACTGTACTAGACGCCCTTTGCTTCTACTTTACAGAGGCCTACGGGCAATCCATTGCTTTATACCAAGTGGGTGAGACTAGTGTTGGTATTTTAGGCTCTGGGTGGCAGAGAAGTCACTCCTCACATGCCACAGCCTGGGAACAGGGCCAACCCTGATGATTGCCCTTCACAGGTAAGGACCAGGGCGCTTCGGGCTGAACCCAGTGCCTTCAACTCTTGGAACCTCAGTTTGTCTACCTGTTAAATGGTCATAGTCATCCCATCCTGGAAGGATTATTGAGAGACTCAGTTCTGATAAATAGGCAGTGACTCCTGAAGCACTTGGAGCAGGCATGGGCAGGATACCCTCTGTGAGCGTGGCCCACGGCGTTCAAGGCCACCATTGTGATGGGTGGGGCCTGGGCTTGGGGCCGGGCTCCCGGTGTCAGCAGTTGTGGTGAAACAGTGAGCAGTGTTGGTTGGATGGATTTGCACATTTCTGAGGTTCGCACAGAAGTAGGAAACCCCTGCCTGTCCAGTTGGGCTCAAGGGAGCTGAGTCCTGAGATGTGGGCAGTGACTGGAGCCAAAATGTCCTTGGTGGTTTGTGTGGCTGAAGAAGAAGGAGCTCTGGGCAGGAGTTGGGGCAGCATTCCGGGTTCCAGCTCTGCTCCAGATTCCCTGGGGTCTTGGTCTCGTCATTTTCCCTCTTGGGCCTTGCTTTGCTCATCTGTGAAATGAGGACAACTAGTCATCAGACATCCCAATTCTCACTCAGTCAGTTATTCAGGCAACAATGACCGATCCTCTCTTCTGTGTGGAGTCAGGTGCTGGAACAGACGGAGAATAATAACGCTGCGTCCAAATCGTCAATGAGGTGACACGAGGTGACAAATGCCGGGATCCCTGATGCGGACCGTAGGGAGGTGACCTGGTCTCCCCACCAGGAATGGTGTGCAGAGAGAGTGAAGGCTTAAGAGATCCTGGGCCTGGAATCTGGAAACCTCGGCAGGTCAGGGTCAGTCTGATTTGATGTCAAGCAGTTCTAAACCTCCTTACACGGAGTCGGGGGGAGGCAGAAATGATCTTGGGGGGGGGGTGAGAGTGAACTTGATACTACTCCAGTCTGCTCCCCACACACCAATTCTTGGAGTTCTTACTCTGCCATATGAACAATGGTGGTTCTCTCAGCTTTCTGTGAAATGTGAAGAGCCTTGTCTCATGTTACTGATCTGAAACACAGTGGGCTGGTGACGCACCTGGGCGTCCAGATGGGAACACCCGCTCCCAACTCCAGGCCCACCTGGGTGCCACCCCAGCTGCTGAACAGAACCCTCTTGGGCGGCGGACAGGGACGTGGTGTTCAACCACAAAGACCCTTTCAGGAAGAAGATGGTTCTTCTTGAAATCTACTTTCAAACCCTCCATCTACACCAAGGAGAAATTCTCCACTCGATGCTGGGGTGTCTTTAACTTCTCTCTAGCCCCGCCTGACCACCCTTTGCAAGAAAGAGAGCAGGCAGGCGTCCAGCTCAGAGCATCAGGCAAACAGTAGTATCAGTGGTCCTGAGATTCAGTGATATCCATTTTCCCCCTCGTGTTTATTTTTATTTCTCTTTCAGGGCTGGGTATGCCGCTTTTCCAGCTTTCTGTAAGGACGATATAAGTTTCCTGGCAAAATAAATGTATTTCAGTAACTTGATTTGAAGAAAACGTAACATCCAGACACTTTCTTCAGGTGCCACGTGGATAAAGCAGGACCCAGGAAGGTGGGAACTGCCGTCCTGGATGGTGGGAGCCATTGCAGGTCTGTGAGCGGGGGAAGGACCACCTGTCTTCCTGGAGGTGCTGGGTACCAGGAGTCAGGCCCAGGCCTATCCTGAGTCCGTAGGCCCCAGGCCCCGAACTTCCATGGTGATAGAGAAATATAGAGAGACAATAAGGCAGTGAACCATGGTGGAGGGTTTATGAGGCAGCCATGCTCGAATGGTTGAAAGTTAGGGAAAATGTATTTATTACAACACTTTTCATGGGTAAGTTATCATTTTGTCAAACTTTATTAGAGGGACTAATTAATGGGTTGTAAAAAGTACTAGTGCGTGGCCAGAGAAAGAGCTGGTCCTGGGCACATTGGCAGCCCCAGGATTTATGACCCCTTGGTTCCCCATTTATTAATGCAGAGAAGGCACATGGAGTGGGTTATATATGGGCTGGTGCATAGCCGCCTCCCCTTCCCGGAGGCTGGTGGGCTTGGGAGGGGGTGCGGGCAGGCGTTCTCCTGCCACTGCCTTCTGGGGAACGTGGAGAGGGGCAGGGGCTTGGGCTAGGAGCGGGACACCTTGCTGTGTGATCTTGGATGACACTCTTGTCTCTCAGCCTCAGTTTCCTCGTCTGTGCACCTCAGGATGGATGTGAGGAGCTAAGAAGGTCGTGAGTAAGGACATGTCTTGTAAACTGTGAAGGTGTCTGCCACATGAGACCAGCTGCTGCAGGATGAGGCCGCGTGGTGGAAGGTCAGGCAGACAGCGAGACGGACCCTGCTGGAGCCCCACTCTCTGGCAGGGGCTGGGCAAATCCTTCTCTCGCTCCATCCCCCTAATCCACGCTCTTCCCCCAGCCTTTTGCATGGAGGCTCCTTCTCATCTCTAAGCTCTCAGCTGAGGGGCCTCGTCCTCCAGGAGGACGTCCTCCCACCCCCGCTCCACCGCCGCCCCCTGTGCTGTTCTCTCTATATGATGCTCAGTTTCTCTCTCCCAGGCCCCATGCAGTCTTTGCTTCCCTGGGTATTGTCTGCCTCCTCCACGTGATAACAGGGCAGAGACTGGGTGCGTGCGTGCCTTGCTCTGTCCCTGAGGACAGAAGGGATGCGATAGGGGCTCACACATTTGCTGAAATGATGAGACAGGACCTGTGAGCGTCAAGGTTGGGAGGTGGGACCACAGAGGGCGCATGTAAGGAAGTGACAGAACGTACCCCCTGGGCAGGGACCACAGGAGGCACTCAGCACGTGCAGGTCACTGGATGGGAGGGTGGATTTGGGCCTCGTCCTGATCTCCTGAGGCAGTGGTGGGGCCAACAGGGCCTCAACTTCTGGGACGTTTCCCCTCTGTCCAGGCCACGAGGTATGCGGGCGGCTCAGCGGGGCTCCCTAGAGGAGGATCCCTTGGACCCTCGATGGAGATGATACCCAGGGGCCTTGAGTGAGAACACACATCCTTATACGCTGTTTCTCAAAGTCCTCCTCATTGCAAATGGTCTGAACTTGGCGGGGAGAGGGTGTCCCCAAGCTAAAAACACCAGCAACAGAAACTGACCTAGGTTAGGAAGCCAGGAGGGTCATGGTCTCCTATAACCATGGGTTCAAATCCTGACGCCCCCACTTACTGGCTTGGAAAGCTTGGCGACTCAGCCTCGGTTTACCCATCTGTAGAGGGAGGACGCTGAACGTGTGGGGATTTGGTATGATATCTGGAAGCTCCTGGCACCAGAAGGCCCTTGGAAACTGGGTTGCCTTGCCCTAGTCTGTCTCAGTCTTGGTTGGGCCAAGGGCAGGGAGCGGGAGCCTCAGCTACTCCCAGGCTCAGCTTTCACCTGTGTGGAGCCTCGTGACTTCTGAGGACAACTGGCCCCTGGTGGGGGACAAGCTCCTCTTTCGGTGTCTTGATGGGTGTGGTATGAGGTCAGTGCATGTTAACCTGGCAGGGACCACTCCGCAGGGTCAGGGGAATGACAGGAGCCGAAGGTGGGTTTGTGGAATAGACGACCATGGTCTGTACTTCTACTTGTTGCCTTGTTTTCCCAGCAGGGGACTGAGGCCCACAGGTAACATTCTCAGCCCCCTTCAGATGGGGGTTGTCAATTCTTTGGCCTCCCAGGCTGCTAGGAGCGGTGGCCACTCACTCCTCCTGCCCTGGGCATCCATGTGGAGTTTCATGTGCTTAGATCATTTCCTCCTCCTCACAATGCTGGGCGGTTGGCATGGTGATCCCATTCTTCAGTTCAGGAAACTGAGGCTCAGGAGTTTAAGGCGTGTGGTACCAACAGACTGTGGTACTGGGTGTGGGCAGACTGTGAGGGTGAAACACACAATCCCCACCCTGGAGGACCTCTCTGTCCAATGGGGATGAAACCAGAATGACAGACCGGGATCAGAGACAGACCGAAAACAGAGGCACTTCCTGGAGAAGTGGACATTTTAGCTGGGTATTAGCTGAGCATGAGTTTTCTAGGGACGGAAAGAGGGGAATGGTGTTCCAGGCAGAGGGACCAGCATGAGCAAAGGTGCAGAGGATGAAGAGGAACTGATGACCGGTTTGATGAGGCTGGGATGAGGAGGGGAAGTTGGGCTATGGCAGGAGACCAGGGAGGATCAGCAAGCAGAAAGCCCTGAAAAGCCCTGAAGGGCAGGCCAAGGAGTGTGGCTGAGAGGAGAAATCTGACGGAGGAGTCAACAGCCTTTTGGCTCTTCCTTCCTGTCTCCTTTCTCTCCTTCTAGAGACATCTAGGACTCTTCCCAGCACTTCGCTTTGGACTTTCAAGATTAGATTCCAGCTGTGGCCAGCTGCTGGACTTGGCACCCACCCTGGGACAGGGCTGTGGGGTGAGCCTTCAGGCCTCTCAGGCTTACAGCTAAGAAGGGGAAACTGTACATGTCAGCAAGCATTGGGCACCTACTGTGTGCCAGGCATTGGGGAATGGAGAACAATGGATACGGTTTCTGCTTCAAGATGGGGGCCAAGACACCCGATTCTGTAAGCGTCAGAAGAGCTGGACACTGGGCTCAGGTGGGTTGTCCAAGGAAAGGAAAATAAGGAAGACGTAGAGAGGTCCTGCTCAAGGTGAGTCTGTAAAGAAATACCATTGTTTCCCAGAGGCACAAAAGGAATTCCAGGTGGAGGGGGGCATGGAGATGAGAAACCGCTTGCTGCCTCTTGCACCGTGTACCCCAAGAGTACACGGTGAACCAGTGGCAGAATCAGCCTCTTTCTGAGGGCCCTCCTCAGACGTTGGGGTGATCCTGCCTGGTTGCCTTTTGAGGTCATGAAGTCTGATCTGTTCACGCAGGTGCTGCTTGCAAGGGGCACATGAAATCTGTTTAGGAGAACAAACACGCGGGATGTATTTTGGCACCTCCATTATTTGCAAGCAGAGGCCGCTAATTGTAGCAGGAACTTAGGCTCCATTAAAACAGCCCCCAAGGACCAGTTAGAAAGCTGTTGGCAGTGCGAGTGCCTTGTACCTTCAGGAAGATGCTCTTTCTCTAAAAAGCTGATTTATCCAGTCAGCCGCTCAACAAACATTTATCCAGCGTGCCCAGCACACCAAGCCCTGTGCCAGGCTCCAGAGACACGTAGTAAATGGGATGTATACAGCCCTGCGTCCCTGGGACTGACACGGAGTTACAATTGTGATAGGGGCAGAGAGGGTGGTGAGAGAGAAAATGGGGCAGGAGGGGACTCGGTTTGGTTTGAGCAAGGGATTGGTTTGAGAGATGATTCTAGAAAGCACCCGAAGAGGGATGAGATGGTGGAACAGGGAAGGGAAGGCAGCTCATACAGAGTACGTGAATTGTTGATGATGGTGGGCAACTGGAATTCCACCCGGGTGGGGGGGACCTCGGGAGACCACGCTGAATACACCTCTCAGGAGTGTGCCTCCTTGTTGCTACTGTAAATGACCACAAACGGAGCGGCTTGACACAGCACACATTTATTCCCTGACAGTTCTGGAGGTCGGAAGTTCCAAGATTAAGGCATTGGCAGTGTTAAAGAAACAAAATTCAACTTAGCAAATTTTTAAAGATCTTAATGGCTTTATTCAGCAGTTATGAATCGGACAGCATCTAATTGAGCAGATAGGAAGGAGCTCTGAAGAGCTGTACAAGGCAAGAGATTTCATAGGCAGAAGGGAGCGGGAACAAGGAAGTCACACTAGGCAAAAGGGGATCGGTGACTGCAAGGATAGTTTCTTCTGGGGGGTGTCAGGTGTGTTTATCAAGCAGATGGCTTACCTAGTGCTGATCGGGTAATTCCTGCTTGACTGGTTTAAGATTCCATTTTGGAGCCAAAACTATAATTACGTCTTGGTTTGGTGACATAGGATCTAGCATAAGTGACTCCATTTGGGTCTTGTCTTGTTTCTAACAGCAGAAATGATTCCTTCTGGAGGCTCCAGGGGAAGAATCCGTTTCCTTGCCTTTTCTAGCTTTCGGAAGCCACCTGTACTCTTTGGCTTGTGGCCCCATCCTCCATCTGTCACCATATTGCCTCTTTTGACTCTGACCATCCCACCTCTCTCTTAGAAGGATCCTTGTGATGACATTGGACTCACCCAGGAAATCCAGGATAATCTTCTCATCTCAAGGTCCTTAATCGCATCTGCAAAGCGTCTATTACCAGGTAAGGTCACATATTTATAGGTAAGGTCACTCGTCACAGGTTCTGGGATTAGGATGTGGGTATCTTTGGGGGCCATTATTCTACCTACCACAGGTACCCACAGTACCTGCTATAGGCAGATGTAGGGAGGCCCCCTTCCCCACACCCCCTCAGTGGCAGCGGCATTTAGGTTGAATCTGGAGGTTGAAAAGAAGTTTCCCTGTGTAGGGAAAAGTGACCAGGCAGTGGATGTGTCTCCCTGCATGTGGTCTGAGCTGATATGTTCGTAGGTCTGACGAGACGCCAGTGTGAATGGAGCCAAGAGAGCAGAGGTGGGAGGTAGAGTCAGGAGGGACACAGTGGGTGATGACGTGGGACTGGCCAGCAGGGACCAGGTCACCGGAAACTTGTAATTTATTCTGAGAGAGAGAGGGACACTGTTGGAACATTTCAAACAGGGGACTAATCTTATTTGCATTTCGGGAAGAGGACTCCGGCTGCTGGCCAGAGGATGGGTTGGGGGGGTCAGCAGAAGAGCCGGGAGAACTGTGTTCTGAGCAAGCCCTGAGATGTGTTCTGGACAGAGGGAGGGGTTGGGGATAGAGAATGATGGCAGGGCGTCAGGAATATTTAAGATGTAGAAACAAGGACATTGGTGATGGGTTGATGCCAGCAGAGGAAAAGAGTAGGGCCTCCCTTTGCTGGAGGCAATTTGGGGGCATGGACCTAAACTATGGATTTAGATAAAGTGGCTGATCACTGCCTGTGAAAACATCCTTGACAAATGGGAGGGATTCCAACTCTTTTCTCGGAAGCATCACCTGGCCCAGTGGCCACAGCCATAGCTCGCGTGGGTAGAAGCAGGGAGCAGTCTTAAAGATGGGGACTTGGGCTGTAAAAACTAGATTTTCTCTCTCCCATTTTCCCCATCTCCCTCCTTCCTTTCTTTGTTTTCAACTCAAATATCTATTTTAAAATGGAAAGAAGAAAGCAGTATAAAGTCATTACTCTAAGAAGCTCACCCTGCCTTAGATGCGTATTAAGGAAAAAACCACAGTCTGGCCCCATTCCATCCCTCCATTACTATTCTTTAAAGGTTGCAACCACTGCTATCAGTTTCTCCTGTGTCTTCCCAGGCATTTTTGTGATGGTTGGCTTTCTCATACGTTTTGTAATTTGGGATTGCACGCTCATCTTTGGTATGGCCATATCTGTGGGAATCCTGGGTACTGTGATTGAAAGTGTGTCTTGTACCTTCCAGGGAGGTTTAGCATTTGCTTCTGCCTGGGTTGCCATGATGTCATCATCCCTGGTCTTAACGTGGAGGTTCCCTTTCGTGCAGATAGTACAAATCTAAACTCCAAATGGGTGTGATTGTAGGTCTATAGTTACAAATTCTTAAGGGAAAATTTTTTCTTCACTCTGAGTCTAAGTCAAGACAGACAAAATTCCTTGTTGCTGCCCTCTGCCTACACATTATGCATATAATTTTCCCCTCCTTCATTCTTCCTTTGAGATATTACCCTTCGGGGATCCTAGTTTTAGGTTGGAGTCTCCAGTCAATACTCCACCTTTGGAAGGTTCAAGGCTTTGCCTCCTGCCCCCATATGGCTGTTAAAACTGGATCCCCTTAATTCCTGGTAATGTTCTGAAAACCTGTACCTCCCACTCTTCCCCATCTCGAAGAAATGGAAATCTCCTGTCAGTCATTATGCTTGTTTGTCTGGGGAAGGCAGTGTAGCTTAATGGTTAGCAGTGGCTTTCAGACTTCCTCGGTTTGAAGCCTCACCCTGCCACTCACTAAAGATATGACCCTGGGGCACTCATTACTGAACTTTTCTGAGCCTTATTTCTTCATCTATAACTTGAGGATGATAACAGTCCTTACATCATAGGATTCTTACAAGGGTTGAGTGAAACAATGAAATGTGATTGCCTAAAATAAAGTATATTAAGCCCTTGATAAAAACTGGCCATGATAATAAATGTCCTTTTATTTTTACACAAATGGGAACAATATAGGATATATTGTTCTATATCCTGCTTTTTCTGTATATTGTTCCGTATCAGCCCAAAGGGTACCAGGCCATTTCTTGTAATGGCTGCCTAGTACTCCCTTGCATGGATACACCACAATTTTCCTAAGCCATGCCCTGTCAGTGGGCGTCTCAGATGTTTCCAATCCTTTTGCAATAACCAGTAATATTATGACCAGCATCTTTGTATATCCATCTTCTCCATTCACTCATTCCAGTTTATCTCTGGATGAAGTTCACAAAATGGGATATCTGGGGGGTGGGGTTGGGGGTGGGGAAGCAAAGCTTCTTTAAAAGCTCCCTCCATCTTCATTTCTTTACCTGCTTCCCTGCCTAAGACCCAGGGAATGTGACAGTTGAAGGGAAATACACAAGGAAGGACCCAAAAGTTGCATGGATGAACACTTCCCCTTCTCTCCTGTCTTATTTTTTTCTACAGTGAAAGATATATTGATTAGACAGTAATTAAGAGTGCTTTGGACAGCATGAGGCACTAACAGCCTCCCAGGTGTTTAATAAGTGCCAAGGCTGCCAAGAAAAAAATTTATTTAGCATCATAACAGGCTGTGGATGCCAAGTTTGCCTTCAGCCATGGCACTGTAACACTAAACAGATACAGGGTCAGGGTTTTAATGCTCGCTGAAGAGGGCAACCCAGAGTGGGTAAAGCCAGACAGCTCTGGGTACTAAGCCCGTCAGTCACTGCCACAGTTCTGTGACGATGGCCAAGTTATGGACCTCTGTGAATCTGAGTGTCTTCACCTGTAAATCAGGGCTTGTGATATCTACTTCATTGGGTTTGGGGGTTCATGGAACGCAGCAGTGAAGAATGTGAATGCTGGCTTCCAATCTAGCCACTTCCACTTATTAGCTGGTGATTCTGGGCAGGCTTCTGAAAGCTTTTGAGCCTCATTTTCTTCATCTAGAATATGGGAATGAAAAGAACTCTATGAGCCCATATTATGGAATTGTGGTTAATAAGACAGGAAGAAAATATGTGCAGAGGACTTAGCCCAGTGCTTGCCACACACTAGATGCTCAAAAAATTAGTAGCTTGTATTATTGCTATTAGAAGTTGGCTGAATGTTAAAGGAGATAATGTATGTATATACACTTGGAAAAATAGGTACCATATTTTCTCGTGTATAATGTGCACCCACGTTTTTGGCCCAAACTTTCAGGGAAAAGATCTTTTGTTTTAATTTTTTAGTACTACCCATGTATAATGTGCATCCTTATTTTTCCCTCACAAATTTGGCAAAACACAGTATCTGATGTATATGTAATAGTTCAGGCAATGACGGTTGTGATTACAGATAAAATGGATGGTTCTGTGGTTTAGCACAATAAAAGTTGATTTCTCACTAACGTCACCGCCCACTGCTGGCATTCCCAGTGGGGTGGCCCTCCTCCAGGAAGTGATTCAGGCACCCAAGCTCCTTCTACCTTGTGGCTCTTCCACATATGGCTTGGAGTCCACCCCATTCAGCTGGCAGATTTGGAAAGAAAGGATGGGGAGACATACCACTTGTTAACCTCAGCAGCCCTAAAATGATCCGTCACTCCCTCTCATAGTCTATTGGCCAAAGCTAGTCATGTGACTTCCACCTAGATGCAAGGGGTACTGGGAAATGCAGTCCCTGCCTGATCCGCCATTTACCAGCAACAACTCTGTTATATGGAAAGAGAGCAAGAATCCTTGGTGGTCACCTTGACTTAGCCTAGCACCCTCCTTTCCAAAGGGTGACCCAGAAATGGCTTGAGAGTGGGAGAGTCTTGCCAAAAGTTATCTAGTGGGTTGGAGCTGGGGGTTTGTAGGGGTGCGTCTCCCTTTCTTGTACCAGGGTGACAGAGGTGCTGGAACCATCATCCCCCAGACGATACTAACGAGAGCAATGATTCCTGTTGGAGCCTAGACACAGATCGCCCTTGTGATCACATTTAACTCTCCAAACAGCCCCAACGGAGCGTTTTTATTATTGCCATCATCCATGTCACAGATGAGGAAACTGAGGCATGGCTACGATGAGCATGCTTTGCCCAAGTTATCACAGCATAGCAAGGGCCAACCCGGGACACGAACTCAGATCTTGAGGTGAACACAGTCATCTTGGGAGGCCAGGATCACGGCAGAGGGTCCCCCATTTAGGGTTGGAGAAAGGGACCCTCCACCTCCCCCAGCAGATTTCAGACGCCGAGGCCTGCTGGACAAGACCTGGCTCCTATGACGCTCAATTAAACAAACCAGTGGAAGAACGAAGAAGAACGGTTGTTCTTTCTGGAACCTCTAGTTTGTTCTTTGAGCTGGTTAAACATGACCCTGCAACCTCGTTGACCCTCTTCACCAGCTCTGTAAGTCCTTGGGTGGCTGCCGCGGACATTTTTGTATACCCCGCCCTTGACACTGAGCCGGACACGCTAAAGAGACTCAGCGGATATTTGTGGAATAAAAGAAAGGAAAACCTCAAAGGAAAATTTATCTAAATGACAACTGTTTCCACGTTTGTGTGTGTCGTTGAGGACGGTGAAGGTTAAACAGAGCCTCGGCTAGGTACTGGACACTACTCTGAATCCTCAGAGAGCGCTGGGAGGCAAGTCCCATTGATATCTACATGGAGCAGACCGGGAAACTGAGGCACTCCTCTGCGGCTCCTCATTGGTCAGGCCAGCCTGACTCCTTCTCCCTTGCCCCATCTGCTGCCTTGCGCTACCTGTTGTTGGCCAGAGCCTGCAGAGCTCGAGTGGACGGGGGTGAGCCAGCCTGCGGGCACAGACCATGTGACCACCAGGAGGACCTTGCTTTTGTGGTGACCCAAGCTTCCTTGGCCCTGTCCAGAGTCACAAGGGGCTGAAAAGTGACCTCTGGGCATCTATAATTAGGCCTTGTCTGGCGTCAGGGGTGCCGGATTTTCTGTCTTGGCTAATGTTGGCTGAGCCCTCACTACGTGACAGGCACCATGCTAAGCCCTCTAAACCCATGCTCTGACCCTCACTGTAAGCCCCTGGCAGAGGCACCAGCCTCTCTGTTTTCCAATGAGGAAACTGAGGCCCAGAAGGGCCTGACCTGAGGTTGTTCAGCTGAAAGGGGATTGAAGCAGGATTTAAACTCAGACCCTGCAGCTGCAGCTCCTAGATGGTAATCCGCAGGCTCTGTCAATGAAAGTAGCTCCAGGATTCCAGATCAAAGCAGGGTTTCAACTGAGTAGGCAGGAAAGAGGTGTGCTGAGGGCTCTAGGACTCTGACTGGTCTCACTGGCCTTCCCCTCTGCCTGGAATGCCCCTCGCCCAGATCTGCACGTGACTGACTCCCTCCGCTGCATTGGGTTTCTGTGTAATTGTCACCTCCTCCAGGAAGCCTCCCCGTCCACATCCACTCCTGATCTGCCCAGTTATTTTCTCCTTTGAAGTCATCTTCAGGGGAGATGTTCTCTACTTGTTTATTGCTTGGTTGCCTAACTAGATGTAAACTCCATGAGGGCAGATTGTGTTTCTCCTCTTCCCTGTGGGATCCAGATGGACACATAGTGGATGTCCCATAAATAGTTGTCAAGTGAGCGACTGATGGGAGGTGAGGGATTCTCAGGATCACGAAGCCACCAGGATGGATGGGCAGATGAATGTCTGCAGAGACAGGGCCACCTGTGTGCCCAGAGTGGGATCTCCTCTAACTGCGGGGGGCATAGGGAGCAGGATCCAGCCTCCAGGAGAAGGAGTCTGGCTGTGTGCAACGGAATGCTGAGGGCAGCCAGGTCCAGGTCTGGTACAGAGTGGCCTCTCTTTGCCCCAGTGCTTAGGAACATCAAACACTAGTAGCTCCTGGAGCAGAGCCAGTTCCTGGACTGAGGCCTGAGTGTCCTCATGAGTCACTGGCTTTGTTGGGACTGGCTTCAGGGACCTAGAGGTTGGGCAGCTGGAAGGTGAGAAATAGGTGGCACCTGGAGGTAAGGAAAGAGGAGAATTTGTTGAGATTAAACCAGGCTGCCCCCCTTCCCAAGGCCTGGCATCTCCATCAGTAAAGATTGTTGAAGAAATGAATGAAGGGGGTGGTCCTAAACAGCCCCCCAAAGTCCTTTCTCTTAAACAAACATGAGCTGCTTAGCATGGTTCAAAGTGTTGTTCAACATGAATGCATTTTATTCTCATCACAACCTAAGAGTAGGTCCTCTCATTAATTTCACTTTACAGAGAAGGAAACTGAGCACAGAGAAGGGAAGTGACTTCTCCAAAGTCACACAGCTGGAGTGGGATTCGATCCCTGCCTTCTGACTCCAGAGCCTGCACTTTTAGCTCTCTACTCTGCTGCTTGTTTGGGGATAAAACACTCTGACTCCAAGAAGAAAAGGCAAGAGTTTGCAGACTCTTGAAAAGGAGCTGAAGTTTTCCACAAGTAAATTCTTACTCAGAAAGCTAATGTGCCCAATATCGATGACGAGAGCCACCCTGGTCAAAGTGGGAATCGGGGTCCCGGAGACCTCCATGCTCAGCTTCATACCCTCCACCTCCCACCTCTTCCTGTACCTCCCTCTAAGGGTTCTGGCTCTAAGCCTTGCCTGTGTCCACTTGTCTCAAGGATTCTCATATTTCTGAAAGCCAGAAACAGACAGACTTGACTTTGTGGTTGCTATTGCTGTGAAACTTCTTAGTCCCCAGAACCCTCAGGTCTGAGGGGAGAGGAGTGTGGGGGAGGGGCCCACCCAGCACCTTCCCTGCTTGGAGGTGTCTGCAGCCCCACCTTGGTGGGGTACGACTGTACTCAGGAATCCTACAGGAGTCTGACATTCCAAGGCATTCTGTATCCCTAAGACAGTCTCATATTCTAAAAAAAGTTTTTAATTGAGAGATAATTTTTATGCATTAACGTGCACAAATATTTTGTTACACCTATATAACCACCACCTGAATCATGATATGCAATATTTCCAGCCCTGACAGCTCCTATACACACACCCCTTTCTAGTGTCCTAATTATTTCTAACCTTCTGAAGAAACTTCTAAAATAGGAGTTGGCAAACTATGACTTGTGGGCCTAATCTGGCCAACTGTCTGCTTTTGTTAATAAAGTTTTATTGAAACATGTCCACACCCATTTGTTTACATCATGTCCATGGCTGCTTTTCTACTATAAGTGCAGAAGTGGAGTCGCTATGACAGAGCCTATAGGGTCCACAAGGTGAAAAATACCTGAGTCTTTACAGAAAAAGTGTGTCGCACCCTGTTCGAAAACAGAACTTTCTTCAATGATGGAATGAATTTTCTAGACCTTCACTATCCACGGTGGTAGCCATGAGCCACATGTGGTTTACTGAACACTTGAAATGTGGGCTTGTTTGACTGAGAAACTAAACTTTAAAGTTTTTCCTAATGTACATTAATTTACATTTAAATTGCTGGATATGGTTCCAGTGCGAAAGGGTTCTAACCCGGGGACACTAAAGATTCCAGCATCCACACATCCTGAGAGAGACTAACATTCTAAGAAGGGGCACAAATGTATCCCCAGGGTTGCGTCTCCCGGAAGTGGCCCCATGGTCTCAGGCCAGCAGCTTTGGGGTTAATGAAGAAGCAGCTTGGTACTGCTAGAATTTTCTTCAAAGATGTTGTTTGTATTGATAGATTTTTGGATGATGCTATAGTATTGAGAGACAGAGAGAGAGAGAGAAAGAGAGAGAGAAAGAAAAAAAAAATCAATGCTCGGCTGATTGTACCAGGAAGGGCAGTCGGTTGGTGAGAAAGCTGCAGCGTGTATTGGAAAATAGATTTTTCTGCCCTCCAGACATTAGTTTGAAATTCTTTGAAATGAGGGACCACAATCTGTGTCAGAAATGAAAGATTAAGGAGGTTAATATGCTGGGCCTCCCCTTCTCCTTTTTAATTTCCACGTCCTGGGTGCCCTTGGCCCCTGAGGAAGACGCACAGGTTCCCGCCACACTCCACCTGGCGTCCCCTCCCCCCATTTCTCTGAGGGCCCCTCAGGAGGGGCACCTGCTCCTGAGGCTGGATACAGACTGGAGGGAGAGGCTGGCCGGCCTTTGTTCCTGGGGGTGGACTTCGGGCCTTCATATCTGGTGGCCTTCTCCCTGGGGGTGCTTTCCTGGGGGCTGCTGGCCAGGCCCTGACCCCACTCCTGGCTTCTCACAGAGGTGCTGGGTCCCTGGGCCGTGGGCAGTCTCGGTGCAAACTCCGGGGAGGCCGTGGGCTGAGGACACTGCTTCCCCCAACCCCCCCAGTTTCATGAGTTACAGATTTGCGTGCATGATATGAAATTCAAATGTGTGAAAATTGAGCAATAAGTGCATATGTTATGAAGAAGTGAGGATTTTATTCCCCGAGCACTAAACTATATTATTACATCACTGAGTAGACTGTGGTTAGGCAAAGTCGTTGATAATCTCCTTCCAGAATTTTATACGTGTCCACTTAGTAAGCTCTTTCCTTTAATAGTTGAATATACAGTCGGCTGACTTTCTGTCTAATAAGCAGCTGATGGAGGTAAAAGATTTGACTTTTGGCCTGCTCTATGGGGTTCCCTTCTTGGTCTTGAAAATACCAGGTTGAAGAGACCCGCCCTTCTTAGCCCTCAGGTCAGCACATCCGGGGTCCTGCTCTTCAGTCATTCTGTTAACGCCTTTACAAAATCAAGGGCAACGTAATCTTTACCCAACGGTGCAGAAGACTCCTTAGAGTATCAGCAACTGTTGAGAGAGAGGGGCTTGAGGGACACTGGGTTCCAGCATTTGGGTCCTTTGGGAGGACCCAAGGCCCTGCCAACTGAGGCAGCCACTTGGGATGAGTACAACGCTGCACTTGGAAGAGACTCAGCTAGTGGGGTGCACAGCGAGAAGCAAACTGGGGGCCATGGCACACTTTCTTGGGTGGGTCTGGGCAACTTCATCTTGGGATCCAGATGCAGGAAGCGTCGAGTCCAACCTTGCTTTCCACTCCATCCAATAACCTGCAGGCACTGAGCCTCTCCTGGGGTTGAGTCCTCCCAATTCAGTGAGTCCCCTAGTCCAGGGCTCCTGCTACAGCAGCTTGGGGGGGTGCGGTGGGGAGGACCAGACTTGGGTGCTAGAATAGACTTCCCTAGAATAGTCCCACCTTCACACTTGTTCTGGGCACCAACCAGGAAGAAGGATCCATCCAGTGGGGACTGCACGTGCACCCCAGGGCAGACCGAGGGTGTGTGTGAGATATATCAGAGAGGGGGAGGCAGAGGGTATCTTCCTGATCCTTCCCCTCCACAGGCCAGGTCAAGTTCCCGGAGCTCTCTCTAGTGACTCCAGCATCTTATATGTAGCACATACCCCTTTGGCAGTTTTTCTTCTGTTGGTGCCATTCCTGGGTGATGTTGGTCTCCCTCCTGACTGGACGCTCCCTGAAGGCAAGGCTGACGTCTCTTCTTGCTCTCCACGTTGCTTTGTCTTTCTTGTTCATTGCCATGTGCCCAGAACCCAGCAAAGGGCAGGAATGTGCAATCGTTGTTAGGTGGAGGAACTAACGCATGGAATGACTGCATTTTATTTAGTGCTTACTATGTGCCAGGCACTGCTCGCAGCACTTCCCTGTACTAACCCCAGGGGAAAGCAAGCAGCACAGGTAAAAGCATTCAACTAATGCTTCCTGATGCCTGTGGAGCTGTACTCCACTGGAGGCCCTGGAGGAATCCCAGGATGCCCTCCCACCCCCATTCTCCCAAGCTGGCCATATCCCAGGTGGGGCCCAGTATGAGGTCATCTGGAGCAAACGGATTCAATTCTCCCTAGCTCTGTAGGAGTGAGAGCTGCTCCATGCAGGCACTTCTCAGGCAAGTGAGGATCTCCGGGGCTGCTTTGACCTGAGGTCAGCAGGCTTCAGAAGCTCTGTCTGTCTGTTCCTTAAGATGCATATTTCAGCCTGGAGCCCTCGCCTTCTGTCATTGCAGCAGTGTGGATGAAACAGGACAGGCAGCAATTGGTATCAGATTTCCTGGACCAGCAGGACTTGGAATTTTATAAGGGATCTTGAACTGGAACGTATGTGAAAGACCATTCATTCATTCATATATTCATTCATTCACTCTTGTGGCAGAGACTGGTGAGCTGTTCCCTAAACCCACTACCTGTTCTTCCGAGGCACACAAATAGACCACATTTCCAGCCTTCTTCGTACTTCTGTGTGGCCATGTGGCTGAGTTCTGGCGAATGGAATGTGAGCAGAAGCATCATAAACCGCATTTAGGCCTGGCCCATCACCTCCCGTCCCCCAAATCCTCCACATTCTCTCTTTCTCCATCTACCAGTTGAATGCAGGAGACTCTGAGATCCTAGAGGAGGGATGAGTCACAAAATGGAAGGAGCCTGGGTCTTTGAATGGCTGCCTACTGATTGAGAATGTCATGTGGCCTTCAGAGAACAAAGTCATTGTGTTAAAGCACTGAACTGTTATAGCATCTAATGTTACCCTAACACACAGCTTATTCTGCAAATACTGATTGAGCCTCTGCTGTGTACCAGGCACTGGGCTAAATGCGGAGATTTAGTAAGTAGCCAGCAAGGTAGACAAGGTCACTGTTCTTGGGGAGCTTCCATTCTAATAGGAAAGACAGAGAATAAACAAATAGGATTATTTCAGATAGTGGCAAGGGCAATAAAGAAAGAGAAAGCAGGATAATGGTGGAGACAGGGATGGAGGTGGGAGAGTTCTTTAATTAGGCAGGTAGGGAAAGTTTCCTTGAGAAGGGAATGCAACATCTGTCCTGAGATTTGAAGGCTGGCTGTGCCAGGATTTGCAGGAAGGGCATTTCTGGTAGGGAGTACAGCATGAGCAAAGGCCCTGAGGTAGGAAAAGAAAGGAAGCCAGGGTGGCTGGAGGGAAGTGGGGAGTGGGAGGAGATGGGTTTGGAGAGATGGGTTAGGTGAGAGTCAGATCAGAAGAACCACAGGAAGCAAGGAAAGGAATCTGGATGCTTGCCAAAAGTATTTTAAGTATCTTATGAGCCATGAGTTGTGCTAAACATTGAAGATAAAATGATGAGCAAAAAATAGATGCTGTTCAATTCTCTTGGTACACAGATTCTAGATGACTGACTGCCCATCTGATACTTGACTCCTCTCTCAAGTGTCTCTGCCAAGCTGCCTTTGTTTGTTTGCCTCCAGTGACAGGGAGCTCACGATCTAACAAGGCAGGCCATTGCCTCTCTGCATGGTTCTGATGGTTCCAAGTCCTTCCTTAAATTGCCTCCTGGGGCTTTCACTTTCACTCAGTGGCTCTGGGGTAAAGAAGGAAGTAACCCCTTTTGACTTATGGAAACATGGCAGCTACTATATGCCAGGCTTCAGAGATACAAAGGAGAATAAAACAGGCCCTTGCTGGCAAGAAGCTCATGGTCTTTAAGAAGAGGTGAGATGTGCTCATTTCTCATATAGCATATTATCATATGCTATAATATTAATTTGCAAAGCCAGGTTGCCTAAAGCATGGAGAAGAAAGGAAATAGAGGAACTATTCTCATTTGAATGAATCAAGGAGGGCATCCTGGAGGAAGAGGCATTTCAGGTGTCTGCAAAACAGATGAGATGGGGTGGAGTCTCCTCCCTCGAAGGCATACAGATTGGCTCAGGGTGAATCCCAGCTTTGTGTGGGAACTGTGCTCTAAGGGTTTGAGGGTGTCAGGATAAAACTTCAATACATTAACCAATGAGCCCCGCCCCCCCCGCCCCCATCCACCCTCTATTTCAGGCAGCTACAGGGTCCTCTGTACTTCCTGCCTCAGAGATGGTTATAACAACAAAAGAAGAATAAAAAAGAGTCATTTGTGGTTTTTGGATCCCAAAAGTCTGTTTTAAGTCACTAGAATCTGGCTTTTGAGCCTCAATATTATAGGTCTTGAAGGATCCAGGGCATAAAATTTAGATCTAGCAGACAATGTAGAAGACTATTCAGTGAAAGGTGGTTGTTGTCATCCTGGAAGACAGGGTGGCAGTTTCTGGGCTGGGGGCAGAAGGAGGGTCTGGGCGATAGGGCAGCACCCAATGGAGGGAAGTGGGAAATTTGCCTAGTAAGCAGGAGGTCTGTAGATAAGCAAATTCTCTTTTGAGAGGATGCAAAGATTGGTGAGGGTGAGAAAAGCAGAGGCCACCATCTTACAAATACCCTGAGTCTGGGCATTTGTTTCCCCCTCCTGCTCTCCTTGTTGCTAATCAGATTTTTCTCATGCCACTCCCGGGCCCACTGGAGAGCTCTTCTAGCCTGCCTGAGAATCGTATCAATCAGGAGGAACGTTGACTTGAGACAGACAGGCAGCTAGCTTCTTGTTGGCCGTGTCGAGACCCTGGATCCAGCCATACCTGAAGTTGCAGGTACAGGAATTTCTCAGGCGTGTGAGAAAACAAATGATTGTTCTTGTTTGCTTGTTTCTTAAGTGACTATGAGTTGGGTTTCTGTCCCTTGCAACCAGGAGTCCTGATAACGGCATCTAGCAGGAGGGAGTGGGAGGAGGGATGACCACGGATGTATTGAATCCAGCAGGACACTATCTCATTCAAGCCTCCCCTCAACTCTGGGAGCTGGAGAACGCTCTCCTTTTATAGACACGGAGCCCGAAACTCAGAGGCCTCATGGCACAGCGGTGGCATGGCCAGCCTTGGAACGTGGTTGCTCTACCATTCAGATCCACTCTATGCACCGAGGAGCTGCTCCTGGGCTGCCCTGCTGCCGATGCTGCAGAGAGAAGATGGGAGAAGGGTGTCTGGAGTGTGCACAGAGCCTCAGAAATAAGCCATGTCGCAGCAGTCAGGCGCGGAGCACATCTGGATTGGGAGCAAAGCAGATGGCCCATTTGACTCCAGCACATCGGGTGACTTTATGGCGTCTTTGGCAGGTTCTCCTCCCTGCTGCTTTTACAGGAATGTCTTCAGGATTTCCTTTTTGATATATGAGAGAGGCTCGTGGACGGGGCCCCCTCCATCGGAGGGTAATCTGTGAGTAAATCACTGCAAACCGGCGACAAGTGTTTGTGCGGGGCCCGTGTCCTGTGCGTGCTTTGGGATAAATCTTCCGAGTAACATGCTTACATGTGTGTGACCCTGGGGACCGAACAGCATGAAAAGGTCAAGTACGAGGGACAAAGGGGAGCTTGTCCTTTGCTCTCGCTCTGGACCAGAAGACAGAGCAGGAAGGCAATGGTAGGAGGGTATATGGTTTCCCAGGGCTGCTGCAACTCAGGACCACAGATTTGGAGGTATAAAACAACAGACGTTCATTCTCCTACAGTTTTAGAGGCCGAAAGTCTGAAATCAAGGTGTCCGCAGGGCGATGCTGCATCTGGACACTCTAGACGACAATCCTTCTTTGCCTCCTCCAGCTTCTGTTGGTTGCCAGCAATCGTTGGCGTTCCTCGGCTTGTAGACAGACACCTCACTCCAAACTCTGCCTCCATCATTACATCACAAGGCAGTCTTCCCTGTGTGTGTTTCCATATCTGTATCAACATCTCCTTCTCCTTTCTCTTTTGAAAACATCGATCTCCAAGTAAGGGTCCATTCTACCTGGTATGACCTCATCTTAACTTGATTACATCGGCAAAGACCCTATTTCCACACAGTTACGTTCAGCGGTTCTGGGTCATGAACTTTAGGGGGACATTATTCAACCCAGTACCAGAGAGTGAAGGTGGTTCTTGCATGAAGAAGGGGCTGGACTGGAGGTAGGAGGGGCTTCAGAATATGCACAGGTCCCTTTGGGGGATTTCCTTTGGAGAACAAATCTCATAGCAGCTTCTGTTCATCCTGATGAGGACTTAGGCCCTAGGGGCCCATGCAGGCTGAATAAAAGCTTTCTCTATAACCCAGCGACTCCACTCCTAGAAACATCCCCACTAGAAATGAGTCCTGTGGTCATTGGAAGAAATGCACTAGAATGTTCACAGCAGGATTAGTCATCTTGGCTGAAAACTGGAAACTACCAAAAGCCTGTCTTGGTGGATTGGAAAAACAGCCACGATTCTTTGCAGCCCATCCCACTAGGAGACAGGGTATTTCTTCTCCCCTTGAATCTGGGCTGGTTTTGTGATTTTCTCTGAGTAGTAGAATGTGGCAGCAGTGATGTATGCTGGTTCCAAGCTCAGGTTCAAGAGGCCTTGCATGCTTCTCCTTGTTTCTTGGAACTCTGCGGTCACCATGTGACACACCCAGGCTAGCCAAATAGAGGATGAGAGATGGGTGGAACAGTGAAGAGCTTTCCTAGCTGAGGTCATCGTAGACCCGGCAGCTGCAGCCACAGATGTAGGCACACGAACGAGCCCTGCTGAGATTGGCCCAGAGCAGCCCAGAAGAACCACCCAGCAAATCCCAGTCCAAATGTACCCATAGAAGTACGTGCTAAATGAATGGCTGTTGTTTTTAGGCACTAAGCTTTGGGGAGTTTTGTTCCCCAGCAACAGCTAACTGATACATCATCAAGAGTAAAATGGATACATTGTAGTAGAGTCACAAAATGGAATAAAGCACAACAAGGAGAATGAATGAACTACTGCAACACACAACATGGGTGAATCGGATACTATCCTGAGTGAAAGAAGCTCAGTCCAGCAGAGGGCATACTATAGGATTCCATTTATGCAAATAGTACAGAAATAGGTGAAAGTAATGTATGGAGAGGTAAGTCAGGATAGTGGTGACCCTTGGGGGATAGTGAGTAGGTATGGACACAGAGGTACTTCTGGGGGCTGGTTAAAAGGGTATGTCCACTTGGTGCGCCTTCACTGAGCTGTAGACTTATGATGTGTGCATTTTTCATGCATGTAGGTTATACCTTGGGAGAGATTAAAAAATACCAGATCTTTTTTTTCTTTTCCCCCTAATTGCTGGAAAGCCAATGGGATTGCATCTTATGTGGAGGACTATATACTATAGTCAAAACACCCTTGAAAATTCGTTGGGAAGCCATCACGTTGGAGCCAACTGCCATCTCTCAATAAATGCAGCACAGCCAGTTTTTCCTCCCGCATTGGGACAGATCGCCGTGTCTCCTGTCAGACTCCAGGAGAAGTAGAGGCTTGTGTTTAGGGGTCACACGTTGTGATTCTCACAGCGACCCAGAGCAGCCAGGTGCTCACACCCAGGGACATGTAGGACCAGAGGAGAGGTCTTGGCTTGGGGCAGGCACCCTTCAAAACCAGGGGTGTAGGGAATCCCCCTGTCCTACAATCTCTCCCTTGGGGTGGGGGTGGCGTTTAGTCAAGTTGACCTTAACCACATTTAACTAAGTGAAGTTAAGTTCATGCACAATGTGAGGCCAGTGTATTTAAGGACTTAACTCTTGTTGAACCAACCGTTCTTCACTTATCACCGCAACACGCCCTGTGCCATCTGGAACATCAGAGTTGTATTAGGAGATCTGAATTGTGGTCCTCATGTTATCCCAGGCATGTCACCTCATCTCTCTGGGACTCAGGGTCCTCATCTGTAAATGGGGGGTGGTGCAGACTTGAGCAAAAAGGGCACCCTCTGCCTCTTTGGGAGTCTGGGGTTCTCAGCCGCCCTTTGGGAGATAAAATACCCTGTGACCCAGGTCCTAAGGGCTGCCATAGGTCTTCTGGGTGATTCTGGGCCAATACATTATTCCCTGTTTTTCGTTTTGCAGGTGCTGGACAGAGGCAGGGGCCAGGGCTGCAAAAGAGGGCTGTGATGGCTGGGTCCAGGTAGGACGAATTGCTTGGAATAAAGAGAGCAGCCACAGTTTGCAAGAGGGGAAGCCCGAGGTGCAGGCAATATGCTTGAGGCTTCTGAGTGAGAGCCCCAGGCATGGGGAGTTTCTCCAGCAGCTCTGATATTCCTTTCTGAACCTGTAAAGGAGCCCAGCCCTGGCTGGAGAGTGGGTGGTTCCAGCTAGGGCAGGTGGAAGGGCAGCCAGACACACAGAGAAAAAGAATGGAAGGGAGAGAGAAAATGGGGACAGACAGACAAAGGGGCAAGAGAGAAAGCAGAGAAAGAGCACCATACAGAGAAACTTTCATCCATTCAATACATATTTATCGAGCACCAACTCAGTGCCAGATGCTATGCTTGAGGCAGAGAGAGAGGTTGAGAGAAAGAGAAAGAGACAGAGACAGATGACAAAAGACCCAGAAGAGATGGAAAGACAGAAATTGTGATAAAGAGCAAAACAGAGACATATTTCATTCATTCATTTCACAATATTTATTCAGCACCTACTTTGTGTTAGAGGCAGATTCGGGGTGGGGGCAGAGAGAGAGAGAGAGAGAGAGAGAGAGAGAGAGAGAGAGAGAGAGAATAGAGAGCCTGGTGGATTGAGTTCATAGCTGAGCAGTGCCTTCTTGGTTACAGCAGAATATTACAGAAACACACACAGAGCCAGGTCTTCTGACTGTAAAGCGCCAAGCTCCTCCCTCCTCACGTCCCACTCTCAGGAACTTACCTGGGGCTAAGGTGGGCTGTGCACAGGGGTCCCCAAACCTGGCTGCACACCAGAAGTGTTTAGGAGACTCTCAAAGACACTATAGACTCCTGGGTCCCACCTCTGGCAATTTGGCTGCGGGACTGTGAACTGGGGCCTGGGAATCTGTATTGGAGCCCCTTCAGGGACTCAGGGGGTATGGGAATCCAGGTGGTGGACACGTGTCCCCAAGGGGCCTCCCCTGGGGCTCTCACTGCTGTCACAGCCACACACGTCCTTTTGCAAACACACACGGCCCATGATTGATTCTCTGCTGTTCCCCTCACAGCCCAGCGGGTCTGATTGAATGGCCGACGTACTGCCCAAACACCCTGCTGGAACCACTTCTCTGCCCTCTGCCCCGGAAGTCGTTTGTTTGTTTTTAGACACAGCCTTTATGTCCAGCTGAAAGGCCACCGGCCTCCCTGGAGCCGCCCCTCCAAGCTGGAGCCAGGCTGAAAGTTGCCCTGGGACTGGGGCTGCTGCTGTGGAGAACCTTGATGCCAAGGCCAGGCTGGCCAGGCGTGGTGGCCCAGGCGGAGGTGCTCACACTGGAAAGTGGCAATGTGGTCACTGTGGGCACCCCGTGCTTCTCGTATCGAGGCAGCCCTAGCTTTATCTGGGTGTTTGTCCTGTGTGAAGGTACTTTCCTCTACCTTTAAACCGTGAGTGGCTCCTGGGCACCCATCTCTCCCTCCTGGACTCCTCCCTCCCTTCCTTTAACCACTATTTATTAAGCACCTACCATGAGCCAGGGCTTGTAGTTTCAGCGCGTTTGTCTCTCTGTCTATATGAATGAGTCTGGGCAACCTTTTGTTGCTAAAAGACCAGGCTTTGCAATTCAGCAGAATAGAGCTTGAATCGAGTCCCATCCCTCACCCCGCGCCCCCACCACCCTGTGCCTCAGCTTCCTTCTCTACTGAATGGGGGTGATAAAGCCAGCCTCGAAGGGTGGCTGGAAGGGTTCCCAACATCCTGGAAGAGAGAGAAATGCCTGGCACTGGCCTGGCATATAGTAGGTGCTCAAAACCTCTTCCTTTCTCTCTCCACCCCTTCCATGGCCATCTTTCTTGGTCTCTGTCACCTGGCCTCCCTTCCTACCTGGACATGTGTTGTAGAGAAGGGAGCAACAGGCCAGGAGTCTAGAACCCCCGGTCCTGAGTCTCACTTTGCTGTTTCCTGCTGTGTGACCTTGGGCAAATATCTGCTCCTCTCTGGTCTGGCCAGATCACCTCAAAGGCTCTTCTCATGCTTTGTGTCCAGATTGCGAGTTCCTGGGGACACTGGCCTCAGTTTTCCCTTTTGTGCCTGGTACACAGTAGGTGCTCCAAGAAGGAACTGAAATGCAAATGAGATGAGTGGGTGATTAGCAACGTCTGGATACAAAATTGTGCCGATCTCTTGCTGTCAGAACATGGCTCATTGTCCTGGAAGAGCTGGGCCAAGGGTGAGGACAGAGAGGGGGTGTTGCACTTCTTATTTTCATGGGAATCCTGCAGCCTCAGCTTCTGCCACTGGTGAGGCAGAAATGGGTACGGGGTGGGATCAGGGGGCCAGCTCTGGCTTCAGAGACCCCCCCGACCCTCTGGTAGTCTGGAGAGAGAGCTGGCCCTGCCCTTCCCTCCCCTTCCAGGGACTTCATCTTAACACTTTACTTTCTTCCTTCCTTTCTGAGTCTAGCAGGCCAGGAAACAAGGCCCCACATACTCACGTACTCATCCATCCATCCATCCATCCATCCATCCATCCATCCATCCATCCATCCAATATCTATCTATTCATCCGTACACACACACACCCTCCTATCCCACAAGAGCTGGCCAAGCTAGGCCAGGCCTGTGCCAGGCTCTGGGGTCACAGCAGGGAACAAAACCACTATGGTTTTGCCCTTTAAGGTCTCCGAGCCTGTTTGGGGTGACAGCAGTTCAGCAGGCGGTGATAATTCAGGAAATTGGGAGCACTGCACACAGCAGGTCCCTAAATCAGCTCAGGGTGGTGGCTGTCAGGGCAGGCTGCCTGGAGGAGGGGATGCTTAAGGAAACATCTGTAGAAGTTAACCAGGAGAAGAATTGAGGGGTGGAAGCCTTCCAGATAGAAGGAACAAGCCTTCCAGAGACAAAGCTCCGAGAGTAGCACTCGAAGGAACTGACAACAGCTAAGAAATGGCTGGAAACGGGAAACCAGTAATAGTGACAACCATAATCACCTTCCCGATGTGAAGATGTGATGATCTCACTGAGCTCCCCACCCCCAGACGTCCATCCCCATTTTGCCGACAAGGAAACAGAGGCCAGAGCGGTGGAGACTTGTTCAAGGCCCATCGTGTGTAGGGCCCGAGGCCCCAGTTGAAGGAAACTGCCTCCTCACCGGGACAAACAGCCCAGCTCCAATGGGGGCAGGAGAGTCAGGGTAGACAGGCTTCCTCCCAGCGCTACCCCTGAGCTGGGCTGGAGGCCCTGGGGAGGCCCCAAGGGTGGGGGTGGGGCGTGGGAAGGCTGTAAACTGGTTTGGGGCGGTAGGGCTTTCCTGTCGCTGCCGGTGGCCCCCGGCTTTGTCCTCATGTGTCACTGAGGAATGCGGCTATAGTCTGGATAAAGGCAGCTTTGTTTGGAGGCCCTCAGGAAGGGGGAGGGGGAGGACCGAGGGAGGGAGCAGCACGGCCAGGAAAGGGTTACTGTTCCTCCCTTGTGGATGGCCCCAGCCTTAGCTCTGGGCAGGAAGCACCTATGCCCTGCGGACACCCATATCCTCTGTTGTGCCCTTCATGCACTTCCTGACCTTGGCGAGTAACTTCCCTTTCTCTGATCCTCAGTTTCTAGATCTGGAAAATGGGACTCATTTGCCCATTTCTATGGATCATTTTGAGGCTCCAGACAAATAAGTCACACAGTTAACTGCATCTGCAAAGCATCCTGATGAATGAGAAAAGGGCAGCCCAGAGAGGTAAAGCGACTTGCCCAAGTTCACACAGCTTGACCTTGAAGGGGGATGAAGTCAGGTACTTGCTGAGGGTGGTGGCAAGGGCCATGAGCGCCTGTTTGTCTCAATCTGCAAGCAGCTGCGACCCAAACTGTGCCTTTTGCCTTGGCGAGGAGGACAGACAGAGGTCCCTGGCATGTGTGCACTTGGTCATGGCAGCCTTGTGAGGGTGGGCACTGGCTTTGCCCTTGGTCACTGCTGCCCCCCAGTGCCAGCACAAGGTGGGTAGGAAAGCCCAGTGGTTCAAGCCTCGGGGCTGTGTGACCTCAGGCTGTTCTCAAGCTTCGGAGCTGTGTGACTTTGGGCTGGTCTCAGCTCTCTGTCTCAGTTTCTCCCTCTGTGAAATGGATCTAATGTGAGTACACATAACATATGGCTGTGGGGTAAGCTTAAGGAGATAATGAGAACACAGCCAGCCCAGAACCTTACACTGGTTAGTAGGATTAGTGGGAAAATGGAGATCGGCTTGCAGGCTGCACAAAGGATTTTTTCAAGGTCATAACCAAGGGTGAGCTGGGATCAGCTCAGGGCTTCTCCTGGCTCTTCCTGTCCAGGAAGGAAGGGTGTGAGCCCTGGAGGGGCTGCAGTCCTGGGATGGGACAGTTGAATGGAGGAGACGTAGGCAGCATGAGCCACCCAGCTCTGCCCTTTGGGAGGAGGCATCCTGTGGGCTGGAGTTGAGAAACATAGTCCTGCCCCGCCCCCCGCCAATGGTGGACAGACAGATGGGGCAGGGCTGAGCACGCTTAGTCATGGCCCAGATATAACACTGGCCCCAGGGAGCAGCTACCTCTGTCTTGCTCTGTCTCAGCAGCTGCGGCCAATCCCAGTAAGTCCAGGACTTCACTTTGCTCAGTGAGTGCGTCTGAGCTTACTCCGTTTGGATACAAGAGGAGCCCAGAGAAGGGAAGTGACTTACCCAAAGCCACACAGCAAGCAAAACCAAAATCATTCACTCACTCACTCATTCACTCATTAACTTGGAAATACTTTTGGAATTTGCCAAGGGTGGGTTAAGTCCTTCAGGAAGGACATTCCTGGAGGAAGTCCTGGCTTGTGCAAAGGTACGGAGGAGAAGTCCTATCATGGTTAAGGGTGTGGGTGCTGGAGCTGGTCTGTGGGGTCAAATCCTGGCTCTGCCACTTTTGTATGACCTTGAGCAAGTGAGTGAACTGCTCTGTGCCTCCGTTTCCTCACCTATAGGTTGAAGATATTCACGGTGCTTAAATCATGGGATTGGTGGGAAGATGACAATGAGTAATCCATGTAAGATGCTTAGCATGAGGCTTCGTACACAGTAGGTGCTCAATAAACATGAGCTCTTAAAGACGGTGGGTGCGGGGAATAAAAGACATGTGGAGCTTGGGAACTGTCAGCCAGTGGTTGGTAGGGAATGTCTAGAGCCCAGAGGGGAGGTTGTGGTCCAGTTTGGAAGCTTGAGGAACCACAGAGGTAGAAAGAGTCATGCGGATTGACTTGCTGCTGTGATGCAAGTGGGTGGGGGCAGGAGAGTTGAGAAGCCAGAGTGTAGGGAGGAGGCAATCCAGGGGAGCAATAACGGGGAACAGGGCCAGAGCAGAGGCGGTGGCAGGGAAGAGAAGGCAGCACCTGGGAAGGACTGGGTGCCTCTCTGAATGTGGCAGGAGAAGGGAGTGTTGTCCTAGATAACACCCTGGGGTTCCAATGGGTGAGGAGCCCACGGAAAGAAAGGGGAGATGGATCTCTTGACTGGAGCAGGGAGCCTCTTAAGTGCCAAGGTAGGCCTTGGAGGGATCCGTATGCCCAAGGTTGGCTACATAATTTTTAGGGCTCAGTTGAAAATAAAAATTTTGAACAAGCAGGGCTCCTTGTTCATAAAGAAAGACAAAGGTGCCAATAAATAAAAGGTGCCTTTTTTCTTTTTTCTGCATATTGCATCTGTGCACACGTCTTCTCCATTGTCCTATTGGACTTCACTTACAGGGTCAAAGATAAAATTGTTAAGATTTCAAGATGGCAACAACAAAGCACTTAGAACTGATGGGGAGCCCTTCCGAGCTTGGGGCTCTGTGCAACTGCAGAGATCACAGGTCCATACAGCTGACTCTGACCATGCCCATTTCACAGATGACAAAACTGAGGCTCTGGGGAAGAAAATGCTGGTGACTAGAACCCAGATATATTTCCAATTTCAGAGCACCCTATATTTTCCCCCACCTGAGTCTGCTCATGTCTAATTTCTACTTACCGAACTCCAAAGAAAGCTCTGAGGGAGTTTATGTAAAACACAGGAGCTATTAACACAAATGGAAAGGAAGAGGCAACATTGTCCTGTGGGAGGACCTGGTCTAGGAGTTGGGTGACCTTGGACAGGCCACGCGAGCTCTCCATGCCCAGTCTCTCAGCAGAGACAGGCTTAGAGCCCAGAACTCCTGTCTGCACCCTCCACCCACACAAGTCTTCCTCACTCCCACCCACATCCCCTTCAGTGTCTGAGGCTTGCAACAGTCATAAAAAAATGAAACCACAGCCCCCCAATGTGCTTGCTGGTTTCTCAGGCCTTATTTATTTTGGCCGCTAAGGAGACTAATAAATGGCTTGCCACTTGACGTAATCATTAAGAGCTCCACTGAGCTGTGGGCAGCGTTTCCTCCCCTCCTTGGCCGGGCCTGGGGCGCCCAGCCACTGAGTGTGGCAGTGATGGATGGTGTCATCACCGGGCTTGCCCAGGGGGGGAGTGTGGGCAGTGGGCGGGCATGGCTCCCTCTCCTGAGGGCTCCTGGGCAATTCATTATGGGAAAGGGGAGTTGATGTGTGAAGATGACAGCCGGCTTCCAGAAGGGGCATGAACCAGGAGCCAGACATCCTAGGGGACTGTGGGCCAAGGTGGATCTGAAGACTAATTTTGGGGTGCAAGGAGTCAATTGACGAATGGTCAATAAACAGATGAAAGGAAAAAAGAGCGATCGCTGCAGTAGGTGATCAAAAAATCTACATTAAAACGTGTTTTTCTGAAAGTTACGAAATTGGTAAATTTTTCAAAAAATTTAATTCAAAAAATTAAAAAATATATGAGAAATTGTAAAATTGTTCTCAAGTCTCTGGCCCTCCCCGTATCTAGACTCTGCAATGTAGCTTTGCAGATCTTCCCATCAAAAGATAGACTCTATTTCCCACCCTTGAATCAGAGCTCAGTCATGTGACTTGTTTTGGCCAATAGAATGTGGGACATGTGATGTGATGCTGTGTCAATTTCTAATGGAGGACTTAAGAGGTCTTGCAGCTTCCATTTTCTCTCTTGGAACCCTGCTGCCATCAGGTGAGCAAACTCAGATGAGCCTGCTGGAAGATGAGTGCCACGTGGAGCAGAGCCAAGCTCCAGATGTATGAGAGGGCCCCGTCAAGATCAATAAAGCCAAACAAAGATAAGCAAGTCTGCATGAGTCCAGAAGTACCACCTAACTGACCTGTAGATGCGAGAGCAATAACAAATGCTTATTTTTTTTAAGCCATCAAATTTTGTATCGGTTTGTTATACAGAAACACTGATACAAATCCTCATAGCCAATGTTGGTGATGCTGTGGGTGAACAGGTTTTCTCACATATAACCAGAAGGAGGATAGTTTGCTAAAATTTTATATATCCATTGAAGTAACTAAAAGAAGAAAAGGCTTTATAAGTACAAGGTGCTATTATAATTTTATGGGCCTCAGTTTCCTTATCTGGAAACCGGCGGTAACAGTACCCATTTCACAGGGTTATTGTGGAGATTCAATGAGTGGATCAAATACTTTAAAAATGCTCCCAAATTGTTGTTCTCGTTTTCTAGAAGCTTAGCGTGGAAGCAACAACACTCAGGGAAGTTTCTCTGTTTGGGGGATTAATTCCTGTGAAAATCCAAAGCATATATTCCTTATGGACAAAAATATATTACCAAGGATGTCCTTTTCAGCATTGTTTATAGTGAACAAATGGAAACAAACGAAAGGACCAACGCTAAAGAAACCATTGTTACTTATGTTGCTGTTTATTTATTGTGCTTATTGTTTACTAATTTTACCTAATATTGCTTGAATGAATTAAGGTATGGCTATATGCTGAAATAAGTTCAGCAGTGAAAATTCAGGTTTTAGAAGAGAATTTACTAACATTAAAATGTTCAGGATGTTAAATTAAAAAAAATCATATTACAAAATAAAATTATAATATGATCCCAATTCTTGTAAATTTCTCTCTCTCTCTCTCTCTCTCTCTCTCTCTCTCTCTCTCTCTCTCTCTCTTTCTCTCTCTCTCTCCAAATCTGTGCAGAGAACAATATCTGGATGGAACTAACCCACAATGTTGTCTGGGTTTGTCCCTGACGGTGGGATTATGAGTTTTCTTCATATTAACACATCTGAGTTTCTTCTGTGCCAGGTACTTTGTTAAGTGCATCCATCTGGCGTGTCCTTTAGTTCTCACAATGAACCTTAAAGATGGTACTAGAACTGTCCTCATTTCACAGATGATGGCATTAAGGGTGAGAGGAGCTCAATGAATGAGTTAAGTGAGAGAAGGAGTCAATGAGTGAATGAATGAATGAATGAATGAATGAATGAATGAATGAAACCAGAGCCTGTGGCCAAGATGAAGGGGGGAGGTCTGAAGACCTCAAATGAGGAGCCATAAAGGAGCAGGTGTTGGTGTCTCCCCTACCAGCCTGCTATATTCTGAAATTTCCCCGTTCACATTTCTTTCTTCCTTTGTTTGGAAAAGGACCAGGGTCCCTCCTGGCCTCGTTTGCTCAAGTTTCTTGCTGCATTCTTCAGACCTGGAAGAACCCTGATAAGTTATCTAGCTCTACATTCTTGGTTAATTTTTAGAGTATTTTTAAAAATAACCTTTTCACTCTGATGAACAAAGAAGTATTCATTGTGGAACATTTGAAAAATGATATAAAAGTATCATAACCCCTTTCCCTGACCCCATATTTCTACCTTCAGAACAATCCAGGTTGACATTTGGGTATATTTCCTCCCAGGATTTTTGCCCTGTGTTTCTCTTTATGTAGTTGGCATCATACTGGATGGACAATCTGGTAACCTGCTAGTTTTACCTCATGTCAGTAACAGTCTATGTGGACAAAACACAGCGTGGGGATCTCAGATCAACTGGTCTCTGGGGTCTGAGGAACCACACTGTTTTGTATAGAAAGGGGCTCAGATTCCCACTCTGAGCCCAATAGCTTTGTGTCTAGCTGCTTGAGATATTGGGAGGAGGGACCTACAATTCTGATCAAAAAGGAGAATCCTTTGCTTCAAAAAGTTTCAACACATCATCTAGAGAGGAGGTGTGGTCTGTTCAAGGTCTCCCAGCAAATCAGAGGCAGACCGGGGGCTGGGGCCCGGGTCATCTTCCTTGCGTATTAATGAGAACATTATCCGGGGGTGCCATCCACATGCCAGGCACTGTGCTCGGCCCTGGGGAATCAGCGCTGAACCAGACATACTTGGACCCTGCTCTCCTGAAGCTTCTGTTCCACCAGGGAAGCTGTAGAATCCTGCTCAGCAGACACATGATCAAACAGGTGCAGTTTGTGACTGGAGCGATGGGGACAGAAGGACAGAGTGGAGGCAGGGAAGGTCTCTCTGGCAGGTGACCTCTGGGCTGAGCTCTAAGGGATGGGAGGAGTGGGGAGAAGGCCAGAGGGATGGGCAAGGGCAAAAGCCTGGAGACAGGCTCGGTGTGAGCCAGTGGAGGAGATGGGGTCAGAGAGCTGCACCCTGGGGAGAGGTGAGCAGAGGGTTTCCATCAGGGGAGGGACATGACCAGATTTACGCTCTAAAAGGTCACTGGCTGCTGTGGGGCTGTGGCTGGAGGTGTGGCGAGGCCCTGCAAGTCCACCCTCCAGGTTCCAGGCCCTGGAGGGACCCTCCGCCACCCCTACTCCTCTGGCATCCCTTCCTGAGGGAGTGCACAATGGGTGGGCCCAGCAGCTCAGCCACGAGCCAACCCCCCCCCATAGTGGTGGGGGACCGCCTGCCCCCACTGCATGGAGATGGGAACAGCAAATCCCTTCCTTGGCCTGGCCTAGGGCCTGCTTGCCTTGTAAGGCCCGTCATCTCTTGTTCTGGGGCATCAGCCAGAGCCAGCCAGGCTGGCCATATCCAGCTTTGCTCAGCCTCTCAATGGCCTTCTGAACTCTGTGTCACGGCGGGAGGGGGCTTGATGAGCAGAAGTCACTGGGCACTCAGGTCAGGTCAGGACCCCTTCAGCCCCCCCCCCCCGGCCCCCCCCACCGCTTAAACCTGCCTCATGTGCATAGACTTTGCAGACATTCAGAGTCACACAGTCCGTTAGGGGTGCAGCTGCCCTAGGACAGGCCTCTGCAGACCCCACATGCCCCACCTTAGATGCTGCTTCTCAGACCCTAGGGGGACGCCTGCCATTGGTTAGAGGAAGGGGATAGGTGTTCCTGCCAGTGGGAACAGCATATGCAAGTCTTAGATGGGACAGTGTGTAAATATGTGGATGCTTTTTGGGGAACTTCTTTATTGAGATGTTCGCACACCATACAATTCACCCATATGAAGTGTGCAAGTCAGTCGTTTTTCAAGAATTCAAGAATTCTGTAACCTTCACCCCAATGAATTTCAGAACATTTTCATCACCTCAAAAAGAAACCCTGTATCCTTAGCTCTCACCCCCCCAATTCCTTCATCCCTTTGGCCCCTGGCGACCACTAATCTGCTTTCTGTCTCTACAGATTTGCCTATTCTGGACATTTCACATAAATGGAATCATACAATATTTGATCTTTTGTGACTGGCTTCTTTCATTCAGCATGTTTTCAAGATTCATCCAAGTTGTAGTACATCATTCCTTTTTATAGTTGAATACTATTCAATCGTATGAATATATCACATTTTGTTTACCATTCATTAGTTGATGGACGTTTGGATCCTTTCCACTTTTTGACTATTATGAATACAGCTGCTGTCAACATTCACATGCATTTTTGTACGCTCATGTTTTCGTTCCTCCTGGGTATATCCCTAGGAGAGGCATTGCTGGGGCACAGGTAACTCTAGGTCTAACCTTTTAAGGAACTGCCAGATTGTTTTGTGAAATATGTGTTTTTGAAAACAGTGAATGTGTGTGTGAATATGCACGTGGACACTTGTATTTGTACGTGCGTGTTAGAAGTGTACATACATTTGTGTATGTGTTTGAGTGTTAAAGTAGTACCTATTGTCCAGTAGTACCTATTGTGATAGTTTTTGTCCTACTTATAGAGGTAGGTGGGTCAGGCATTCCTGGCAGGGGAGCAGCATGGGCCAAAGCTGGGTGGTAGGAATGAGAGCGAGAAGTGAGTTCTCTCTTTGGAAAGTGCTGAAAAGTGGCTGGGTGCACCACAGACCTCTACATTTGAGCGCACATGTCTTCCTTCCACCCTCCCAGCCAGGGCCACCAAACCCACAGCATCTCATGCAAATCGTATGCAAATCTCTCTCCTCCCATCAGGCCTGCGGCACCCAGAGGAGTGGGAAATATTCTCGGTTGGGTCCTTCCCTTCATTAATTTCTAAGCCGTAGTACATTACTCATGGATAATTAAGAGTGAGCTATTAATACAACATTTAATATTCAAGTGCAGTGAAGAGGAGAGAACCGTAAGTCATAGAATCCTATTCGACAAGACGTTACAGTTTAGCAGTGAGATATTTTTTTCGCCTTCCAGATGCTCGGGACTGCTTGCATCGAAACGTGGGCCTGAGAACTTTATTTATTGATAGAGTACGAAGAAGGACCTTAAATTACCAGGAAATCCATTCAAAGGGCCTAGTGGAGATGGCCTGGTAATAATTATACCCAGAAGTGTAACTGTCTCCACCGGGTACGTCCACTGTGAGGAGATGGCTCTGCCATCGCATGGCTGGCAGGGGGATTGATGGCAAGGAGGACAGGCAAAAGCAAAGACATAGGAAGAAATGTGGAGAAGTGACTGTCCCTTCACACCTGGGATACCAGAGGGGGTGGAGCAGCTGGATTCTGGCCACCCACAAACCCTGTTCTTAGCTGGAGGCTAAGACAGCCTTGACTTTCCCAACTCCCTCCCCATGTGACCTTGGAAATAAGAATCTTCCCATGTTCCAGTTTCACTGATCCCCAGGGCCCTGACATAGAAAAGGAGCTCAATAATAATGGGGTAGAGGTGAAATGTTTTTGAACTCCTTGAGGCCTCAGTTTCCAAAGCTTTAAAATGGGCTCTCCAGGGAACAATCTCTAAGAACCAGTTCCTACCTTCCTCTGCCTTGAGAGGGTAACTGTGGGTGGCACCTGGGGATCACTTAAATGCCAGTGGCTGTCAGTCACGGGGGCCGTGTGGCATGTGTGGGTGCCAGACCTGGGTCACTAGTTCCATGATTACATCCCAGCTGACAGCGAATACCAAATCTAGCCTCCATTACTGGCAGCAGTTATTAAATATGGCAGCCATGAGCTCAGGGGTACTCACTGGAGGTGTGGGGGAGAAAGTTCTTTCAGGACCTGCTAAACCTACCGCAAGGACCCTTTGGCTTTCACTGGAAGGTGGAGAATTAAAATTAAATAGCTGTTTTCTCAGTGAGGGTGGCCATGATGCTAGGCTAAATCATGCAGTGGGCCAATTAAATTTCTAGATTTTCTAGTAAGTTCTCCAGAGGTAAAGGGAGCATGACAGGAAGAAGAAAAATCTGGGTAACTGGAAGGACCCAGACATGGTCCAGCCTCTCTTCTATAGAGGAGGAAATGGAAGCCCTGTGTGTCCAGGGCCACACAGCAGGTCAATGGCAGCCAGATATGGAGAGGAAGCATAACCTTCCCGAAGTGGTAGCTCCCTAATATATGCTTTTGTTCAAACGCCGCGTATGGCAGGGTGTCGTTGCCTGAGCAGCTCAGCCAGGAAAGGGCACAGCCTGGACCTGCAGGCAGAATGTCTGACCCTAAAGCCACGCCCTTCTTGGCTAGTCCCTCTGCTGATGGAGAGCTGTTACTCTGCCTCCCTCCTTGTTATACCCCCGGCACCCAGCCTGGCCCTCAGTGAGAGGTTTCCGAAAGGCTTGTGCAACGAATGGAGGACTAAGGAAAGGATGTTAGACATCTCCATCGTCCACTCATCTCTCCATCTGCCTATGGACTGAATGTGTGTGCCTCCCCCACATTCGTACGTTGCAGCCCTAATCTCCAGTGTGGTCGTAGTTGGAGATGGGGCTTCTGAGGAGGTAATTCAGGTTAAATGAAGTCCTTCGGGCGGGGCCCTGACCCCGTAGGATTGGTGTCCTTAGAAGAAGAGACCCCAGAGAGCTCTGTTTCTCTCTCCCTACGCCCACATAGAGGAACGGCCACGTGAGGACACAGGGAGAAGGCAACCATCTCCCTGTGGAAGAGAGGCCTGAGCAGAAACGGAATCAGCCAGAACATTGATCTTAGACTTCTAGCTTCCAGAACTGGGAGGAAATAAATTTCTGTTGTTTAAGCCATCCAATCGAGATGGTCTTTTGTCATGGGAGCCTCAGCTGACTAATATACCTTCTGTTCCCCTTCCTTCTTATTCTTTTTCTTTTCTTTCTTTTTTCCTTCTACCCACCCGTCCTTCCATCATATCACCCATCCATCCATCCATCCATCCATCTCCCATCTATCCATTCATACTCCTTCCTTCCTTCCCTCCTTTCCCCTTGTGTCTCTCTCTTCTCGCCTCCCTCTCCCTCCTTTCCTCTTTTTCTCCTTTTCTACTTCCATTCATCCATCCATCCTTCTATTCCAACCTTCCGTCTACCCACCCCTCGTCCATCCCACCCTGGCACTGCAGGGGAGAGTCTTTGCTGCTGTGATAACCTCACCCTGCGCCCTGAACCACAGCATTGCCGGAAGCACATCAAACCCTGTGCTTGGGACTCAGCCCAGGGCTAGGATGGGACACCTCTGTATACTGTCCATCGTGGCACCTCACTATGGTAGTCTCTCTTACTTAGTTGTCCCCTAGGAATACCTCGTTAAGTCATCCCAAACGTACCCTCCAAATTTGATACAAAGTCCAACCAGCCGTGTGTTTGCACCATGAGATAACAAATAGAAGATTAATCTTATTTACATAAATAGGAATGATTAAACCTCAACAGCTGTCCAGGTATCGCATGCTACAGAGGCTGGAGCATTCCGGGAGGCCTCCAGGAGGGGAGGCTGGCCTGGAGGAGCCAGGCACCTGGGGCTGGCAGAGAATTCCCAGCAGCCTCTCCCACCTGCTCCACCTTGGCTCCTCCCAGGCCTGCTCCATGCAAATCACCCAGGAGCCTCATTTGCATACACACCAGCTCATTTCCATATCCCCCAGCTCTGGGTGGCTCGTCTGCCACAGGGCTTTCTGACAGCAGCCCCTTTTGTTTTCACTTGCCATCCAGGGAGTTACTCCTTCATTCTTCGAATTGGGGAAAATAAAGAAAGCAAGGGAAAAGAAAAGGGAAGGGAGAAAAACCCTGAAGACAAAGAGACAGACACCATCTGGGCAACAGGAAGAAAATGCCACTGTCTGGAGTTTAGACCCTGGGGGAAGCAGGCGATGAAGGGACAGGCCTCGGGGCTGGCTGGAGTAGGGGATCTCAGACTTGCCAGAACTGGCTTGAGTCCCGGCCTCATCATTTACTTGGCTCTGGCCTCCTGGGCAGGTGACTTTGAGGCTGGTGCCTCTGTTTCCCCATTTGGGAAATGGGACCCTCCCAGCAGCAGCTCTGGCATGTAGCAGCCCCAGCTCTGGCCCCTGTGTTCATTCCTGCTGCTGCAGACCCTGAGCAGGGAAGAGATTGTGTAGTATGAGCAGGTGAGTCTGTCCGGCGTCCCCCGTCCGTGGGGCTGCTGGTGTCGACGCCAGCTCTGCCCTGTCCCTTTCTCTCTCTGCACCTTGGTTTCCTCTCGGTGGTAGGACTTCCAAGGGCTGGACCCCTTGAGTTCTCCCCAATGTATATGGCGAAGATGATAATATGAATATTAATAGCATAACTGAGAACCCAGCCCTGGTCGAGCCTGGGCCTGGTTTTCCCATGTCAGCCTCATAGCACCTAGCGGCCCAGGTTTTACTTCGATTTCCATCGATAGAGGAGGACCTAGAGGCCCAAACGGAGGCCAGAGCCTGTGCTTGCTGTGTGCTTACCTCCCAAAGGACTTTACACAGGCTTCATTCCCCGCCATTTCCCTCCACACCAGGGAGGACGGAGCCACATCCTTGCCCTAAGAGTAGCCACCAGACCCCATGCAGCATGTTAGTGGGACGGGGGCAGCACTCTGGCAAAGGGCCCAGTGCTGGGCCTTGCTGTCTCAGCAGAGTGGGCCTGGGGCTCGGTAGGCAAGAAGTTGGGGTGCCTTGGGGATGGGAGAAGGACACACATGCTTGATCCTGTGTTTTGTCCCTGACCTTCTGGTCCCCTCATCCCTGACCCCACTTCTTATTACACCTCTAAATTTCTCTCCTCCTCCAGGTTCCTGGAGGAATGAACGTGGTGCAAAAGCTCTGTGGTCCACACACCCCGGGGTCTTTCTCCCTCCGGTTCTCACATCGTCGGTTGCATTGTGTATTTGCATGTGTGTCCATCCCAGGAGCACCAAAAACATGCTTCAGTGCATATGTGTTAATGTATGTTCAAGAGCCCCTATGTGTCCATGGTGGTAAAGAACGTGGATTCTGCTTCCAACCTGCTTGGGTTCAAATCCCAACTCTGCTAGTTGCCAAACTTCAAGTAAGTCACGTAACCTCTCCAAGCCTTAGCTGTTTCGTCTGTAAAATGGGGATGATAATAGTCCTTGGCCTTGCTGTGAGAATCCAGTGAGTGACACGTATATAACTATGGAGAACGGTCCATAGTAAGCTCGATGAGTTAGCTACGACGATGGAGTGTGTGTGTGTGCATCAAGTTGGGTTCAGAATCTTATACGAGCGGGGACATACGTTGTGTTCATCACATGTCACATAGGTAAGTGTCTGTACACACACATGCAGGCATACGTGGGTATGCCCGTACCTGTGTACCTTGCATGTGAAATGTGATTTGTGATGAGAAAGTCAAACCCAGTAGACAAGAAACAATTGTAAGGCGTGGATTTGTGTTTGTTCTGAACATTTCTTTTTTTTTTTTTTTTTAATTTATTGAGGTGATAATTGTTAGTGAAATTACATAGATTTCAGGTGTACAATTCTGTATTACATCATCTATAAATCCCATTGTGTGTTCACCACCCGGAGTCAGTTCTCTTTCCATCACCATATATTTGACCCCCTTTACCCTCATCTCCCACCCCCCCCACCCCCCTTACCCTCTGGTAACCACTCAACTATTGTCTGTGTCTATGAGGTTTTGTTTCTCATTTGTTTGTCTTGTTCTCTTGTTGTTTTTGGTTTATATATCACATATCAGTGAAATCATATGGTTCTCTGCCTTTTCTGCCTGACTTATTTCGCTTAGCATCATACTCTCAGGATCCATCCATGTTGTCACAAATGTTTCTATATCATCTTTTCTTACCGCCAATGTTCTGAACATTTCATATCAGTGTTCATTAACTTATTAATACCTTAATTTGTACATAGGGTTTGTTGTGGGGAAATATAAGTTGCTCCTTCTGCAGGAAGTACTAGTATTTGCCTCAAAGGCTGCTGTACAGAGTCTTTCTCTCTCTCTCTCTCTCTCTCTCTCTCTCTCTCTCTCTCTCTCTCTCTCTCTCTCTCTCTCTCTCTCATCCTCCCTGCCTCCTCTATCTTGGAAGCAGAAACAATGCCTCCGAGGCGGGAACCAGAGAGTGGTTCACATGACCAGTGTGGGCTGGCAAAACCCTTTTGGGCGGGCTGGTAACTCTCCTGCTATCTGCAAGGCTGGCTTCTGGAGCCTCTCTCTGTCCCACCTGGGAACTGCCTCCCTCTGCTGTACTCAGAGGGCCTGGGGAGATGCCTGAAGCTCTCTATTTAGCCCCCGTTCTTTCCCCAAGTGTTTTCATTCTGTCCCCAGGTTCACATTGCAATTTTAAATTTAGCAACATGCAAAGCCTTGTGTAACCCTGGCTGATTTATCTTTCCAACCCTGGCTCCTGTGTGGGATCTGGGGACCTCTCAGAACCTTTATGGAAAGGATAGAATTGGACTGAATCAGGAGGGGGCATCAGAGGGGACAAGAGACCCTTAGGTCCCCCTCAGACTCCCCATGAACACAATCATTTCTTATTGTTCCTTTCTATGAAGAGCCGCTGGGCCACCTGGCTACTGGCCTCCCTTTCAGTAAGATGAAGCTGGTTCCAGGACAGGAGCACTTAGCTAGAAGTCATAAGATGCAGGTTTGAGGCCTGTGTGACCTCAGAGTCTCTCTGCAACCTGCTCAAGACACTTTGGCTCTGTGGACCTCAATTTCCCCACCTATCCAATGGGCTTTTAGTTCCTTCCCTGGTTGTCCTTGAGGGTAGCGTGAAGATGAAATGGATGGGAGATGTCTGTGATCTGTCATTAACTGTCTTCTTTTGAGTTTCCCCTAAGCCCTTGCTCTAGAAATCTTTGTTGATTTATCTGTTGCTGCAAAAGGGAGTATGGGGTGGTGGCAAGGGTCTCTGAGGGGTCTTTTTGTCCCCGCAGAGCCTGGCACACAGAGGATGCCATGCAAGTGGTGGTCGAATGATGACAATTTTCAGGGTGATAATTTGTGGAATGTAGCCTGCCCAAGGTCACACAGTCAGTGAGAGCCAGCTGGTAGCTGTTCTCTCTGCTGTGAGGGCATGGACCCTGGGAGTGACACAAGCCACCCTTGTGCAAGCCCTGGGTATGCCTATCCAGGAGGAGGAGGGTGAGGGATTAGCACTCAGGGGCACAGGGCCACTTGAGGAGGCCGCCTGCTCCCTGGGAGCCAGCTGGTCTCAGGGGGGAAAGAGGGAAGAACCTGACACCACTGGACACTTGGTCCTGTCACTCCCAGGGGATTTGGTGAGCTTCTGGGGAACCGAGTCGGGTACATGCTGTGCTAGGTGGCCGGGAGGTGGGGGAGTTGGTACATTCTTTGTGAGTCCAACACAGTGCCAGGCACATAGTAGGTACTGCATGCCTATTTTTGTATGAATAAATAAATAGAAGAACTCTTGATCTCCTCACCTAAAATCTCAACCCGTCTTCCTCGGTTCAATATACATTCCCACCATGATCTCAAAACCTAAACGCAGGAACCTGGGAGTTACCTTTGCTTTCTCCCATTGACTCACTCTCCACATGCCACCCTTCTCCATGACATGACAATTCTACCGCCAAATGCATCCAAACCACCCTCTGCTCTTTCTCTCACTCCCACCATCTTCTTCTCCCCCAGGAGCAATGGTGATCCTGGAAACGTGTAAATGGTTGTGTTCTCTGTGCAAAACCGGTGGCTTTTAAGAGCAAATGCGGACTCTGCCTGGAATGGCCTGCTCCTCTCCTATTCCCTAGGCCTCAGCTCCATTGCGCTCACCTCTGCTCCTCAAACATGCCAAGTTCAACGAGGTTCCCATGTCAGCCCATTGCGTAAGCTGTTCATTCATCTTTACGTTCTTGAGGCTGGTTTCTTCTTGTCCGGCAGGTCTCACCAGTATTTGAAGCTTTGTTCTTATCTCCATATGGTTTTTTTCTTGTAGCCATTATCTTGACGTTAAGTTATAGGGACTTGTATGGGACAGGATTAGGATGAAGAGGGTGGAAGACGGTGGAATGATTCGGAAGGAACGAGGCATCTTTTACTAGAACGGGTTGTTTGCCATTCTAGTACCGTCATTCACGCCTATCTTCCCTATCTCCTTCCCTTCCGTTTGTCCATCCATCCATCCACCAACCCAGTTACCCATCCGCCCTTGTCCATTCATCCATCCATCCAGCAGCCATCTGTCCACCTGCCCATCCATTTACCTGTTCACCCATCTGCCTGTCTGTCCACCCATTCTCCCATCCCTCTATTCATCATCCATCCATCCATCCATCCATCCATCCATCCATCCATCCATCCATCCATCCAATCTTTATTAAGCTCTTTTTCCTGACCCAGCCAAGACATAGAATCTTGCTGTATGTCAGTTCTCTTTTCTTTGGAGTGGGTTAGAGGGCGGCTGTGAGGACCACACAAGATGATGATGCATGATTCCTCAGGTGTGCCTGGCACAGAGGAAGGGCTCAGACAACCTTTCTCTCAGAAGCATTGGCTTCAGCACCTGGATTTAGAAAACAGGCAAATACCCTTTTTGCAGACCGCATGCTTCTAGACCTTCTACCTCCTTTTCTCTCAGCAACGTTATTTCTAGAGGATTCAGTCACATTATACTATGCCCGCTGAAGGAGAGGGAGGTGCTGTTGCCCAGGTGACCCATAGCCAGCAGGGTAGGGGTGGGCATAAGGGCAGCTTGTCCCCTCACCCTGGTGAAGGACAGGGAGGGAAGGGCTCATGATGGGCCAGGCTGTGTGTGGCCTCTTTCTTTCTCTGGATCTCTTCACCATTCTCTCTCCTGTCTCTTCCCCTTACTCCCTTCTCTCTTCTCTTTCTTTCCTTTCCCTTCAGTTTCTTCTCTGTCTTCCACCTCCCACTCTCTGTCTTTCTCTGTCTCTCTCCTTTTCCTCCATCCTTGTGTCCCTCTCTTTCCCCCTTCCCGTCTCCCTCTCCATCTCCTGCCCTGCTCTTTCCCTCCTTTCCTCTCCCTCTCTCAGCATCAGAAGACCTGCTTCTTCAGTCTTGGTCCTGGCTGCCTCCTAAAGTGACACCATACAGCCACATTCTTATATCTTGGAACAGCATATCACATCCGAGCCACAGATCACCTTAGGAACAGAGAACAATGGCATCAGAGAACCACAGAGTCAAGAATCCTAGGACCTAACATCCTAGAACTCCGGAATCAGGGTTCATTGAATCTTGGACAATAGCATGTCGGGATTGTAGGATTCTAGAATCACAGAGAAAGGACTACTTGGGGCTAGCTCCACAAATTTTCAATACCCCAGTGTTATATCGCTGCCGCCTCCATTTCATAAGTATTTTTTGAGCACCTACTATGTGCTAAGCACTTTCCTAAGCCACTTGGGATCAATCCATGAACTAAGCAGGCAAAAATTCCCGCCCTCTAGACTTCAACCCAAGGGGGAGCTGACGACACATGTGGCAGGTTAGGAAGTAGGTGCCGTGGATTTGGAGCATAACTCAGTGCCCCCTCTATTATTTACTTAATGATTTTCTTTAAGGTGACTCTCTTTAAAAACATGAATATATTTTTAAAAGGAAGCTTTGTGTGGCTGAAAATGATGGGAGCCAATAACAGTGACCACCAACAGAAGGTGTCTTCAAAAATACACACCATGGAAATAAAATGCTGGCATGAGAAACCTGACTTGACGCTGGCTGTTCCTTCTCTTCTCTGAGACCTCAGGAGCTCTGTGCCCCCTTCGCCGTGAAGGGGAATTGGCAGGTGTTGGAGGCGCCGAAGACAGGTAGTTGTAAGGCTATAAAGAGGATGGAAAAGGAAAAGATATTATTTAAACCTCCCCTCCATGTATTGCTGAAATCCTCACGCCTGGCCTCAGCCCGCCTCTCCAGGGCCCTAATTAGTTGTGTGACATCAGGCACATTATCTAACCTCCCTAAGCCTAGTTTGCCCATTTGAGAACAGAAGCATGATGAACGTACTTTCCTCCTGGGGCTTTTGTAGAGATTAATTAATGTAAGTGATTAAGGTGCGTTGAAGGCTTAGAAGGGCTAGTAATTCCTCCCGACCTCCACGTCCAGGCCCATTTGGACATCTGTTCCAGGCTGCTTGAGGGAGGTCCCCAGGCTTAGCCCCTCTGGGCCACTCACATCCCTTGCACTTTTCCTTTCCCTTCCTGATCAACCTGGCCCAGGTAGGATCCGCTCAGGAAGCTTCCTCTGGGCTTAGCCCTCTGGGGCAGCAGCTTGGGGCAATTTATGGGCCCGCGGTTCCCTCCTCCCTGATTACTCCCAGCAGTTTGGCTTTCACCCACTACCAGCTGTATTTCATGCCCATTGAGATTTAGGGTCCCACCTTCTTCCTTTAGGAAAATCGGGCTGAGGGGAATTTTAACACAGTTTTATCAGCTATATCACACTCACTTTAATTGTGGGGGGAATTACAGGTGAGGTTGGACAGGTGCTCAGAACAGGCTATAAACTCCCTATATCTTTATTCCCTGCAAGACGGGGCTGAGGGCTGTGCAGACCTCGGGGAGGCCGTGGGTTCAGATAGCTTTGAGTACCCATGCCTAAACTTTGCAAAGGATCCCGGGACTTATCCAGGTGCGATTCATTCATTCATTCATTCATTCATTCATTCATTCATTCATTCAACAGGTCTTTAACCAGTGCCTGCCCCGGGGCCAGCCATGAACAGAACATGGTTCCTGCACTCCTGTAGCTCACGTGTGCAATAGGCTTTGTTTCAGGAAGCCCAGGATTCCCTGAGACCCCGAGGAGGCACCTGACCCAGCCTGGGAAGTCCAGGAAGGCTTCCTGGTGGTGGTGGTGGTGATGGTGGTGGTGGTAGAGTATATAAGCTAAGTTGCTGAAGGACAAGGAGGAGCTATCTAAGGTTGATGACTGGGAGTTGGAAGGAGTGGGGAAGGGAAGAAGAAGTGGAGGGAACAGCATGTGCAAAAGACCAGAGTGGGGAGAGTGAGGCGGGCACTTGAGGAACTGGCTGGAGCAGAGTGTGAGTGGGAGACTGTGGGAGACGACACTGGGGAGCAGGAGGCAGGGCCTCTGGCTGTGGCATGGAATGTGTCCTGAGGGCTGTGGGGGCCGTGGAGGCAGGCCAGGAGAGGGGCCCCGTCGGCTGTGAGGAGGTTTGGAGGGGTCAGAATGGCCACAGGCAGATGAGCAAGGAGGCTTCTGCAGTGTCTACGAGAGAAGGGGTTTGCGCCTGGAATTTGTGGGGTAGAATTCACAAAGCCTGGTCACGGGGGCAGAAGGTGTCTGGCTTGGCAGGTGTAAGTAGAGAAGGGCACCTTGACGTCAGGTCATCAGGGGAGCATGCGGCATGGGAGAGATCACAATGGGAAAGAATATAATTTTTCTGGGCCCACTCTCACCGACTTTGTATTTCTTGGGCTACCCTGACTCCGAGATGAAAAAGCTCTTGTATCAGATGGGTGGAGTCGCCGTGGCTCACATGGACCTCGTGTCCTATCTTATTTCTCAACCAGCCAGGAACGAGTGCTGCTTTTGCAACACAGGCTTCCCCCTCCCAGCTCTAGGGACGGTGTTGGGTACCTGGGAGCCCGGGAGCCATGGGATGGCAGCAGGTCCTCAGGAGCAGAGGTGGTAGAGGGGGTGGCCTTTCTCCATTCTCTCAGGCTGCTCTTCTGATTTCATCCGGGGTCTGTGGTGTTTCATTGTGTTTCTCTATGAAATGCTTACTTGCTCCCTCTCATGCATCTTTTCTTCCCTCCCTCCCTGTCTTCCCTCCTTCCATTCAAGACATACGAGATCTGACAATTAAGTTCACAAACTTGTTGCCAACGCTATTGCTAACCTTTTTTGATATCAGAGAGATTATTCATGATGAATTTGTACCAACTGGACAAACAGTTAACCAAGTTTACTATTTGGATGGGCTGAAAAGGCTGCATAAAAAAGTTAGACGACCTGAACGTTTTGCCCACAATTCATGGCTCTTACATCACGACAACGCACCAGCTCACACGGCACTGTCTGTGAGGGAGTTTTTAGCCAGTAAACAAATAACTGTATTGGAGCACCCCCCCTACTCACCTGATCTGGCCCCCCATGACTTCTTTCTTTACCCGAAGATAAAGGAAATATTGAGATGAAGACATTTTGATGACATTCAGGACATCAAGGGTAATACGACAACAGCTCTGATGGCCATTCCAGAAAAAGAGTTCCAATATTGCTTTGAAGGATGGACTAGGTGCTGGTGTCACTGCATAGCTTCCCAAGGGGAGTATTTTGAAGGTGACCGTAGTGATATTCAGCGATGAGGTATGTAGCACTTTTTCTAAGAGTTCGCGACTTAATTGTCCGACCTTGTATTTTTTAAGAGTTCATCATGTCCCAGGCACTGTTCTATGCACTGGGGATACAGCACAGAACTAATCAGGCCGTGATCCCTGACCTCACAAGAAGTTTACCTTCTGGTAGAAGGAGGACCAATGACAAACAAGATAGGTTCACATAGATAATATGTCAGCTGATGATCAAAACAAAGCAGAGAAGGCGGACAGAGCATCGGGTGGCCCGATCCCTGGGCAGAACCGCTGTCCTGCAGCGATTCCTCTCACGCCCATGCCCGGTCTTCTCTCCCAGTACCTACGTGCGTCTCCAAAGAGTATACGGCATGGCTTGGCACGTGCTAAAATTTTCTATAAATGCAAGCATCCCATATGCACCGCCCGTGATTGCTTTCTTGGCTCACCGTTCTCATTTGAGACTGATCCTTGTTGATACGTGACGCTCCAGTTGCCACACTGTCACTGCGATAGACTATTCCGTAGTATGAATATGTCACTACTCATTGAGTCAGCCTCCTGGTGATGGACATTTAGGTTGTTTCCAATTTTTTTTTTTTCCTCTTACCACCCAAGCTGGAGGAACTTTCTTGTACCAGTCGACAGACACCGTTGGCCTCTAATGTTTCCTAGAAGAAACGCACCTGGTGACAGAAAGCCAATAATAGCTGTCAAACTGCTCAAACATTTACCGCACAATGATGAGGATGAGGATGATTAAAAAAAAAAAGCTCCCGGATCCCAAGGGCTTACTTCATCCAGGGCTGTTCCCAGCACATCCAAGCCCATCCTCATACGTTATGAGGCAGATCCCAGCATTGACCTCATGCAACAGAAACCAGAGAGGCTAAGCAGCTTCCCCAAGGCCACCCAGCTGAATGCAAACCCAGACACTCTGAGCTTACCCACTGCCCTGCCCTGTGTGGTCCACCTGCCTGCATCGTTCATTTCTATCCTGAGTGGCCTCGGAGTCATATCCCTCAAACACCCCTGGCTTGGTCCTAACTCTGAGCTTTCACACCCTCTGTTCCCTCTGTTCAGAATGCAATTCCAGTCTCATCTCCAAGGCTGCCTCTCAGAACACTTCTGGGACCCTTTACTCTTTTCCCCTCCCAGTATTCACTACAAGTATCGTTAACCAGTCCCTTGAATGATGGTTTAAAGTCTGTGGGCTCCATCGGGGCAGGGCCTCGGTCCTGTTCATCTCCTTAGTGCTTAGCACGGCAGTGGCATATAGTAGATACCCACTAAGTCACGCTCCAGTAGAGCTTGCCAGGCCCTGGGCTGAGTGCTTCCCAGATATGATCTCATTTCCTCCTCACAATGATCTCTTGCAGTGGGGGGTGGGGTTGGTCTTCATTTCCTAAACGGGGAGGAGGAGGGGACCCTGAGGCGTTAAGTGACTTGCCCAGGGTCACCCGTCAAGGGCAAGTAGAGCGGGGATTTGAAACCAGGTCTGCCCGACTAATGTCACCACTGTCTTCACGTGTGTCTCCCTAGACATCTGACCACCACACAATTCACACGTCAGAGTGCAGAGATGACATCTTCATTTCACATAAGGGGAAACGGAGGCCCAGAGAGCGACCAAGACTTGACTAGAATCACATAGAGGGTTGGCAGCAGGCAAAGCCAAGTTCCCATATCTCCTGGGCTTCTAAGCCCTTGCCTAGCCTTCTCCGGGCTCCACCGCCATCAGAATGAGAGTGACATGTGCCACAGCTCTCTCTCTGCACTGGAGGCCGCTGGCCGGGGACATGGCCCAGAAGGTAAGCTTGGCAGAAGAGTGCGAGAGGCATGGATCAGAGGTGTGTCTGTTACTGCTGCTGGACGCTCAAGGTGGCTCCATTATTCAGGTCACCAGTCTGGAGCCACCAGTGGGGGAGGGACAGTCCGCTGCAGCCGGACGGTCAGCTGGCCTGGCTGCGGGGGGCTGCAGGGCCCTGGGAGCTGTCACCGCTGACTGATGGATGGGGACAGCTTCCAGTCGCCGGTCATCCCTGCCACGAGCCCCGTGGCCATCTCTGCGGCCGCCCACGCTGGCCTCCCGCCCGGTGCCTTGCTTTGAAGGTCCACAAGGCCTTTTGTTCCCGCAGCAGGGGCTGGGCAGGCAGCATTGAGGGGCCCCTCTCAGAGGAAGGAGCTGCCTGCTGGGGCTTCCCTCTGCCCTCCACCCCCACTGCTTTCCTCTAATTACCTGTGGGCAGGAGGGGCCAGGCAAGGGGTCCAGCTGAGCTGCTAGGAATCTGCTCAGAGTGGGGGTGGTGGTGTCAGAAAAAGCCTTGAATTCTAGCCCTCAGATCACAGATGGGAAATGAGGCACAGAGAGGGCAACAGTCTTGTTCGAGGTCACACAGCAAATTAAAGGTAGGGCTTGGGGGAACCAGGGGCATTTAGACTTCCCAGGGTAAGGGGCAGGAAGGAAATTGGCACCTAATATGTTCTGAACACCAATTATGTGTCAGGCACTTGAATTAAACAGACCTGTTTCAGGTGAGCCTTGCTTCCCAGCTCTGTGTCTTCAGACAAGTTAATTCCCTTCTCGGAGCTCCAGTTTCTTCACCTATGAAATACATGTATTTATTGAGTGCCTACTATGTTCGGGACCACACAGAGACATAAACTAGACACAGTTTCTACTCTCCAGGAGCTCCCTCTGCCAAGTAAGGGAACAGATGAGTCAGTAAAAAGTCTGGCACACGAGAAAAGTGCTATGGTGGGAGAGCAGAGGCAGCGGTGGAATCTCAGGGCGGGGCAAGGAGGGCTCCACGGAGGCACCATGCAGGAAGATTTTGTCCTGAGAGTAATGGGGAACCATGCATGCATGATTCCAAGAGTTGGAGATAATCTCCCCAGGTTTGAGGAACGGAGGCAGAAGCAGGGGGGAGCAAGGGGTCTCCTGGGAAGAGGTGACCAGCACTGGGCCCAGTCCCTACACCTTCACACAGAATGAGCTCCAAGCCAGGGAGCTGCAGATACTCTGCAGCTGTAGTTGGGTGGTTCCTCAAAAAACCAAACACAAAGTTACCCTACGCCTCAGCAATTCCACTCCCAGGTATCTATCCAAAGGAATTGTAAATGGAAACTCGAAAAGACACTTGTGCATCCGTGTTCATAGCCATACTAGTCACAGCAGCCAAATGCTGGAAACAGCACAAGTGCCCCGACAAATGAAACGCGGTCTATTCATACCATGGAATATTATCCAGCCATAAAAAGGAATGACATACTGATGCATGCTACAACATGGATGAACCTCGAAAACATTATGTGAAAGCAGCCAGACCCCAAAGGACAATTATTGTATGGCTCCATTTATATGAAGTACCTAGACTAGGCAAATTCATAAAGACAGAAAGGAGAACAGAGGTTACCAGGGGCTGGGGGCAGGGAAGCATGGGGAGTCATTGCTTCTTGGTGCAGAATTTCTGTTTGGGGTGATGAAAAAGTACAGGAAAGAGGCAGAGGTGATGGTTGCACGACACTAGGACATTACGAATGTACTTATTGCTACTGAGTTGTCCACTTTAAATGTTTAAAATGGCAAATTTTGTGTTATGTATATTTTACCACCATTTAAAAAATTAATCATATAACATACCAAAAACCCCACAGAATTTACACTTTAAGTGGATGAATTGTGTAGTATGTGAATTATATTGCAACACAGCTGTTAAAAACAAAACAAAACAAAGCGGGTGGGAGCCAGGTTGGGGGTGCTCACGCCCCCAGTGAAATGGGAAGAAGGGGAAGTCGCCTTTGGGGAGCGAAAGGTCACGGTGTACCCAATTTGGCAAATGATGGCCAGCCATCCCGGTGGATGTATAATTTTCCCAGAGCCTTTGAGACATTGCAGCCGTGCTTATGCTGACTCACTGTGTGCCCTTTGGCAAGTCGCATACCTCTCTGGGCCTCAGTTGCCTCATCATGCATCAACGTCATTTGCTGAGGGCTGACTGTGTGCTGAGCACAGGGTCAGATACTTGTTCAGAATTGTCTCTTTCAGTCCTCACCATATTCCAGAGGTGGACCCGGAGGCCCAGAGATGGGGAGAGCCTTGCCCTGGCTTCCCAGAGTAGCAGTGGCTGAGCCAGCCTCAGAACCCACTCTGGGCCCGGCCCAGATTTTGCCTCAGCCACCTCTCTCATTGGCCCCCAGCGCTCCCTGACCAGCCTCCCTTCCTCCCCTGTTTGTCCATTTGGAGCCAGTCACGGATTTTGTTCCTCCTGCAAATGATCTCCATGTGTCAGGGATTGGGTTTCCCCTTGTCTGGCCCTGTCCCCTTGGAGACCCTGGGCCCCCCACGGTCTGATGCGGCGGGTGGGGCCTCCCTAGCAGCTCCATTGCTCATTTTGACCAGGGATGGGGTCCAGGCAGGATGGGGCCTGGGCATCTGGTTTAACCATCAGAGCAGGGGCTTGTTTCGGTTTCAGTGACCCATGGGGCCCCCAAGAGAGGGAGAGGGAGCGGACTGGCAAATGGGGGCAGTGAGGCAGCAGGGGGGTGGGGAGAGCTGGAACTGAGCAAACAAATACCAGAGCGTTAATGAGGGATCTGTGGCAGAGAAAACACACGCACACACGCACACACGCACACACGCACACACACACGCACACATGCACACGCACGCACACACACGCACACACACGCATGATGAAAAGCCACCTTTCACACACCTATCTGCAGACCTTCATGCATCCTTAGTTCTAGCCATCCAAATAGTTTGCTATTTTCCACGCGTGCTCCCTGCTATCCGACTTCTTGCCTCGGCTGGTTCCTCCACTCTGGGACATTCCTGCAAATGTCAAGCCTGCAATTTCCAACGCCCAGTCTTCTGGGGACTCTTCCCTGATCCCTACCTCCCCCACCAGGTGTAGTGCCCTCTCCCTCCTCAGTCCCGTGAGCTTCTGCGAGCTGGTAGAGGCAGCAGGACGCCTCTGCTGGGCCAGTGCTCGCAGGCAGGCCAGTCCTCTCCCCTTCCCCGAGTTTCCAGTGCCTCACCTGTAAAAACGCAGCCCTACATCTCCTGCCTCATTGGGTTCTCCTGACAACCCTGCTATGATTGTCCAAATTCTGAGGATGAGAAAAGAGTTCGGAAAGGTTCAGTAATGGGCCCAGGCTCACCCAGCTGGTCAGCAGGAGCCTGGATTAAACTCCAGCGCCTGTGTTTCCCCCACTTCTGTTGTTGAGAATGGCCAGCCCGGGAGTCAGAGGGGCCTGTGCCTACTGCCACTCGGCTCTGCCAGCTGGCCCCTCACTGCTTCTCGGCTCCCCTTTGATTGTCATTCTGACAGTGGCCTATGGTTTACAAGGGCCCGCTTCATCCCTGCTCAGTGGGTGGGGTACGGGGGGGACTTGGGCATCTTTCAGCACTTCTGGGCCTCAGCTTCCTCATCTGCAGGCAGGGCAGAGTATTCCTTCTCTCCTGACCTTCCACATTGTGAGGGAGAAGTGCTCCCACTTCTCAGAAGGGGAAACTGAGGCTCAAAAAGGCTATTGGCCTTTCTAAGGATCCATAGCCAGGCCAAGGCAGGGCTGAGATTCGAACCCAGGCTTTTGGATTTGTCTGTCAACCCTAGACTTCCTGCTTCCACTTAGCAGGTATGAACCAAGCCCCAGGGGGATGTGCATTTTGCTATCCTGGCTTGGGGTGGGGGGCATTACAGCCAGCATTAGGGCTGGCGGCGGGGGAGGGCGGCTCTGGGGAGGTGGTCTGGGTAGGAAAAGGCTCACGAGGGACTCGGGTGTCCATGCACCCTCTGCCCAACTCCCAAGGGGTGTGGCAGCTCTACTCCATCTATCAAATGGGGTGCTATGAGCACCTGCTTTGTAGGTGCTCATGACGATGAGAATGAATTAATGGTAATATACCTCCATGCTGAGAACGAATGTTCTTGTTCTATGTACGTGTTGGCATTTACTAACGAATTAATCCTCAGCTTGGTATGGCGTGGATTAGGCACTGAGGCTGCTTTCTAGCAAAAATCTAGTTCATAGTCATGAAGACTTGGGATTGAGTCAGGCTATGACCCTGACTTCCCTAAGCCTCAGTTTCTGCATCTGTGAAATGAGACAGTATCCTTAGCATCGCCATTCTTTTGCGACCAGAGACAGTCTCAAGCTATTCCGAGCCACCAGATGACAAGTCTGACCACAGCTCACACGGGCCCCTATACCTCCAGTCCAGGGCTCCGCGGTTCCAGATTCTCTGGGGTGGGTGGTGGGTGGGATTAGATTTACACCTGGGTTCTCCGTGACAGGGCTAGCCAGAGCCAGCTTGACCCCCCACCGGACTGAAAATACCCATGCAAATTCTCCGGGCCTCCCCGGGACACACCAGAGGCTATAATAAGACCTGAAGTCAACAGGAGTCTGTCCCTGGCTACCACCGGATTCAGCCAGCCCCTTAGGAGCTCAACGCTCCTGGCATAGCCGGATTCTGAAAGGACAGTCGGCAAGTGGGTGTCAGGCTGAGCCATATCCAACCTCCCAGGGGTTTTAGGATACGGATTCCCTGCTCTGACTGACCCTGAGAGGCAGTCAGTGGCTTGAGGTAGGGCCTGGAAGTCTGTGTTTTACAAAGCTCCCAGCGGATTCTGCTGCCAGCTAGCATTGGGTGTCTACCTTCTGCTACCCTTGACACTGATTTGCACTTGTTTACTCACACTTCTGTCTCCTTTGCAGGAACAGTGGGGGCCTCAGAGGGCAGGGCTGGGTCTGAGTTGCCTGTCGGAGTGAATGCTGGGTGGAATGAATGAGTGAATGAATGAATGAATGGATATCCAGCTCGCTGGAGAATTCTGGATTTTCCTTGCCCCTGACAGCAAGGAAAACTTTGGGACTGATATTCTCCTTGAGATGTACGCTCAGCTGAGAGTCACGAGGAGGCATTTTCTATATTGCCTCCTCTAGGCAGTCTTCCCTGATGCCTTCCCCAGACCCCTGGGCTTCCCTCACCCATCTCATGTCATTCCTTTGTTTGTCTCTGTCTCCCCAGCGCCCACTCCAAGTCTGACACAGAGTAGTCATTAGTAACTATCGAATAACCAAACAGATGAATGAATGAAGGACCCACATGACTGAATCTCTCCCTGGCTTTTCCTTCCAATGGTAGGAAATCTTGGAAAAGGCTGCCCTTCTCTTGCCACGCCCCTGGCCCCCCTTTTTCTTCGCTTCAGTCCTATTTCATTTTTTTGAGTTCTTGGCATTTTTCCCCGCCCCCAAGCCTTTGCATGTGCTGTCCCTTCCACCTAAAACTCCCTCCCCTCTAGCTAATTCCTCCTCCTCCTGCTCTTTCACATCTTGGTTTCATTGCCTCATCTGTGAGAGTCCTTGATTGTCCCTCAGATCCCATGTTCTAATTGAAGCTGCTGTCTTCCTGCTTGAGATTTAGTTCGTGGCTTCCCGTTGCCACAGACAAGCAGATCCAGTTCACTGGGCCTCAGTTGTCCCAATCTCTGCAGTGGGCACTGATGACAGACTGGTCTGAATGTCGGGGACTTGTTCCTGCTCTGGTTGTCCTGATCCCCAGCCCAGACTCTAAGGCCTGATGACATCTACACCACTAATCTGGAGATCAGCAGGCCAGCCAGCTAGGGGGCTGTTATCTGGCTCAGAGCAGGTGGAGGGCCCGCGAGCTCAGGGCCTGCCGGCCGCCTGGTTTATATTTTTAACACCCGGCTCTCGGGCGGTGACAAGGTGTCTGCTAAGTGAGGTAATAGGCAATTGAGTGGGTTCCGCTTTGCCGAGGGCCCTCATAAATCACATCTGTCAGGGGCCTGTGTCACGGTCCAGGGCAGCGGCCGTGCGTCGGCAATTAGCCAGCCAGCACCCGGTGGCTGGACTGCAGCCCATTCACCCAACACTACAGCCTTGGCAGGGCCCAGGGGGGCTTTGGCCCCACCTCTCTCTCTCTGTTATCCCAGCCCACCTGGGCTTCGCCTCAGACAGGCACGGAGGGGCAGACACGGTGTAGGATCTGCTCTCAGGATGGCGACAGCCTCTCTGCTCAGGAGGCCGTGGGGTGACCTCCACAAGTGTCTTCCTCTCGCTGGGCCTCAGTTACATCATCTGTAAAGTGGGTGAGATAATTCCTGCCAGAAGACTAATGGGTAGAAGTGACAAGGAGGCAGATGCCTCTTAACAAAGGGGAGCATTTCATTCTATGAGTGATAATTATAATAATGATGAATGATAACGAATACTTGGATGGCATTGATTCTGTACTAGGTATTATTCCTCTCCACCCCACCCTTCCCTGGTTCCCAAACTTCATTTATTCAGGGGGGAGATTAGGAAGGATGAACAGCAGCTTAAACAGTGTTAATGGCAGCTATTAGGGCAGAGTAGTGCTCCTGTAATCACCAAAAGTCCTGTGCGGTAGACACCCCATTTTACAGATGGGAAAACTGAGGCACTGCTAGGTTAAACATAGGTGGCATGAGAGGCAAATCTTGAACCCAAGAAGTCTGGCTTCCTAGTCCACCTACCTCTCCTGTGTGGCTCAACTGGCCAAAAGCGCACCCTCCTGCTTTGGGAGAGAATGAGCGCCCCCATCTGGTGAGGAGTGTAAGCAGCAACTAGGCAGATCTCTCGTTGGATATTGGGGGTAGGGGTGAATGCTGTATCAGGAGGGAGAGTGGGATGGACCCTCTCTGGGATCTAAGCTGTTAGGGGTAGTGGTGCTGACAGGGAAACGGGCCAGAGAGGGGACGAACTTGCCCAAGGTCACAGCCAGTTGGTAGCAGGTGTGAGACTTAAATCCTGCTGGAGTCTTCGGGTTGGGTTCGATTTGATTCTAGCGCTGGGCACCCGACATAAAATTCAGCCCCAAAAAGCACCAGCCCCTCAGAGAACCTAAGTTCTTTCCTGTCTGCAAGGCAGCATTCTCCTCAAGACCTGGTTTTAGTCCAGTCCCGGCATCCCTACTTGGCAGTTCAGCCCTGAGGCCCTGGCTTCTCCCAGACTCACTGTGCTCACCTGTAAAATGGGCTCTTGTCAGTAACTGCCCCACAGGACTGTGAGGACACAAGGAGACAGGTGGTGAGGGTTCATGCTCAGGTAGAGTTCTAGGTGGTGTCACTATAGGTGATTTTTGTTTTATTCTTTGTATATCACTTCGTTTTTCCAAATTTGTATTTTACCAAGCCTGGGGCAGGGAGGCTCCCACTGTAGGTAGCTGAGCCTGAGACCTGCCCGGGGTGGGGGGGGGGTCCTCTTGGGCCTGGTCTCCAAGGCAGGAATCAAAGTCCTGAGGTCCTTTCTTAGAAACACATGTTCACTCAGAGGGAGAAAAAAGTCACACACACACACACACACACACACACACACACACACAGAAACACGCACACAATCTCATACAAGGTAACACACACTTTGCATCCTCACACACTCACACACTCTTTCTCACTCACATTCTTTCACACACATGCACACATGTCCTCGCGGACCCACTCCCACGAGCTCAGAAACACAGATCCCACTCCACACCCATTCTGCAGAGTTCTTCACACTGCTGTGTGCTCCACATGAGGGAGTCAGAAGAATCCAGACCCAGAGACATGCCCGTCCGCGGGCAATGTACCCCTGAACCCCACACAGCGGCGCACATCGCCTTGCACCCCAACCCCCACACAGGCAGGAGGCCCCTGTCAGTCTCCACACCCTATTCCTGCCTTGCCACCCTCTTCAGTTCCAAAGCTTCCATCCCTGCTTCCTGGGGAGGCATGGGTTGGATGGGGGATCAGACAGCAAACAAGGTAGAGTGGAGAATCTGGCCCCACCCTGGCCTCCTCACTCCCCAGATGGGATTCCTGTGGCTTCCGGCCAGCCCCCTTCCTGTCCCCCCTGCTAGCTTGACCAACCTTTGTGATGGGGAAGGGAGCCTGGGGAAGCCCCAGGAGAACATTCTTCAAAGAAAGCTCGTGGCCCCTCCTCTGCCCAGCTGCATTCAGAGTCTCTGGAGTGGCTGCCCCTGGGGGGCCGGACCTGGTCAGAATAGAGACCAGAGGGGGCCTCTGGGCGGTTTGCAAAGATGAAAGATGCTCTAATTGGGGGGAACTTGGACCCCAGCAGGGCAGTATTTTCTGAATATTTCTGCCTCTTTTTGGGGACCAAACACAAAGTCCAGCCTCCAGGCTCATGCGGGGCCCACCAGGTGCACAGGCCTCTGTCTCACCGGACTCCATCCGTCCACCAGCGGGCAGCCCTGGGTGGGGGTGGGGCCCAGGGCCCTGGAGACTGCCATCTGCATGGCCATCTTGGCTGCCTCGCCTCTCTGGGGGTCACCAGGGGCCAGGATCGATGCCGGGCCCAGCTGCCCAGCGGCGCCCCATTAAGAACCCGGCCTGGCCTGGCTCTAATTGATTACACTGGGGCGTCTGCATGGGCCCAGGTGGCAGGGCCTGGGCAGCCTCTGGCTCCCTCAAGGCACAGCCAGGCTGGGGACAGGGGAGTGGGAAAGAAAGAAGTCACGGGGTGGGGGCGTCTGTGAGCCCCAATTAAGCCACGAGTGGTGCAGCCTGGGCTGCTCCTAATTTGGTTTGGGATAATGAGCTAGGGAAATGAGCTCCTGTCTGACTAAAGTTTAAATCCCATCTGGACTGGGCCCTGGGAATAGCCTCTTCAGTCCCTGCCCTGTGGATTGGGAAGGGGGTGTGGAGGCTGGTGGTAAAGCAGGATCCTCTGATGGGCACAGCATTAGGCAGTGTGCAAACACTTTCTCCTTTGTGCTATCTAGGGCATTTGCTTGGGGAGTTGGGGTGGGGGTAGGTTTACCATGACAGCTCCATTTTACAGGTGGACAAACTGAGGCCCAGGGAGGCAAAATGAAGAAACCCCAGTTGACTCCTGGCTGAATCTACGACTTGGACCCAGATCTTTGCATATAGGTGTTTCTTTTTCTCCCTGAGATAGGTTTGGGCTTTCAGGGTTGGCAGATATAGCAAATAAAAACACAGGACTCCCAGTTAAATTTTAATTTCAGATACACAATGAATAGAATTTAGTATAAGCATATCCCATGCAATATTTGGGACACACTTATATTAAACAATAATTTGTTCTATATTTTATCTGGCAACACTACGACCATTTTTAAGGGCCTTGGGGGAGTCTGGGAGCAGTGCAAACAAACTTTAGAGCCAGGCAGAATGTCTCCTTACAGCACCTCCCCAAGATGTCCACAACCTAATTCTTGGAAGCTGATATGTTACCTTCCATGGCAAAAGAGACTTTGAAGTTAGGATCTTAAGATAGGGAGAGTATCCTGGATTTTCTGGGGGTGAGGGCAGTGTAAACACGAGGGTCCTTAGGAGAGGAAGTCAGAGAAGGAGAAGTCACGGCGGAAGCGGAGGTCAGAGTTCTGTGCTTTGGGGATGAAGGAATGGGGCCACAACCCAGGGAATGCAGGAGACCTTCAGAAGCCAGAAAAGGCAAGGAAACCGGTTCTTCCCTAGAGCTTCCAGAAGGAGCGCAGCCCTGCCGACACCTTAATTATGGCCCCCATCAGACTCATTGGGAGTTCTGACCTCCAGAACTGTAATACATTCGTGTTGTTTTCAGGCACTAAATTTGTGATGATTTGTTACAGCGGCAACAGGAAACTCATACAGTGGCCTCGGGTGAATTGCTTCAAATCTCTGGGCCTCTGTTTTCTCATTGGTAGAATGGGGATGGTCCTCCTTTCCACCTGGGGTTGATGTGAGGTTTACCCAAGGCTGAGCAGCCGGCTGTCTCCCTTGGCTGCCATTCGTGCAAGACTTCAGTGGGCTTCTGAGCGTCCAGCTGCAGCCTCGTTCCCCAGGCACCTCATTCAGCCCAGCTGGAAGCATGTTCAGTGATTTCTTTGTGAAACTGTGAAATGCATGTGGGATGGTCATGATGCCGCCCTCCAACCTGGTGAGAATGTCTCTATGGCGTAAGTTCAAAGCCCTACTAATTTGAAGAGCTCACGTCTTCCAGAACTCTCAGGTCACAGCTCCCGAGAAAATGTGGTTTCAAGCCCCAGGAGCCACACACAGGTCCATGCCGTCCGGCTCTGGGTTTGTGCTCTGACAGCCAGTGCAAAGCTCCATGACCAAGATGTCAAATCTGGAATTTTAATCCATGACAAAGATGGAGATCTTCTCATGTTTCACTGTGGAAATCCTGGCCTCTGAGCACCAAGAAGCCTGGCCACCCCTGGCCACCCCAGTCTGGATGGAGCATCCAGGATCCAAGTGGATGGGGGTGGCCTGGACTGCACGGCCGCCATCTGCACCCACCCCTGATTCTCCAAAGGATGGGGTGCGGGCAAAGATCCCTGATACTCGGGGGGTGGGGTTAAACGTGATAAGGGCTGAGAGTGCTTTACAAACAAACAAACAAGCCACCAAACAAACAATGTTGATTAAAGAAATTTCAGATATCAGGGCATAAAGGGGAGAGGAGGTGGGGAGGGTTTGTGGGTGAGGGACTGAGAGAGAGAGGGTCGCACCCCCTGTCCCTGGTCCACGTGAAGGAGGCTTTCTCTATTTGTGGGTAAAATCAGCTACATCAGACACACTAAAAACGGCAAAAATTCCTATCATTGCATTTTGTATTCTTTTCTTTTTCTGTGCATTTTCCTCCTGTCTTGGGATTTGAATACACTAAGGAGAAAAACATCAGTGGTGTCTCATCAAACTCATGTTTAACTAGACTACGTCTAGGTGCCATCACAGGGCCCTTGGATGAAATCCTCCAGGGCCGTTTGTGTGATCCTTGATGTTAGAAAGCAGCCCGTTTCGACAGGATGGGCCCCTAGGAAACCTCTCCATGCCCACACCATGGCCTCATGGTGAGTCTCCAGGCTGACCCTGAATAAGCCTGTGTGTCCTTGCTCACGGAGGGTGACATATTTATTACAGTGCTACGGTAAGGAATGGGGTGCCCTGTGGGAATGGGGTTCCCAAGTGCCCTGTGGGAATGGGGAAGACCATGACTTGGGGTTGGATTGATAAACTGGAGGAACTCTGAAGGTCACGTCTGTGCATGTGCTCAGGCCTGAGAATGCCAGGCTGCCCTCAGGAAGAACCACAGATGTGCCCAGGTAGCCCCGGAGAGGAGAGGTGCCGGGCACTCCAGGGAACAGCCTGCAGCAGGACACCTGCTTACCCATCCTGGCATCCCCAGCAGTTCTGGAATCCTGGGCCTACAATGGGGCCCGGAATTAGCAAGTGTGTTCAAGATGGTGCCCACCCCTACCTGTGAGGGTTTAAGGGGGAGACTTGGACCCTTCCCTTTCAGCTTCGGGCCTCCTTCCTCCCCACCCGCCATGCCACCCAGGGTCGGGGCAGGAGGCAGCACCCAAACTTGCTTGTGAAGTTTCCATAGTGTTGGGTGTGGGGAGCTTGTGTTCTTGGGGTGATGCCCATATGACAGAGAAAAAGAACTCCCAGCTTCTCTCTAGGAACCAGGAGATTCATCCTTAATGCTTTAAAACACCAGCCTTGGAGAAGGTGGTACCGCACTGAGTTTCTCTGAAGAAGCACTCATACCCTTACACCCCCTCTTCTCTCCTTCCACTCTGCCAGGTTTGGTCCTGTAGATTCCAGCGTTTTTCTCATTTTTACCTTTTAGCCGTGGCACTGTTGGTTCAAGCAAAATCTTCGAGAACTCCAGAGGTAAGACAGATGAGAAGTGCTACCCTGGCTGGGGAGAGGTGGGAGCCTGATACCCCTGCCCTGCTTTCTCCCATCCATACCCTACAGGGGTGCTTGGGGGGCTTCATGGAACCCCAACGGTTCCGCAGAGGACAGTTGGAAAACTACCAGCTCCTCTGTCTGAGATTCAGAGTTGGTCTGAGCTCTGCCCCGGCCTTGCTGGGTAGACCGATTCCTTCCCTCTCTGAGCCTCAGTTTCCCCACTTTTTACAGAATCTTAATGCTCAGGGGAGCCCCGTGGAAAAATAAGCCCTGCATTTGATGGTGAGGAAAACGGGAGGCCCAGAAAGGGGCCCCTATTTGGTGTAGGGTAGACAGCTTTGTCCCGAGGGGGAAAAATCTTAGCTTGAAAGGTCAAGGCCACCTCCCCGGAAACAAAGGGTGTTCCCTTCTTGTTCCAGGTGGGCGCTCTCCACACTGCATCACTCGGTGGGATGGGGGCAGGCCCGAGGTCCACGTGCCAGCCCTGCTTCCCTGAAGCCCCGAGGCCGGGGCTTTCCCATCTGGAAGGAGGGCACTCTTGGGGTATTTATTTTATTTCTGTAAAAGTGGGAAGCAGCTCTCCAGGGCTGTGCAGCTGACCTGTCTGGCTGGAATGCCTTCCCTGCTATTTCAGGATTAAGACAGTAAATTCCTTCTCTGGCGTGTAATGATGTAAACACCAGGTTCGTGGGGGATGGTGGAACCATCACTGGGCCCTAACCCTGAGTCTGTGGCCAAGGTGGGGACCTGCAAAGGGGCTGCATGTGGCCCTTGGCACGATACCCACCCTCGCCTCCCAGGGTTTGAATAGGATGGGGTTGGAAGCAGGAGGCAGCTTCATTTTCCTGGTGACAACAAAGGGTCGGCGTCCCCCATCATGTGGGCCGCCAGTGGCTTTCCTTCTCTGACTCTTGGTATCCTCCTCGCTACAGCAGGAGCAATCGTAAAATGCTCCGTCACATAGTAGGTGCTCAGTGCCTCACAGCTACAATGATTACTGTTACATCGCTATTATTATAACCAAGGGTAGTTGAACAGGGCACACTTGCTGCATCCGAAAAATTCATGGAGTAATTGGGGAGGGACAGGAGGACTGGATTAGCAGGCGGGGTGATGAGTGCTGGGGGTGTGGGACGGGGTAGGCCAGGTGAAGAAGCAGGGAGGGGAGGAAGGGTGGTCCTGGCACAGGGACCGGCGTGGGCAAAGCCCTAGCAGGGAAGCAGATCACTGCTTCTTCCAGGGTGGAAGGGATGGTGGACCAGGCTGGGACAGTGTGTAGGGGGCAGTGGCATCCTCAGAGACCCCATCATGCATAACCCCATGAGCCATGACATGGAATGTGCACTTTCCCTGCGTGTCAAGCACTGGATGGTATGTTTACCTCAAAGGACAGCTGTTAATGGCAGGCTTGTTGGCATGGATGAGTGATAGACGGCTATTCTTTGGGAAGGTTGGGGCGGGAGCAAGGGCCAGTGCCACAACGAGTGACTGAGCGGGGCCTTCCAGCAGCCTCCATGGTTAGGGGTGCAGGAGGCCAAGGGAGAGGCTAAAATATTCAGGTCAGGTGACACAGTTATTGTGAAATGGAGAGTGAGCAGAGCATGGCTCCTCATTTCTGACTCTGTGGTTAATGTGCCATTTAAGTAGCTATAATCGGGAACAGCTGTGAAGGGGTTCTTCGGGCTCCTTTGAATGTCAAGAACTGGGGATCGTGCAGGGTGGCTGACATTGGGGTTCCACCATGGCTGTAGGGTGGGTGAGAAGGCAGGAATCAGCCCCAGTGGGACCACTCTGCTCCGGGTCCAGAGAGAGAGGGTGGGGCTGACCCAAAGGGGTGGGGACCTCGGCCTGGGAAGCCAAATGTAGATAGTCCCCAGGTCTGCAGTCAGGGGTGTTAGTGGTAAGACCCCCAGGTGTGCACTGGGAATTTCACTTCACCAAATGCCTCCTGGGTCCTGTAGCATAGCCCGGGGGTGGTGATTCTGGGTTCTAAGGCCAGACGTTTAGGCTCCAATCTCTCCCCACACTGACAGCTGGATGACCTGGAAAAAGGTTGTCACACTCCTACCACCTGCTATTATTGGCAAGGCACATGATAGGAGGCATGCAAAGTGCCCTCAGGGCTGGTGCACACAGTAGGTGCCCAAGAAGCGTCCGCGGCGTGGGAAGATGATAATGGTGATTTAAGACAATGTCTGTGCTCTGCCTGGCCCAGGACGTGATGGTTCCGAGGCTCGGATGCCACAGCAGAGGTGGGGAAGTGGGGAATCCATCGAGAGATTTGCTTTGCCAGTACGCATGGGGGCAGATGAAGGGTCGGCCACGACAGAGGAAAGACAGAGCTCTGGCCCCTCTGCCAAGCCAGGGTCCTCCTTTCCTGCTGACTCCTCCCTTCCCCACCAGGGTCTTGTTCTGTGTCTGGGGCCCTGCTTTCCTCGCATGTCTTTTCAGGTTCCTTTGTGAGCTCCTCTTGTTTTTGTCTTATAGACTGAGCTCTGAGGGCTCAGCCCAGGCTTTCTTCCTTCTCCCTCTTGCCTACTTCACCCCCCACTTTCCACGCCTCACCTCTACTTCCCTCTTCTGTCCTTCCAAGGGGCCACCTTTTCCTGTCTCAGGGCCTTTGCATCTGCTGCTCACTCTCAGGGTTTGATGTCCATTCTCTACTAACACTTTCCAACCTCCATTTCCATTCCAGATTCATTCATTCATTCATTCATTCATTCACTCACAACTACACATGCTCCTTGACTTACAATGGGGTTACATCCTGATAAATCCATCTTATATTGAAAACATCGTATCAGAGTGCATTTAATATACTCCACTTACTGATCATTATATAGCCTTAGCCTAGCCTACCTTAAATGTGCCCAGAACACTTATATTAGCCTACCAAAGGGCAAAATCATCTCATTGTCACTGTCCAGGATCACGAGACAGTATTGTACTGTATATCGCTTGTCCGGGAAGAGATCAAAATTCAACATTTGAAGTACAGTTTCTGCTGAATGTATTTCCCTTTTGCACTATCGTAAAGCTGAAAAATCATGAGTCGAAACATTATAAATTGGGGACTGTCTGTATCTGTTGCTGAAATATTGTCACTGTAACGTAAGCTCCATCATGCAGGAAAGTTTGTCTTACTCACCACCCTCTCCCCAGTTCCTGGAACAGGGTTGGCAGATGATAGACCAGAACCCCACTTGCTAACTGAATGAATGAATGGTGAGTCTCACAGGGAAGGGCTTTTTCACACTTTGACAAGACAACCTTCACTCCCTGGAAAAAGTAGGCCTAGGAGGAAACCAACTTCCTCGGCTGAGCCCCAAATCACATGCAGGAGAACTGGAAAGGTCCTTCAAAAGTCATTCAGCTCGACCCTTTCACCCTCATTTAGCAGATGAGGAAACTGAGGCCCCGAGCAACAAAGTGAGTTGCGCAAAGTCACATGGCAATTCAGTGACCAGGCGAGGTCCTGGCTTACAGAATGATGCTCCTGCCTCTTGTCCAGGAGACTGGTGGGGTCCGGGTGGCCCCAGAGGCTTTCCGACAGCAGGAGCCATGTCGTATTTCTGTCACGTTTCATAATGGCAAGTAGGTAATCACCACTCAGTCTCTGCCGTCTCCGCACATAATAGGTAGGAAAATGAATTCAAATGTCATTCGCAACAATAAAGGAAAGTATTCTTAGTGCTCGCAGCGTTCGGTGGGGCCGAGGCGAGGGTGCAGTGCGTTCTCAATGAATCACCAGGTAATGCTGGAGCGAGGGGAATCTCAAGTATTCCCTGGCAACGTCAGCCCCACGACGTGTAATCACTGAGGTTATTTTTATCAGCTAAGCCGATGAATCCGTGTGCGCAAAGCTGAGTGGGGCCAGGGGTGTCCACGTGGGTGCCTGGGGCACATCCACTTGTGTGCGTGTGCACATGGACCAGGAGAGGGTGAGCGCGGGCCTGTGCAGGTGTGTATGTGTGTGTGTGTGTGCGTGTACATGCGTGTGAACTTGCAGATTTGGACATAGAGTGTGACACGTGCATCTCCTGGGCAGTCAGCCCCATGAGGACAGGATTCCTTGTCAGTGTCATTCACGGGTGTCTTCCTGGTGCCCAGCTGGGTGCTTGGCATACAGTAGGTGCTTCATAAATATCTTAAATGTATAAACAAATCACCCAGCTCCCGCTCCTCCAATAAAACTCTCAGATCTGACCGTTTTCCTGCACCGTGTTGTCCACCCCAGTCACAGACGCTACCTTCTTGACCTTCCTTCCTTCACTGTGGCCCCTTCAGTCCGTGGTCCAAGCACGGGCCAACAGGGTCTCCTTAAGAACTCAAATTGGAGCAAGTCACTCTCCCGATTAAAAAACAAAACAAATTACAAACAACGCAGCGGCTCCCCACTGTGCGCAGAACAAAACCCCAATCCTCTCCAGGACCACCAAGATCCTGAGGGGACTGGGGCCTGCCTGCCTCATTTCCCACTGCCCCTCCCCCTGCCCCCTTCAATTCTTCCAAGGGGGCGGTCTTTTCCTGCCTCAGGGCCTTTGTACCTGCTATCCCCTCTGCTCTCAAGTAGCCTGCTTAGCGTGCTTAATACAGTACCTCCTCTGGGAGCCCTGCCCATCCGCTCTCTAATCTGCATCCCCCCAAACCTACCACTGTCTTTCGATTTTCTCGTGTATCGGTTTCCACGCTAGACTAAAAGCTCCAGAGCGCTGGGCCATGTCTGCTTGGTTTTAGAGCATGACACGCTGGCAGCCCAGCACTGGGTGCATGGTGGGTACCTGCTAAATGTTAGCCTATGGCTGCTGAATGAGCGTGGGTGGGACATCCTCTCGGATGAAGGTGAAGCCTGAAAGCTGCCAGCCTATTGGTCTGGGGGAGAAACCCACTTCCCAAACTGCCATCCCTTCTTCGTAGGGTGCCCTACCCTCACCCCATCTGCAGGGTTTCTCACTTAATATGTGTTTTTAACAGGTTCTCTTTTCATTTCAATAGGAAACTATTTTAGATGGAAAACTTGCCATAAATGAAAAATAACGATTGAATTAGAAAGGCGTGTATCTTTATAGTCTAGTTGGCTGTGGAGGCTTGCTGTGGGCTCCTGGACCCACGTCTGCTCCCTTTCTGTTTGATGTTTAAGACACAGCAGCACCCAGGTGAGGCTTTTGGTGCCGTAGTCAGGAGAGTTGGAAGACAATCATGAGCGCTTGTGTCGCCGTGATGGTCAACGGCGTTTGTCTCGCTGTCTGTGAGCAGCCTCCAAAGCACTCTGTGGCCTCTGTTTTCCTGCCCAGAACTTTCCAGTCCAGAAGGAGCTAAACCCTGTTCCAGTCCTGCCTGATCACTCCTTGTTATCCCTCGGCATTCTTGCATCACACTCCAGGAGGCGACTTGGGGTTCAGGGGGCTGGACTGAGGGCCATTGGCTTCTGCTGTTGGTGCCTCAGTTTTGTTTTCTGGCAAATGGGGATATGGAGCTGGGCATGGCTGCCTGGCTTTCAAGCAGCTGTGCAGTTCAACTGGGATCCCAGAGGACCAGCCCTCACGCCCAAGGGGAGGGGTCTTGGCTGCAGTCTTTCCTGAGCTTCCAGCCTCCTCCTGGGACACTTTGGAATTTTTATTTTTTTGTCTCTGTCTGCACTGGAGAAGTGTGGGGCCTCTTTACATCATTTTCATTCCATGAGGCCGGAAAGGGGGTCTGCACAGGTGTTTTTGGGAGGGAGGAAGGGAAGCAGGGAGCCCTGGGGCGGCTGTCATTGGCAGGAGACCAGATGTGCCTGCTTTTCAGAAGGGCAGAGGGAAAGGAGCATGGCAGACCGACAGAGTGCATGCTCTCTACTTATTTGTGTACTAGCTGTCACACATGCCCTAACGTATTAACTCTCTGAAGGATCCCACAGTGGCTACCCATTCTATGGATGTGAAACTAAGGCTCAAAAAGAGGCACTTGCCCAAGGTCACACACGTGGGAAATGGCAGAGTTAGGATTTGAAACCAGGTCTGCGTGACTCCAAACGTGTGACCTTAACCACTATGATTTTAAAAGTCTTCTTTTCAAACAACAACCATGTTACTTCCAGAAATAATAATACCCCTTCCATTTGAAAGGCTCTCTCTGGCTCACAGAGGGCTTAGGGAACAGAAGGGAAGCCCAGAGACAGGAGGTGACTTATCGAGGATCACACAGCATTTCTGAGCCCCCACTTTGCAGTCCCCCAGTCCCACAGAGGCTTGTTCTGTCACTGGCCTGTTGCTTCTCTGTCTTTTCCTGAAGAATCTCGCCCTGATCTGAAGAGGCCTGCATCCCTGACCCCAGCAGGACCAACAATGTGGTAATTCCTAGCACCCAGGAACTTGGGGAACGCTTTTTCCAAGCCCTCTGGCCTCCAAGGGAGGCAAGCGATTGAGAGGGGCTGGAGGAAGCATCTGAGAGGGAAATCCCTGCTCTGATCCTGGGCTCCATTTTCCTCTGTCTCTTTCTGTAGCTCTAGGGAGGGAGGAGGCAGGAGAATTTTAGGCTAAAATCCAGAGGTGTCCTCTAAAGCCCAGGATTCCACTGGACCTCTCTAAACAATGGCCGCTGAGGTCTTCAGCGCCCTGGTGGGGCCGCCAGGCCCTGGCTTCTTTGCTCTCAGGGATGAAAAGCTGGGCTTCCTCCCTGTCCGTACTCTTAGCTGTCCAGGGCTCCCTCCCACGGCTGGCCCTCTGCCTGCACCTCTCTGCCCTCCACTGGCTCTGCCAGCCTCTCCGTCTCTCTTGGTCTTTGCTTCTATCTCTCTCACGCTCTGTCTCTCTGCTTCTCTGTTTCCTTGTCCCCTCTCTTTCTGTGTCTTTGCTTCCCTTCCATTTCACTTCAAATCCTGAGTTTTTTACCCCAAAGGAAGAAATCGGAAAACAGTTGTAAAAAGACACAAACCATAGCTACACACATAACCCAGTCTTTTTTTGGTGGTGGGGGGCAAGACTCAAAGGAAAAAAAAATCCATAACAAACAAAATAAACATTGTATAAATTGAGTAAGATATGAGAAAAAGGGAACCTCTTAAGACAATTTAAAAAATTAAAAACAGTCTGAAATTCAGCTCCCTCTTTCCTCTCAAACCAGTTCTGAGTCCAATTCTCTAGGCTCCTCTGAGCCTGGTACCTTGTCTGAGAAATGAAAGACTACCCCACCCCCCAGTGGCCATTAGGTGACATGCTCAGGAGAAGGTCCACCAGTGGGGGAAGGGGAGTACTCCTGCCTTGCACCTACCCAGAGTAGGTACTCATGGGGTGGTTTCAGCTGTGTGTCCTTGGATACGTTGCTTGCCCTCTCTGAGCCTTGGTGTCCTCATTTGCAAAATGAGGACAGATTTGGGATCGGGCCCTGCCACCCAGGAGTGTCTGTCTCCCTCATGACTCAGGAACCTAAGAGAGGTTGGGGAAAGGAGAGAGGATAGATGAAGTTCCCAGAAGCCAAGCTGAGGAGGGGAGCCAGCAGGAAGGAGGGGACAGCTACTGAGCCATTCTGGCCATGGGTCAGACAGAGGCTCCTGAGAGCTGCTCTGGGCACCTCTCCTCATGCCCCAGTCCTGGGTTCAAATCCCAACCTCATCGTGGACTCTTACATCTGGCTTCCTTCCCCTCCCTGGCTCTGTCATGGTCACATGTACATCTCCTTCTCGTCTTCCAAACCTGCCCACCTCCTTCCTACCTTTCTGCTCTAGCTGTGTCATCTGCCTGGAACTTTCCGCCCACCACTTTTTGCCTGGTGCTTCCGGCCTCTACTTCAGCTGTCTCCTGAAATCCTTTCTCGACCCCCCAACCTAAAGCGAGGTCCCCCCCACCTCTCATCGTTGCTTTTCTTCTGGAGGGAACCTCTCTCCGGGTTATAACTGTGATGGCATCTGCTGTCAATGTATAATAACACCAGGCGCTCTAAGATCGAATGCCCTCTTCTGGGTGCCCACCAGGCTTGGGCTCAACCCTGACGAAGGAGAACAGAAGGTGATGGGCCCCCCACAAATCATAGATTATACCAGGAAGGGGGCCCAGAAAGTCCCTGCTCAGGGGTTCCCTCCTCCCCACAATACACCTGCTCTGTACAGGACCTTGTGCACAGTCCAGGGAGTAGTGTGAACTCTCACTTCAGTTCCACCAGCCAGAATTTATTAGAATTTTCCAGATGAAAAAAGGGAGGTTCTGGGGGGTGGTCAAGTTTCTGCTCCTGGCCACACAGCCAGGAAGTGGCAAAGCAGGGACTGGAACCCAGGCCCCATTGAGGAACCAGCCTTGGGAAGATCATATCACCTGCTGCCTTCCAAGGTTGGCAGGGGAGTCATCGTTCAGTCCAGTCCCCTGCTGCAATATTCTAGGTGATCTGTGTCAGAGGCTCAGAGAGATTACGAGGCTGTCCTGAGGATACATAGCAGGTTGCGGCGGGTCCTGGGTGCCTCAGTTTCTGTCCCACTTCGGGTTCCTGGGACTGAGACAGCTGAGATGCTGCCAGGTGGTCCCCTGTCTAGTCTCTCCCCTCGGACCTATCAGGGGGTGTGGCGCCTTTGACATTGGCTGGGGTGGCCGGGCCTGTATTTCAGCTGCCACTGCTGCAGCGCTGCCGTGTGTGCGCGCAGTTAATTAGTGGAGCTCGGAAAGTTCATCAATAATAGATCTGGAGGGGGTGGCTGGTTGCCAGCGCGCGGCAAGCAGGGAGCACCCATAAATCAGCCAGAGCAGGGCTGACCACCCCAGCCGCCGTGCCACCAAAATGCAGCCTTTGGAAGTCAAATGGGTCGGAGGCCACGGTTCCCATCCCAGCCCAGGGGCAGGGGCACCCCACAGCTCTGCCTGCCAGCACTCCCAGGTGCTTAGTCTCTGGCTCTCCTCTTACCCTGTTCCCTGGCCCCCTCCATCTCTCCCCACTGTCACATGGTCCACAGGGTCCCTCTCCGCCCCCCACCCCATGCTGTGCTTGCTCTCGGTGCCTCCTGAGCATGCCAGCCAGTTAGTCTCCCTGTACTTCCCAGATTTTTTCAGCCCCTCTTGGGTCAGCTTTCAAATTCTCCAGAGAGTTCCTGGGTGCCTCAGTTTCTGCCTCTACGAAATGGGGTTAATACAAGTACCCACCACGTCAAGTTCCTGGGCTAATGCACGAATAGGCCACAAATAGGACCCATAAACCTCCAGAAATAGCTACACCTCTTCTTACAGCCACATGTGGCCACAGCCAGCGCTTGCAGCACGTGCATGTGTTTCCTCACAATAGTTCCCTGGTTCTTCTGGGAAGACCATGTCCACGCTCTTCACATACCCACATGTGTGTCAGGTACATGTGAACCAGGAACACACTCATTCATGTATGCATCATGTACAAATGTCCACATGTGTCAAATCCACATATGCATCCTGGTTAAGTATGCAAATCATAGTTTGGGGAGAAGGTGCCCCTGGCAGAGGCAACAGCATGTGCAAAGGCCCTGTGGTGCGAGAGAACAGGTGTGCTCAGGGACTGAAAGAGGCGACTGTGGCTGCTATGGCCACATTCCCATTTTCCTCAAGGGGACCTTGAGGTAACAGGCAATTTTGTAATCTCATGCAGAGTGTGACTCAGGGTCTTGCACAACCTTGCTAAGCAAATGCTTCTCATATCCAGGTCTTTCAGATCGCTTCCACCCCACCTTTAACAATGAAATTTTCTTCTAGCTTTTCCTAATTCAGCCCCTCCCACCTCGCCCCATGGAGGGGCTCAGGTCTCCATGGCCAAGCCCATGGCCCCCAGCTTTGGTGAGGGTTGGGTCGAGGAAGGGGGGGCCAGGAGGGAGGAGGCGGGCCATAAGTTCCAGCGAGTTGCCGCTGGCAGCTCTCTGCCTACTCTCAGAGGCCGTAACGTTTTACTAGCGGGGAAGCCACGCAGGATTAGAGCCCGCCATGGTGTCAGCCCTCCACACCTCTATCACCTGCCTGGTTGCCCCTCCCAGGGCTCATCTATTCTGTATGCCTCTCCAAGAGACTCAGGACTGGCCACCACCTGACCAGGGCAGAGCACTTCACAGTACAGGAGGTAATGTCCACTAGCCTCATGAGGACTCTTCTAGGCCTTGAGGGAGCTGGCAGAGCAGAGTCACGATGCTCATTTGACAAATGCAGAAACAGGCTCAGAGAGGGTGACCCCACTGACCAAGGCTACACAATGGATTCAGTTGAGGTGGCAAACTTGAGTCTGGGACTCCTGAGTCCTAGAGCAAAAGAGTAGTTTTTCACTCTTGGTTTCTCTCTTTTTATTTGTCCACTCATCCATTCACTTATCCATCCATTCTTGTTTCCAGCTATCCATCCGTCCACTCTCCCATCCATCCATGCATCCATCCATCCGTGCATCCATGCATCCATCCATCCATCCAATAAATATTTGTGAAGCACAGACTGTATGCAAAGTACAGAGATAAATAAAACACAGCTCTGCCCTCAAGGAAGCAAACAAATGGTGATAAGGGAGAAGGTCGGCACACATCTCTAAGGCATCCACTGTGTGCAGGACAGGGTGCTGAGTGTGAGGGTGGGAACATAAATAATGACAACGGGGCAATGCTTATTCACCATTGCTCTACTCCTGCCTTTTGTCTAGGGATCTTGTATGCCAGAAACTGTGAGAAATATCTTATAGCCATGCCAAAAATTTGCATCAGAAACCTACTATGTGCCAGGCCTCACACGATGGATCTATTTTATTGACCGTCTCAGTCTTGTGACATCTGGGTGCTTTGACCCTTGTTTGGTTAATAGGAAACTGAGGCCGGTGGGATGGGGCGGTTGAGGGGTGCAGTGGGAGCCAGGTGGGGTGTGCAAGGTTCTGTCCTAAAGTGGCCAAGGAGCGGAGGCTTCTGGGAAGGGTTTGCGGTGGCACTTGGTGGGTTCAGCCTGGCTGCACAGGAAACATCTTTGCCTGGCAAACAGGATGGTCGTTTGCCATCTGAGCCTTGAGGTGCATGAGTGTGGGGGGAGAGGGGCCCAGAATAGTTCCTGCCCTCCCTATGCCCCCTGCCCCCTGCCAGGCCCCTGCCAGTTGCTCTGCAGGCCTGATTTCCCCTCAATGCCCACAGCTGGGAACCTTCACCAGCGAAGCTGCTTCCTCTGCGCCTCCCACGGCCCTGTGCCCACAGAAGGGAAGTGGAGGCTCAGAGAGGGGAAGTGGCTGACCCTGTGTGACCCCGCCAGTGCATGATGACCCCTTGATTAAACACAGCCTCCAGCTCCAAGGCTGTTTCAGGGTCTGGGGATAGAGAAGAAGGAGCTGCATTTGGGGTCTTCCCTCCTTCTGGCAAAACTGCCATCTGAACAGATCTAGGGCTCCCTTTTCTTGGGGTCCCAGCCCTCATCTCTGCACCCTGTTCTTCTAGGGCACTGCTCTCAGCGAGCTCTGACCACAGACAGAGCAGCCATTGACAGACCCTTACCAGGTACTTCAAAGATGGCTCTGCTGGGGGATTTCTACCACGGTGCACGGTGACACAGGTGTGTGTGTGTGTGTGTGTGTGTGTGTGTGGTGACCCTACCTTTAACAAACTCTGAGTCTAACCCACACTAACTGCTCTCCCTCCTCCCACCACACAAAGTGCCAGTGGGGGAATGAGAGTCACACTACCAGCTATGCCCAAACCTGGGAGGCAGGGCACACTGACCACCACCCCAGACTGCCCCCATGGCACTGGAATCCCAACCCTAACTGCTGTGTAATCTTGGGCAGAGCACACGCCCTCTCTGGGCCTCATGATGGCCCTGGAAAGGACACCAATAAGGAGTCTTTTCTTGCTCTTGAATTTTTTACACTTGATCTTAGCCAAAAGGCAGAGAAGCGATATTGCTCTTGAATTTTTTGAGTTGATGATTTTAAGATTCCATTACCTTCAGGTTCTATGAATTTATTACATGAATATTCTAAGAGTCTGTGATTCTCACAGACTCTTCTCACAGTCTTTCCACAGTTTTCTCAGCACTTTGTCTCTCACCTGAGAGTGCTCGAAGAAGCATTACAGGGTGACCTAAGACTCGGAGAAGGCTGATGATCACTCAGGGTCACACTTCAGAGGTGTCCCTCCACTTCGTCCCTGCTCCTGTGTCCCCAAAGTTATTTGCATTGTAGCTTGTCAGTCAGCAGAACTCCTGTGAGTAAAGGATGCCTCTGCTATGATTAAGGTGAAGTCAAATGCCAAATTCCTTCCTCCTTTCCTTCCTTTCACATTCACTTTCTCATTCTTTCTCCTTTGTCCAATCACTTACTCATTCAACAAACACAACACAGAATCAGTCTCACACGCGATTTGTAGGCCTTCACCTCATACAACATAAAAATGACCCAGGACTCTTTACCAATAAGGTATTGATAGATCAGAAAATGCAGGTTCTTTGGAACCCTCCAGATCCATTGAATTCTATGCTCAACGACTTCCAGGCTGTGTGAGTTGGGCAAATCACATCACCTTTCTGGGCCTCAGTTTGCTCATCTAACAAATGGGGATAAGGGTGTTCACTCTGCCCTCTTCCCTGCCTGCTGGTGTAGTGGTGGGGTGAGTGTTTCTCCTCAGGGGGAGAGTGGGCCCTAGTGAGACACCTCTACCAGGGCTACTATTTTGGTGGGGAGACAACACATCAGTTGGGAATGGGACCATCCTGGGAACCCAGCAAGGGGTCTGAGGGCAGAGGAGGCACCTTGGCCCCCTGGCTCAGCCTCAAAGGCCCATCTGGGCACGAGCCTCGGAGCTCCTGGGCCACAGACGCCGAGAAGCTGGGCGTGAAATCGGGGCGCACGCGGTGCAGCGAAGCCAGGCTGGGCGGATGAAGACCGTCCTTTTGATGTGCTTTTGGGGTGTGTAATTAACTGTAACTGAAATATTATTTGATCTTTTATGTGGAAAATCAAATTGTGTTGTGTCAGACATGAATAAATACACATCGGTCTGTTTCTGCCGCGTCGGCAGCTCCTCCCCAGCGCACCCCCGCCTCCGTCTCCCCGCCCCACCCCCTTCACCATGGTGGAAACATAATTCTCGCCTTTAAAACTTTTTCCCTTTGTCTGGTTGTGAAAGGCCTCATTGTCCTGGGGGAAGGGGCTGGAGGGGGCTGGGGCCGAGCTGAGGGGCTGAGGAGGGGGTGTCCGGCCTACAGGAGCTCAGGGGCTCAGCCTTGGGAGCTGCATGTCTCTGTCCCTGGCACTGGCTGGCCCTGGGCAAAGTGCCTCAGCTGCCTGAGTCTCAGTTTCCCCACCTGGGTTCACTCTGAGGAGAGCACTGGGCCCTGTATCCCTGTGGTGGGGGGAGTCACATTTTATAGGCGACCCATCACAGCTCTGATAGTAGAATTTGAGGCCCTGGCAATTCCTTTTACACAGAGGTAACAGCCTCTTTGGGGATGGTGAAGCCATTCCCAGGGGGTGATCTGAGTTCTGATCTCTCCTTCCAGTGAAGCCAGCGAGGGAGGGAGGTTGTTGGCAGGACGGGAAGCGCATAGCCTTGTTATGGATGGACTCTGGAACCGGGCAGTCCTGGGTTTAAGTGCCGCCTCTGCTATTACAAGCTATATGGCCTCTCTGAGCCTCAGTTTCCTCACCTGGAAAATAAGGATGACTTTCCCCATTGGCCTGGAAGGCATCTTAATCTTTGCATATTCTATTCCACCTGCCTAGGACGCCCTTCCCTTCCCTCTCTTCTTAATGGACACCTATCCATTTGCCAGGGCTCAGCTTAGACATCACTTATCTTTAGGGGGGACTTTCACTGACTCGTCTAAACTTGCCTTCTGACGGGTTTCCTTCCCTCCTCCCGTGCTTTCCCCAGCTCCCCCTCCCATTACATCCCTACCCCCAGGCACTTATTTATTCTGTATCTGCCTTACCCTGTGCACTGTGAGTGGAGTAAAGTCCCCAAAGAGACCTCTTATCTTTTTAGCCGAGTCCCAAGGCCTGGAACGGCATCAGGCCCAGAGTAAGCGCTCCAGAAGCAGTAGCTATGATTATGCCTTGCAAACTCCGGCTCCATCAGGAGGCTTCCCTGGCCCAGATGGTGGCCGGCAACCTTCTGGGAGAAATTCTACCAGTGCCTACCGGAAACTCTGGTGCCGAGAGTGGGAATCAGAGACGGCCAGGTGAAAACACCGGGACCTGGGCCTGGGCCAGATCAAACATCCGGGAATTAAAAAAATAAACAAAAAAAGAGAAGCCACAATTATTGTCTGAACCTGTAATATTTGCCTGACGGGGAGACGGGATGAATCTGAAGAGTGAGCTGTCCTGCTCCCGGCTGGACTAACCTCCCTGGGGAATGTGGGGCTTCTTGCTTCCCTAGACAGAAAGGCAAAAAAAGAGCCAGAAGAGGGTCCTGACTCCAGGACTCTCACTGTACAGCTGGGGAAACTGAGGCCAGCCAGGGGACAGCTTCCAAAGGTCACAGAGAGTTTCTGTGTCCTGCCTTCTAAATCAGTGCTCTTGTTCCTCTAAGAACAACACTAACAAGAATAGCAATAAAAGCGATTGCTGAACACGTGCCAGGTGCCAGGTCTTGGGCCAAAGGATTTCCACGCAGGTACTTTCATCATCCCTATTGTAGAGAGGCCACATTATGGCTTTTGTGGGCCCCTTTCTCCATTAAAATATGAAAAATTATATTTGATGATTCTGCTGGTATAAATATGAAAGTATTAATTTTATATCTTAAAACTTTGTATTCAAAAAGTTCTTTTTTTCTGATTTTAAAAGAAATGAAAATATTCTCAAAGCCATAAAACTATCATGGATCCTAGGCTCTGTGGCTCCCATGCCTGATGGATAAGTTGGTTCTGTGCAGAGGGATGCACAGGGGGGAAACTGAGGCTCCAAGAGTTGAGGCCACTAGCTCGGGGACATACAACCTATTAACAAAGGTGCTGGAAACACCAAGGCCCAGGGTGTGTGTAGGAGGAGCGCCCTCTAAGTTCCCCTTGCAAAGAATGGGACAACCCTCCGGGTCCCCAGGAGCTTCTCCCCAAGGCCTCTGCTGCCCTCATATTCTTTTGGGCCTGGGCTACAACCTTGCTGGCAGGTGTCCTGTGTCTGTGAGGCCTAAGGTAGTCCACGGGTGACACATTCCCACTGTCCCCAAGAAGCCAGTTCAGAGGCTTCCCTTTCTTACTTTCTGAGGTTTGGGGACCTCCTGTCCCTGCCCTCACTGTGCAGTGGGGGGCCTGGGCCAAAAGCCATTGCTGGGACCTGTTAGATCATATCCTCCCTGCCTTGGTCTCTGTAGCTCAGATCTTCAGGACTTCCCAAAGGCTGGACCCCCTGCCTGGGACCAGAAGAGCCGCTGCTATTGGCACAAAAGACGTTAAACAGCCCAAATCAGGCAGTGAGAAAGTGACTCTCCTTCAACCTCCTGGTGACACCAGGGAGAAAGCCTCAGTTGGGTGCTAATGTGTCTTGAACACTTCTCTCTAAGACCTGCTGATCCCCCTTTGTAAAGTCTTGGGGTGGGGGGTGGGAGCACAGAGGGCAAAGTGTTCTTCTCTAAGTTAGCAGCACTGTTTTTTTCCCTTCATTTTTATAGTTCTTTTTTATTTATGCCACATAACGCTGGTTTCTATTCAAGATGGTGATAAAAAGTTTCTTTTAAAAATAAGTTTATTTCAGTAAAAGAAGGAGGTCAATTTAGAGAAATATACTAAGTAAATCATTGCAGAGAGGAAGTGTGGATAGGACTGGAATCATGCTGGAGGCACACAAACCAGGGAAGTTTGGAAAAGCTGCTGGAGGCCACAAATACATCCCTGGTGATTTGACTTTGGGGCTCAGAGAGGGACAGCGACTTGCCCAAGTAAATAAGAAGCACTTAGAAAGGACTCAAACTCAGGTCTTCATGGCTCCAAACCCATGTTTTTATTTATGTATTTATTTATTTTATTATTTTTAAAAATTTATTGGGGTGACAATTGTTAGTAAAATTACATAGATTTCAGGTGTACAATTCTGCATTACGTCATCTATAAATCCCATTGTGTGTTCACCACCTGGAGTCAGTTCTCCTTCCATCACCATATATTTGATCCCCCTTACCCTCATCTCCCACCCCTCACCCCCTTTACCCTCTGGTAACCACTAAACTATTGTCTGTGTCTATGAGTTTTTGTTTCTCATTTGTTTGTCTTGTTCTTTTGTTGTTTTTGGTTTATATACCACATATCAGTGAAATCATATGGTTCTCTGCTTTTTCTGTCTGACTTGTTTCGTTTAGCATTATACTCTCAAGATCCATCCATGTTGTGACAAATGGTCCTATTTCATCTTTTCTTACCGCCGAATAATATTCCATTGTGTATATATACCACAACTTCTTTATCCATTCATCTATCGAAGGACATTTTGGTTCTTTCCACGTCTTGGCCATCGTAAACAAAGCTGCAATGAACATTGAAGCACACGTGTCTTTATGTGTAGGTGTTTTCAGATTTTTTGGGTAGATACCCAGGAGAGGGATTGCTGGGTCATATGATGATTCTGGTTGTAATTTTTTGAGGAACCTCCACACTGCCTTCCATAACGGCTGCACCAGTCTGCATTCCCACCAACAGTGTATGAGAGTTCCTTTTCCATGTTTTTATTTCAAGAGTCAATCACCTTTTGGAATGGGTTAGGGTGGAGGTCAGGACGCTCTTGGAGGACTGTTTTCTGCAAAAAGCTTGTTGAATATGTGGGGATGATTTTGCTACAATTTCAGGCAGGGCTGGGTTGCAACCTTGGCGATTTAGGCTCAGAAGTCCTGTTCTGCAAACACTCTGCCACGTCCTCCATTATCCCCACCGTTGTATGATGACAGATGTCTCCCTTGCCTGTAACTTCCTTGCCTTCCTTGCCTCTGAATACGTCTCAGTGTCTCAGTTGTCAGACTGGTGTCTTTCTCTAAGGACCACCATGGAGGCAGGAGGAGCTAGAGGTGGTCAGGGTGACATGTGTCCCTGTCATGTGTCCACATGGCCCCGGAAGGCAGTGCAGAGGGGAAGGCCTCCCTCATCAGAAGGAAGCTGGTTCTCATAGTCAGGGCTGTTCCAGCGGGGCTACCTGGATAGGGAGTGATCTCCCCATCACTGGAAGTATGCAAGCAGAGGCTGAGAGGTCTTGTGGTTGGAATTCTCATTCTGGAGCCAGTAAGACTGGCTCCTCTTCTGAGGCTCTTCTTTCTTTAACAGACACGTTACCAGCATGTCCACGGGTTTGGTGAACACATCTTGGGCACTGGGATCAGGCAGGGCTGGGTTGCAACCTACTCGGCCCTCCTCACCTCCACCTGCTGCTCACTTCAACTCCTGTTATCCCCTCACCTGGCTCGATTTTGCTGTCTAGCACTCATCACTACCCTCATTATTTCGTATGCTGTTCTCGTTATCTGTTGCTGTGTATCAAACGACCCCATAATTCGCAAGCTTAAAACAGCAACAATCATTCATTTGGCTCGTGAATCTGTTGTTTGGGGAGGGCTCGGCAGGGATGGCTCCTCTCGGCTCTGATTGAGGATTGGAAGATTCATTTCCAAGATAGTTCATTCCCACAGCTGCCAAGTTGGTTGTTGTCTGGGAACTTCTCTTTCCCTCCACGTGGGTCTCTCCACGAGCTGCTTGGGCTTCCTCACAGCATGGAGGCTGGGCTCCAAGAACAACTTTCCCAGAGGCCCCCGGTGGGGATTCATGATATTGTGATGATCCAGCCTTGGAAGAACCACAACAGCACTTCAGCTGTACTCTGTGGGTAAGGCTGTCACAAAGGCCTGTCATGTTTAAGGAGAAGGGGACAAAGGCTCACCTCTTGAGCATGTGGAGATATTGCTGTGGCCATCTTTGGAAAAAATAATCTCCTGCATATGTCTATTTGCTTCTTTTTATTTACTGTCTGTCTCAGAAGCCCACGGACCTTGTTTTACTCACTGTTGAATCCTTAGCTCCCGGAAAGTGTCTGGCACATAGTAGGGGCTCAATACATGGTTGTTGATTACATACATGGAGAGATGAATGGAAAAAGAGGTAGAGATAGAAAAAGAAAGTACAAAGCATGAGAGAGAGAGAGGGAGAGAGAGAGAGAGGCATAAAAGGCAGAGATAGAGACCAGGAGAGAGACACATAGACTTCGTGAGACACGGTCAGTGCTGGGCAGAGGGGCAGCTGACATCCAGCTGGCCCAAAGGCAGAAAGACAGAAAGATCTGGATCAGGCTCTGGCTGGGCCTCCAATGGGAATGGAGCAGATTCCGGGGTCTGCAGCCGATGAGTTGGGGTCGTGTCAGGCCCGGAGAGCTCACGATCGAGGTGAACATAGGCTGCGCCCAGCACAGGCTGGCTCAACAGCCAGGACCCATGGCCAGCTGGGGCCTGATGTGGCTGCCGTGGTGGGTGCAGGCAGCTTCCCTCTGTTAGCAATTTCCCTCTGGCCAGAGCTGCAGCAACCAAGAATAATGAAACAGAGGAATGTCGGTGACATTTTTCTAAAGAGGAAAAATGTGGAGTTTCGAGTCAAACTGAAAGACTTATTGGGTTCGCAGCAAGGGTAGAGCTCACTTTTGAGAACAAACTGCTAGATAAGGGGCACGATTGAGTCCCCAGTAATGTTCACTCCTGGCTGGCGTGACGCCTGCCGACAATGTTTTGACTACATGGTTCGCATTGATTTTCCTCAGAAATGGAGACTCGGACATCCCTGGGGATGGTAATCAGGGAGGCCGAGCAGGTTCTTTCTGGAGTGAGGCCAGGGAAGCAGGGCACCAGGGGCTGCTGGGCCGCAGCACTGGCTGGGTGGGCACTCACCTGGCAGCTGGGGCACGACTGAGAACATTGATAACAATACTCAGCATAATTTGCCCAGTATTTTCCATTATGCCACCGGGAAAGTTGTTTTTCCTCCCTCCCTAACCCGCTTGCCTCTCTCTCTCTCACTGTCTTATTTCTGACCCTCGTAGCAACCCCACGAGCTCAGAGATCTAAAATGATTCACCCAAGGTGACACAATCAACCAGTGGCAGAGCCCAACACTGGCCCAGGTCTCCTGGCTCTCAGGCCAGTGTGCCTGGAATGGGGCCTTCCGGTTAGCAGAGGTCTCTGGTGAAGTGGGGCCGTCGGGGCCCATCTTCCGGATTTATATGCTGGCTTTCAGAATCAGCATTTCATACCTCATGACCCCTTTTCTGCTGCATGTACCCATTCTGTGGGCCTTCGTTCCTGAGTCATCTGACCAACGTGATTGTCAGTGGGTTTACTTTTGTTCTGGAGTATCTGCTGGATGTTTCACGGAGCACGGTCGATGTCTTGAACTCAACACATTCCAAACTGAATCCACCATCCCCTCTCCTATCCCCCTTCTTCTCATCGGGCCACTCGTCTCATGAAGAGCAGGGCCATCTCTATCTTTCCCGGAGCCCCCCTCAGACTCCTCTCCCCCCCAACCCCCAGACACAACCATCTCCAAGACCTTGAGAATTTACCTTCCAAATCTCTCCTGGATCCATCTGCCTTTCCACACCCATACTGCCGCTACCCATTGAGGCCCTCATCTTCTCTCTCTTTGGTGACTGCAGTCACCTTTCCCAGACCATTCTTGCCCCCACAGTCTCTCTTCCACACAGAAGCCAGAGTCACCTCACCAAAACGCACCTCACTCCCTGCTTAACGCCCTTCTGCTAGTTTCTAAGATATATGGGCTCTGGACCCTGCCCACCACTAGCTCCGCCCCACGTCTCCAGCCCCGCCCAGTCACCAGCCACGCCCACTTCTCCAGTCCCACCCCTCACCTGTCCAAGTCCCACCCTCACTACCGAATCACCTTCAATTTCCCAAGTACTCTCTTCTCTCTCTAGTACCTCAATTTGCACGCACTGCCCTTTCTGCCTGGAAAGCCACAACATATTGAAATGATCTGCTTTCCAGTCGTCCTGGCCCAGGCTGTGAGCTCCTTGGAGATAGGCTTGGGCGTAATCCATTCTTGAGTCTGTGGCACCCAGCACGCACATTAGCCCGTCGCCGGGATTGGGTGCATGATGACTGGATGACTCCAGCTAGGTTAACCAAGTCCTCAGGAGAGGTGGTCTCAAGCGCTGGGGGCTTGTCCAGGCACGTGGAGGGGTCCCAGGGGTCTGGAGATCCAACCCAGGGGTGTCATGGGGCCGAGATGTGTGGAAATGACCTTCAGGACTGGGGAGAAAGTGAGGCTCGCCATCTGGGAACTGGGAAAGTATGGTTGTTAAAGGAAGACTCTTAGGCAAAGAAAGTTTGATTCTTGTTTGGGGAGCAGGAAAGGGAATTTTGAAGGGGAAACGCATCCTTTGGAGGGTATAATGACTTGTGTAGAGGCATAAAGCCTTGAAAAGGAAATTGCCCCAGCCTGGGAGGCGGGAAACATCCAACACTGAAGTTGTCTGAAGCCAAGACCAGTGCAGTACCAAAAAGTCAGACTCAGAGAAGGAAGGACCTGTAGAAACATCAAACCCAGTCCTCCCTTTATAGGTGGGACACTGAAGCCAGGGACATGGGGGGGCAGGCACTTGCCCAGGATCATACAGCAGAGCCAGGGTTGAAAGCCAGGACTCCCAACTCTGAGTCTAGCTCCTTTCCTCCAGGAATGAGCTTGCAATGCATTCTGAGGAAGAAACTGAAGGTTCTTGGCCGACAAGGAAGCATTTGGGGCCAAGTAGGGAAATGCCAGTCCTTAGACCTGTTTAGATCACCTCAATTTTACTTGAAGGGTGGGGGTCACAGATGCACAGACTGCAATTTCCTTAGCGGAAATGAGCTGCCATCTATGGGGAACAATGTCTGGGGATGAACACTGGGAGACTGGATGGGTAAAAAAAAAGAGAGGAAAGGGAGGTGAACCTTGCAATATCTAGGTCATTTCTTCTGCCAGCAGCTGCCCCAGCCCTCTGGGCCAGCCCTGCTGTCCATGACTAGGGGTAACGGGAGGTTGCCGGGTTGGAAAAGCACTTTCTTTCTGATTCTGTTCCATTTCTGTCCAGAAGGGCTGGGTGGGGCTATTGTCTGGCCCCTCCATCAGCCAAGGTCCAGACATAATAATAGGAGCAATAAATAATAAACGCTACCATTGATTGCAAATTTCCTCCAAGCCTGGCATTGCACATTGCCAGTTTTATTTCGTTTAATCCTCAGGAGTTAGAAACCCACAATTCTGCCCATTTCACAGATGAGGAAACCAAAGTTCAGTTGTCTGGATTCAAACCCAGGTCTGTTGGATTCAACGCTCTGAGGTATTAAACTCTGAGTGTCCCACATAGACAGACCCAGGACCGTGGCTCAGTGTTCTACCTGTAGGTCCATGTTAGAAGCTGGCTGGCCCTTGCCTTTTGGAGAGTGTCTGAGCATCTCAGTTATGTGGTCAAGAATGTTGACAAGGCACAGTATCTGTTTGTAGACGCTTGGTGTATTGGACAGGCAAGGCTGCCCCGTAATACACCTCACAGAACGCCCCCCAGGATGCTCTCGTGGCCCCCCCCCCACTGCACACTAGGGCCCCACCCTCACAGCTCTGGTCCACAGTAGCTTGCATGGCACTTGCTTGATGTCTGTCCCTCTCATTCGATTTGAAACTCATGAAGATTGAGACTGCAACCCTAGCACAATGCCTGGTCCTATAGGTCCTCCATGAATGCTTATTTAATATTGTAAAATACAAATACACACACATGTAACACCCCAAAATAAGCCAGGATATGTAATGAGTGGATTACAAGCAGAAAAATGCTTTGAAAGGTTATTTTATACGTTTTATATAAGTGAACCATGTTCATTATAGAACTACTAGAAAATCAAGACAAGGAAAAAATATCACTCTCCCTAGTAGCTGCTATTATTATTTTGGTAAATAACCTTTCATAGTTTTTAAGCAATTTGCAGGATGTTGCACTGCCCAACTCTAGTGGGCATCATTCATAACGTATTTTGAGTGACTGTAGTTGTCCAGTGCACAGCCTGGGTAACTGTGTATGGCAACCCTGGGTATGTATGTCTGTCAGTATTTATTTCACATAGAATGACACTAAACTCCATATACTGTTTGAAAAGTTGCATTTCTCACGAAAAACATACTGTGACCATCTTTTGCAAATGTTTTTAAAATAAAAGTTTGAATTGTTAGGTTATTTTCAATTTATTCCATTTAAAACAATATCACGATGAACATGCTTTCGGGGCATTTGTTCTTTTAAGTTCTTGGGATAATTTCTAGGAATTCTGAGCAAGAGGATATTTGATGTTTAAGGCATATGATACAAACTGCTAAACTATTCTCTAGGAAATTTCCCCAATAATGCAGAAAACAAAAGGGCTAGTATAAGTTTGATAAAATGGTGGGAGGAGGAAAAGGATTGGGGATGGTGGAGTATTTGATCTGCTAGGGGTCTGTAGAGAAGGCTTTCTCTTTCTTTAGGAAGCTGAGAGATGAGCAATCTATCGGTAAGGGCTCAGCTTCCTGGCCTGTAGTAACAACGCCACAGCATCCCAGCTTTTACCTTCGACTCTGTCCTGAATCTCTATTTGATTTTGAGCAAGTCATTTCCCTCTCTGCAGCCTAGTTTCTCTCCCAGTAAACTAGCAAGATTGGACTGCATTTGGAATGGTAAGTAAGATCATCTTGCGATTGATTGGTAATGCCTGCCTTGGAGGGCTGTTTTGAGATAACCAGTCTGTCTGGACACAGGCAGGAAAGGGTGCTGTGATCAATTAATAATGTCTGCCATGGGTGTAAGAAGTGAGGGGATAGTTAGTACCCTTGCCATGTGTTTGCTGTTCCAGGAGTGCACACTCTCAGAGGCGATTAAAGCTCTGAAAAGGCAGGGAATTTTTCCTGATGTCCTGTTCCTCATAAACGTCTAGGTTTTGAGAAACCTTATATAGAGTAAGCCAAGTGCTCCCACCCTGGTCTGTCTCATTCTGGGTGTACTGCAATGGAGTTAAGAGGCAAATGACATCTAATTTCTGTCTCTTGACCCTAATCTGCATCTCATGACATCGTCTTCAGCCTGCAGAGGGAGGATTGGGGATTTCCTGTGATTTGAGTATTCCATTCAGTTTTTATCATTTTAAGGTTCATGCGTTTCTAATTGTTATGAATACCATGGCAAAATTAATAGTTCTATGGTTGGTTTATTACATTTAGTAAAATTATGTGCATGCAGTGTTTGCCAAGAGAAGACGCGGCAGGCTCCTTAATCATGTAAAGATGATAATTTAGTTGTTACACTTGTTGAAATGATGGGATTAATTTTTTAAAAGTTTGCAAACTGGAGGAGAAATGTAAAACATTAATTTAGTTAGACAAGCAAGCCGACAACTGACAAGTCCTTTCAGCCAAACCTGGTAATGGAGATGCTGCAGACCGAGCCGGGAGGAGACACATCAAGGAGGCATAGGCACGTTCAAGGACTTGGGAATATAATGATGTAGTGTGCTGTGTGAAACTTTGGGGGAGCCACGTTTCCTCTCTGAGCCTTCATTGTTTCTTCTATAAAATGTGACTAGATGCGTGGTTTTTAAATCAGAGTCAGGGTTTCAGGAAAGGTCTTGGGGGCTAAAAGAAAGGCAGGTACAGGATGAGATTTCACTGGAGTGGACATCACTTTTGGGGAGCATGTCCAGATTCTTTTACTGGGTGATAGCAACCTGATTTTACCTTGGAGACTCTCTCTTCCCTCATTGTCATCAGCCCATGTAGTTCGGGAGGGGTTAACCTACCCCCTGGCTCCAGAGGGTGGCTCTGATTCACGATTGACCAATGAGATCAGCATATTGCCTTGGCGACAATGATTGGTTTGCAGCAATCACATGACTCAAGTCTGGCCAATCAGAGCCAATGAACCTTTTACCTAGCACCGCTGCTAGAACTATATGGACTCAGTCTCTTTCTTTCCTGTGATGTTGCTTTCTTTCCAGGCAGATGGGAGACTAGAGCTTTGGGTTCTATCTTGGTCATGATTTGGGAAGAACTTTCCTAAGAATGAAGCCAATGCAAAGGAAAGTAGAACCAAAGTACAAAAACAGACCCCAATGTCATTTTTCAACTCCTGAATTCAGCCATACCTGATGTCTTAGACTTTTCAGTTATAAGAGTCTCTACATTGTTTCTTTTTGCCTCAGCAATCATGAGTTGAGCTTCTGTAACTTACAACTCAGAGTGCCAACTAATGTGGTCTCATCCACTTCAACTGGAGCCTACGTTTACCCATTTTATACTTTGGAATTCCATTAAAAAATTGTGTTTGAACAAAAGATTCTGTTACAAAAGAGAAGTAGGACTAGGACTGTATTACTCCTCAGGGCCCTTTTAGATGTGACATCCTGGGTCTCCATGGGTGATGACATAGGTCCAGAGTTGTATGAACCGGGGGTCGGCGCAGAGGAAGGAGGCTGAGTGTAGGTCAGTTTCACTGAGAAGGCACCATTCGAAGTGGGTCTTGAAGGATTAGTAGGAGTTCTCCAGAGGGAAGGAGAAAACAAATGGGATTCCAAGCAGAGGGAACAGCAGATGAAGATGGTCTGGAGGGAAGTCTGGACAATCTAGTGTGGCTAAAGTAGGGGATTTGTGGGTGGTGAGAGGGCGGAGGCTTGAGGAAGTGAGGTAAAAAAGCTGATGGAGACCCACTGTGAAGGGCCTCGAATGTCAACATGAGGAGTTGCATTGTTGCTGACGGGCAGTAGGCAGCCATGGGAAGCTCTTGAGCAGGAGAGAAGCAGGACCCACCAAGCACTGGTTGCTGGGAACAGGACAGATGACGCCCAGGAAGTAAATCTCTCTGGGCGGCTCTGCCTGAGACTTCTGGTCCTTATGTATGAGGCAGGAGGTGAGGAGGAGCAGACATTGAACTCCAGAGCGATCTCAGGTCCCCACAGCCTGCATTCCAGAGCTGGCTGGGCCTCCCCATTCCCAGGCTCTGGGAGTCGGAGCACTATTTTGAGGAGGGGGGCCCGGGAGGCCACTTGGTGGAAATTGGGAGGCTGGGGAAAGAATTCTTCACTCTGCTGGCTCCATTTAACTGGGTATGATTTACGGGGATGCTGCCTTGGTTCCCGGGGGAAACCAATCCTTTCCCACCACATTGGGGACTTTGAATCTGAGGGTATAGACCTTATAAGTTCTGAGGGGCCTGGATGATCCCTCCCCCAAATCCACCATGTAAGCCATTTTACATCATTTTTCAGGGTCTTTTACCCACGCTGTTCCATTTCCTAGATTACACTTCCCAGCTCTTTATTGCTTGAGGGTAAGAGTAGCAGTTAATAATAGCAGGAGAACCAGCAGCCATGTATTGCAGGCCTACTATGCACAGGCAGAGCACTAAGTTCTTTATGTGCACTTTCTCATGAAATTCTCTCAATAATCTGATGAAATAGAGACTTCTGTTATAAAGAAGCCCAGAGAGGTAAAGGAATTTGCCTTATGCCTATAGCTGGGAAGACCAGGAGGTGGGATTTGAACCCAGGGCTGTCCAGGATGGGACAGGCCTTGGATTTGGGGAGAACTGGCTGGGAATCTGTGGGTAGGAATCTGGGAAAGGGGAAGAGAAGAAGGGAGATATTCGATCGAGGGGTGAGAGGAGAGGAAGAGGAGGAGAGAGAAACTGAGTCACGTCTTGGCAGACCCGTTTGAGAAAGTTTGAGGAAAAGAAGCAGAATTATTTGCAAAATGTCCATGAGGCTCTAGATACAAAGCCAAAGGAAAAGATAGACACTGCAAAGGGAAGACGGGGGCTCTGTGTTAAGAAGAAGGTGAGCAGGTGACCTACGGCAGGTGAGAGCTGGGATGCTGAGAGCTGGAGCTCTTGGTGGTCCCAGTCCGGGAGGAAACAGAGGATACGGTGCTTGATACTCAGGACTTCTCAAGGAAAAGGGGAGGGTCATCAGCCATGGCTGCCTTGACTTTCTCCGATTTCTGGTCTATATTAAGAACCAGAGAGGCGCCACGAAGTTACAAGTGCCCAGGTGCCTTTTACATGCTCACCTTGACCAAAGTGCAATGTTTAACACAGAGGGGCTGCAAGTCAGGGAGATTGGGTGGTAGGGGAAAAATTACTGCATTTAAAAAAAAAATTAATTTGCAGGGCACCGTGGGTGGTGTGGTGCGAGTACCAGGTAAAACCAAAATATTCTGCCTTCCACTCTGTTCACATGTCTCCCTGATCACCTGAGCTCACTGGGAGATGCTGTCCAAATCTCCCAGTTGACATTTGAGGCCCTCTGGACTTGGGAGGAGGGGTGTGTGTGTCAAATGGTCAGCTGACAGTCCTGCTCTGATGGGCACAAACATGCAGGATGACTCACAATCAGTGGTGTGACTGAAGTGCACTAGCCCCATGATATAGATGAGGAACCGGTTTCAGAGAGGGTAGGCTGGAATCGGAATGCGGGTTGGCCTCTAGAGCTTGCCCTCATGGTTCCTCCACGGCCTGAGAATTCCGGCTCCCAGTTTCCCATCGTGGTTGGTGTGGTTTGGTTGATTCAGAAGGAACTACCCTTCTCGCTGTTCCCCTTGCCCTTTGTGGGACCCCACTCCAGGTGCAGCTTGAGGTCTGAGAGTTTGAATGCCACTCTGGCCAATGCCTCCAAGTTACTCAGTCATCATTTGTCCCCAGACCCAGTCTCTTGCCACTGGGGCGCCAGAAGCTACAAGCCACCGATAAGATGGGGACAGAAGAGGGGGCAGAAGGAAGAAGGGAAAAGGTTGGGAAAGATTGGCAATTAATTCAAAGGAAGAGTAAATAGAATTATATCCATGAAAGACAGATATAATAATAATAATAATAATAATAATAATAATAATAATAATAATAATGGCAGCCAGACATTTTTTAAACACTGTGCACGTGGCAGGTCTAATGCACAGTGCTTTTCATGGATTATCTTATTGAATCCAGATAGCAGCCCTAGGAGGCAGTACTTTTATGGTCCCCATTTTACAGATCAGGAAAACTGAGGTTTAGGGAGCTGAAGAGGAAGGCCTGGGATTCTGGTGCTGCATACATATCACCCTACACTGTGCAAGATCCTCCAGGAGTTGAGACGGAGGCAGGGGACTGGCCCACATGACTAACACTGCAACCCTGGGCAATGTTGGCCCAAAGCTGAGCAGGCTGTCCAAATGGTGGCGTTTCTCCCTCTCCTTCTTTGAGGGACCTGTGGGTTCCAGGGAGACAGCATCAGTCCAGAGAAAGTGAGCTGTCCAGGTGGGACCCCTCTTCAAGGTGGGGCTTTCCCTCCAGATTTGAGCTACTAGCACCAAGAACAGCTCCCTCCAGGAGCAGGGAAAAGGGGCTGTGCTCTTACCTGAGCCCTGCATGGAGCCAGACCTGTGCTGCGTTATCTCATCTAATCCCGCGACATCCCAGTAAAGTGAGACCAATCGCCCCAGAATATTGGTCTCACTTTATACAATAAAGAGATGAAGGCTCAGGGAGGCCAACAGACCTGCCCAAGATGCACAGCAGGGAGCAGAAAGATGGGACAGGAACATGGGCTCTACCTTCCTTAGCCTTGAGGTTGCCTGTTGCCCCCTCTTCACTAGCCTTCCAGCAGCTGCCTCTAGGGACCTGCCAAGCGGGACTCCTGCCCCAGGCCTGACACATACAAGAGGCAGCAGTTTAGGCTGCACTTACATAACACGGCCTCACCCAACCTGTCCCAAATCAGAGGCGTGTGATTTATGCTGAAACAAGCCACTGTGTGCGTGTAGTCCTGAGGCTGTGATGACCACAGCTTCATCTGATTTATGAGGCTGTCGTGTTTTTTTTTTTTTATAAGAAAATCACGACCTGAGAATCTCCCGATCCTAGTATTGATGGAGTTGGGCCAATTGCTTGAGGGGCATTGAGAGGAAAGGGTGGTCCCATTTTTTGGCCTCTGTGGATTGGGGCTGGAGATGCCCAGGGCTGGCAGGAGATGCATACACGGGGAGCCCAACACCCTCTGGCAACACATGTGCATGGACCCTACATAGCACGTGTTCATGCCTGCACAAGCATGTGTACACACTACAGGCATGCCCACATGCATACATACATGTGAAGGAATGCACAGTCACACACACATGTGCTCACGCTTACACCCAGCTACAGTGCACCCATGCACTTGTGCACACATGTGCATATGCCATGTCATGCCCACATATACACACACATGCACACATATACCCAAGTACACTTGTACTTTCATACGTGTGTGCCTACACATAGGAGACATGCTCCCCCCACCCTCATGGATGGTCATCCATATACTATTTACACACATACACACAGGCCCCTCTAATCCGTACACACTCATATACATGTACATTTTCATGCCACACACAATGCCCCTGACCCAGGCCTGCAGGTGTAGAGAGGGACTGATTGAGAAAGCACAGAGACCTGAGTTCAAATCCTGGCTCTTTTCCTTCCTAGCTGTGTGACTTTGAGTAGATACTTAACTCTCTGGGCCTCAGTTTTTCCATCTGTCCAAAGGGTGACATGAGAGCCAGCTCTCAGAGGGGCTGCACAGTTAAGGGAGGCAATATTAATAAAGAGCCGGACCCATAGTACGGCTTAGGAAAAGGTGACTCTTGGAACTAGTGGTTGGGTTGTCAAGAGCCATGATTCTGGATGGTGCTGATGCTGCTCACCTTTGTTGTTCATGCCTTTCCTGCTCAGGTCTGAGCAGTTGTATGCACCCCACCCTCCAGCTGTCTAGAACTCCTATTTATAATTCCCTGAGTCTAGTAGGTCTTTCAGGCCTGCAGAGTTTTAACTGAGCTGTTCCCACTGCTTTGAATACCCTTCCATACCTCTCTCTGGAAAACTCCTATTCATTCTGCAAAACCCAGCTTAGGAGTCATCTCCTCAAGGAGGTCCTCCATGAATACACCCACGCTTCTATGCACTCCTATATGTAGGTGCCTGTTTATTTGCCTGTTTCTCCTAATCTCCAGTGCCTGGTACATAGCAATTACTTACCCAGTCACACCCTTTAATAAGAGATTATTAAATTGTCTGAGGGAGCTCAGCAAGTTGATGTGTTGAACCCCCTACCCTCAGGACAGGGCTCTTGTCACATCACTGAATTACAGGACGAATGAAAACAGTAATGACTGATACCGGTTTCTTCAGGCTGGGTCCTGTGCTAAACAAAATATTTTTACCATCTCATTAAATGCCCCCACCAACTCCGTGAGGTAGGAACTCTTATTGTCTCATTTTACAGATAAGCAAGGCAAGGCAGCACAGGTGAAGTGGTGGGCTTGAGGTGGCCCAGCAGCCAGGAGCTGAACCTGATACCTGCTGGACTCCAGTATCTGAGTCTTAGCTGCCTCCCGTGGGGGATGAGGAGATGACTAACTGAGTGAATGAATGAGTGACACGCTGAATGAATGGATGAACAAACAAGGAAATGAATGACGTGATGAATAGGCAGATGCAGAAACAAATGGAGGCTTTAGCTCCACAATCATATGTGACTTGCCCCACGACAAGCTCCCTTAATGCCACCAAATCTGGAGGAAATGCTGTAACCGCCCTCCCCGGCCAGGTGGCCCTCGGGGCGCTGGGCAGCCTCCATTTTCCTGACAGGCCCCAGCCATCCCCCCACTCACGACTCCTTTTATTTGGTCTAGATGCCACTGGACTCTGGGCCTTGGCCATCTGTGGGACACGAACGCAGGCACATTTGTCCAGGTTGCCTGGGCCCCATGGACAGGGGCAGGGCAGCTGTCACCTGTGTCCAGTCCTCCTGCAGCTGATGGACAGGAATCCTTCCATAGTGAGTTAAAACCCCTGTGGCCACTGCCTGCAACCTCCTGATCTGTGACGAGAGGGAAGTGGGTCAGTGGGAGCCTCTCGTCTGAGACATTGGCCCATAATTCATAGGGGGAAGGCGTCCAGGGTGTATTTTGACTATAGAATCATAAGCTCTAGGATTCGGGTCTGTGAGTACCATCCTGACAGTTAAATTGGTCGGAATTCAATTGTCTGTGACAAGAAGGCTGATTTCCAACCGCTTTCCTCCTGGGACTACGTAGCTCGCGGGAGGGAGAATTGGGAAGCCCGGGCTTGCATGAGTCCAGCCTCTGGCCAGCTGTCTGCCACGGTGCCTTCCCCAGCTCCAGACGTGGCTGCCAGCACCCAGGTCAAAGCCAGTGCAGGCCTTCGTGGTGTGTGCACAAAAGCCGGGCGGGCAGTGGCCAAACGGGCCTGTGTCGAGACACTCTGACATCAGTGACGTGGCTGATGTCTTGCTATGCGATCCTGGGCAAATCTTGTTCCTTCTCCGGGCTTCGGTCTGCCCTATTTAAAAATGTGAGAGTTCAAGGTCTGTCCTTTTCCCTTGGTTCCTCCCTTCCTCCCTCCCTTTCTCCTTCCCCCTCTCCCTATCAACCTTTATGAAATATTCTATGTGCTATTCCTAGTGTGTCAGCCAGCCCTGGGCTGGATGCTAAGAGTATGGTAAGACTTATAAGGGTCCTAGTCCTCAAGGCGACTTGATTAGGTTGCTGTGTGGACTCAGGCACGCCCCTGCCCCACCCCCGCCCCCAGGCTCAGGGAGAGTCACCTACTGGGAGGTCTCCGGGGACTGCCTTGCCGAGGCTCTGAATGATAAGGCCTTGTTGAGCCAACCTCTGTCCCTAAGCTCTCAGGAAACTTCTGGTGTAAACAACAACAGGAGCATCTGATTAAAACCTGGCAGGGCCCAGCCTCCGCCTCAGCCAGGGGTGACGTGGACACAGTAGTGCCTCTGCCAAACCCGGGTGATTTATGTACCTGGCCCAAATGACATGATGTTTGCACTTTTTCAGCATGGGAGGCAAGGAGGGGACCGGGAAGAGGGTGTTTAATGAGGCAGGTAAATATTAGGTGAGCGGTGATGGCCTCCCTTGGCTAGGAAGCACGGTGCGGCAGCAGGCCGTGGCAGCTGCGGCAACTCCCGGACCCTCACTCCAGAGCACATGTCTGAGATGGGAGAGACTGACCCTCACGCGGCTTTGCCTGCACCACACTCACGTCTTATCCTCCTTCTCCAAGGAGCAGCCTAGAATGGGGAGTAAGGAGGCTGGCTCTAAGGCTCAGTGTCTTGGATTCAAATCCTGCCTCACTAGCTAGGTGATATGGGGTGTCGTTTCCTGCCACTCTGAACCTCAGTTTCCTCCTCTGTACAGTGGAATGAATCAAATGCAGCTAAGAGGTTAGCAGGGGAGCCCGCTGTGGAGGGAGGTGATTGCACGTGGGACGGGTAACGTGCAGCCGAGCTGGGTGGAGTCAGTCCAGAGCCGTGTGAGAACCAAGCCTGTGAGTCAGCTCGCAAAGCCCAGGCCATGCTTGGTGAACAAGAGGTCCTCATGGTGTCAGCTCGTGCCTGGTCTTGAAGCTTGAGATTTGGGGGATCCTCACAAAGAGTCTACGATGCGACATATCAGCAAGAAAGGGCATCACAGGCAGAGGAGACAGCATGTGTAAAGTCCTGGGCTTGGTCAGGAAACCACCAACATGTCCTGGGTGGCAGGAGAGGAAGGGCAGCCGAGCAGGAAGTGAGGCTGGGAGATCAAAGAGAGGGGGAGGAACGGGACAGAGGGGCCATGGTCAGGTCAGAGTTCTCTTTCTCTTCAGGTTTTTTTTTGTTTGTTTTTTTGTTTTTAGTTTTTGGTTCCATTCCATTATACACTACCCACTTATGTAATTTCGTATGCCTGTGTCAATGTCATGTTACCCGTGTGTTTCTTTAGTGCTGACCATTTTACTTCCTTTCTTCCTTTTTTCTTGGCTTCCTCCACTCCCTCCTCCCACCTCAGACCACCCTCCCAACCGGGTCACCCAAGTCAACAACCTAGTCTCAAGTCTCCCACGATTGCCATACCTGTCCCCCTGTGCATATCATCATAGCCACACACACACAAACACATATGTGAAGTTTCGTGATTGAGTTTCTTTTACAGCCACGAGCTCACCCCGCACGCACTCTTCTCCACCTCGCTTTTCTCGCTCCAAATGTTTCCCGGGGATCTCTTGAGCCCCTTGGCATAGCTCTACTCCCTCTGGTCGAGAGCTGTGTAGTATTCCCTGGCACGGAGGCGACTCGTGCCTTCGCCGTTCCCCGATTCAGGGCACTGCTTTGGTTTCCCCTTTCTGAGTTTTTGCCACTACAAATGATGCTGCAGGGAACATTCTCGAGCACACAGCCTTAAATGTTATGCGTTTGTTTCTGTGGGAGAGACTCCCAGGAGGGGAGTTTGCTGGGCCCTGAGGTAGATTTTACATTTTCAGGGATGTAGCACAATGGGTTTTCTAAGAGGCTGTAACACTTCCCATTTCCAGCAGTGATGACCGAGATGGTGTTTCCTCCCCAGTCTAGTGGGGGTCAAGGATAGGATTGTCCAAGGCTCTCTCCGGCTGCAAAGTGGACAATGTGTTAGAGGGCGACACACACGGAGACCGTTGATGATTCGATTGATATCTACCAGACCGTGAACTCCATGAGGGTAGCAACTGGGCTCTCGTGTTCAGCCCAGGATTCTCCAGTAGTGACGTATGCAGAGGAGATACTCAGTGAACACTGGATGAATGAAAGGAGGGATGGGAGGAGGTTAGGTGGACTGGTGGGTGGCTAGAAAGATGGCTGGCTGGCTGGGATGGTGAATGTGTGGGCGAATGGAAGATGGATGGATTGGAGAGCAGGTGAAAGAAGGAGGGACAGGGGGGTAGGTGGGGGAGAGAAAGGTGACTTTGTGGGAGGATGGGTAGATAAATGGGTGGGTGAATGGATGGATAGATGAGTAGATGGGTAGCTGGATAAATTCTGAGAATAAGCCAGGACTTCTAGAGCCTTCCATCCTTCTCCAGTCCTGGGTATGGACAAATAAAAAATTAGTAAATTATCAGCTCCTCCTTTCACTCTGAGGAAATGGTAGCAGGACAGGCCGTTGGAAGGGAGCTGGGAAAAATGTGTCTCTGAGAGGAAAACTGATGAGCAGTTGTGAGTGTTATGGACAGAGCGAGTTGGCTCACTTTGCCCTCCTGGCACTGGCTTGACAATTGCAGGGTGTGGCTCCAAGCTGCCACATCCTCAATGGCAAGCGCGTGCCCCACGACGGGCGGGGGCGGGGGTGGGGCTGTTGAGAGTTGAAGACGAGGCTCCCGGTGGAGAGCCCAGCTGTGTGATGAGAGGCAGCAGAGATGCCTCTTTTCAAGATTTGATAGAGTAACCAACATTTATTGAGCACTTACTGTGTGCAAAGGGCCGTGCCCTACAAACATCTCAGCACATCCTCCATGGCAGCTGTTCTTATTATTGCCTTGTCACAGATGAGGAAACGGGGCTTCAGGGAAGGTGGGTCACTGGTCTGAGGTCACACAGCAAGGAGCTGAGGAGCTGCCCCCAGGCCACTGCCTTTCTCCACCGCTCTTTGCTACGTCTTTAAGGCCTGTCCAGTGGTATCCCACTTTCACAGGAGCAAGTCCAAACTCTTCCCCCTTCACATTCTGGAGTCAACCTACCTACTCAGCAGCTCCAAGGGATTTTTCCCCAAAGAGCCAGACATTTTCCAGCCTCTTCTGCCTCCTCTGTATAGGTATGTAGTGGCGGAAAGGTGGCTGTGGAGTGAGAAGACCCATGTTCTAGTTCTGCCTCTGCTACTTCCTAGTCTCAGTAAGTTTCCATCTGCAAATTGGGTTTGTATCTGCCCTTGCAAGGGTGCTATGAAGGACTGTGTCCTTCTGAGGGATATGACCATTTCTGACCTGACCCACGAAGGGTCTTTCTTGCCCACCCTGTAGGGTTTTGACTCTGGCTTTGTGAAACTCTACGGGACATAATGATGAGACCATAACTTCTCACTTCACTCCCAGCCGTTCCCCTGGACCACGCACTCAGTTCTCCTTGACTCTACCTGCTCCTGTCATCCTGACTTCTGACCTTGTATCTTGCTTTTGTCATTGTTTTACGTAGGACTCAACACCCAGGCATCTCTTCTCCGACTGCCATTGGCTACTCTGCATAAATACTCTTTCCCGAAACAGCCCAGCCTGGGAACTTTGGTTTAAATACCTAGAGGGGTATTTTCACCCCAGTCTCTTTCATTCATTCATTCATTCATTCATTTATTTAATCATTTGAAAAATATCTGTTGTGGGTCAACTATGTATCAGGCACTGTGTTAGGAACTAGGGATGTAGTGATAAAAACAATCAGATAATTTTCATGGAATTTATATTTTTCAATAAAGCCATAAGAATAAAAAATTTATAAATGGGATCTGGGCATTTTTCAGCCTTTGTTCAGAGTGTGGTCCAAGGGGTGGATGAATGAGTATTGGCTGATTAAGCTCAATATTAAATAGATTTGTCTGTACCTCAAATGGGGAATGAGCTCCCTGTCACTGGAGGCGTGCAAACAGATCCTAGACAACTCATTGACGTGGCTGCTGGCATCAGTGAGGGGGTTGGATCAGGGAACTTTAAGGTCCCTTTCAGCTCTGGGCGTCCTTGAGTAGGGGCTGGATCGTGACCAGGATCCCCTCCCACAGAATTGCTCCAAGCCTGATGGCTCCGAGCCTGTTTGCACTCAGGCTTCCTGGCTCCTAGCATCACACTGGCTTCTGGTCCCTCAAACCTGTAGGGTTCTGCCAGGAAGCCCCCTATTCTCGGGCTAGGAGGGGCCCTTCCCGCCTGCCTCCTCCTGGGCCCGTCCTGTTTATGAGGCTTCTGTCAGAGGTTGCTGGGGCAACCCTGGATCTGTGCCCCACTCTGAGCCCAGCAACTTTTGGTCCTTTCCATGCTCTGGACACAGCAGCTGCTCCTGTCTTCTGTCTGGGCAACCCCTTGGGTAGAAACCCATCGACATGGATGTTTGCAAGTACCCCGAGTCCACATGATTCTGAGCTTTCTCATTTAGCTCCCGCCAGGGGACCTTTTTCCTGGCTGTGTAGGGTGGAGTAAACAATCAGGCTTTGCAGCCAGGCGTCTGGGTTCAAATCCTGCCTCATTGGCTACAGCCATAGTCCTCCCCATGGAGATACTAGGCCCCAGAGTGTCTGGACCTTCTCTGCATCCAGGGAAGAGCCCTCGTGCCTGTTCCAACATTTGTACCCTGGTGAGTTCCTCTCTAATTCCTGGCAGACGGCTGGGTATCCATGGTGACTGATGGGCCCTTATTCCCTGAGTCTCCTTCAATATCCCTGTCATTTCTCTCCATCTTCTCACCTGACCCTGTGCCTGAAGTGGGGCTGGTGTCTGGACCCTGTGGGTGGGACCCCGTATCGCCTCACTTCACTCTCAGGGGGACAGAGAGAGTTACAAGGAGCCCTGGATTGGGGGCGGGGGGCCCTGAACACCACCCACTTGACTAAAAATGTACTGTTTAGCTTCAGTTGGATCACATCCCTTCTCTGTACCTTTGTTTCCTGTCCAAGATGTGGGTTAGGTCAAACCAGTGATTTTAGAGAATTCTTTTTCTTTCTCTTTTTTTCCCCTTTTATTTGCAGCAACATTTCTTCCTTCACCTAAGAACAAACTCTTAGGTGCCACAGGATGAACGAGAGTCAGGCTGACCAGGATGCAGGTCAGGAGCTAGAAAATTCTTTCATGAAGACAAGCAGAGTTAGGGGCTGTCGAGGAAAGAGCCTGAACAGGCAAGATTTAAAATCACCTCAGCAGTCTCCTTGGCCTACCAAACCTTGCCCCTCCCTTAGAGCAGCTCAGGACCCTGTCCTCTGTTTAGAGCAGCTGGTCTTGCAAAGGTGAATGTCTTTGTGTTTGAACAGGGCTTCCCAGAGTCTTTTAGCAGAAGAGTCTGCCAAGAGGGACTCGAAAGCAGGGCTGGGGGCCCGAGCGCTCTCAGGGTCAGGTGGACTCGGCGGAGACATGAGCAGCATGTTTTGTTGACACCGGCAGGGTTTCTGACTTCACAATGAGAGTATTTTGGGAGACTGTCTCTCCAACATCTGGATTGGGGTAGGGACCAGCTGTTGCTCCCTTCTCTATGTTCTGGCTGTTGTCACGCGTGAGGATGGGCCGCCAAGTGCTGGCACGAGGGCTGAACAGGAGGGATTCTCTCCCTCCTGTCGTGTTCTGTTTGTCCCCTGGTCTCCTTGGAAGGTTCTGGCTGGGCAGTAGGACCCAGGGGTCCAGGTTTGGATCCCGACTCCTGCTCACTCACTGTGGGGTCCCTGAATAGCTTCTCCTGGTGAGTCCTGGGTTCTTGGCTCTACGAGGGGGGTGACTAGTGGGGTTCACCTCATGTGGAGCAGGGAAGGTGAAACGAGACGGTATACCAAAACATGCAGGGGTCAACAATGATGGCCTGATGAGTTCCCCGGCACCTGGGGTTCTGCACACAGGGACAGAACCAGGGAGCCCACACGGGGGAGCCCCCTCCTGGACTCTCACCAGTGGATTTAATTCCAGGCCTTCTTCCCCTGATACACATGCTCACTCTCTCAGGCACACATGACGTGAACACACGTGTATTCAGGCACAGAGGTACTCACCTACACTAGCCCATGAGCGGGCATGCCTGCCCTAAATACACACACACACACACACACACACACACACACACACCCCACACCCTCACTCTAGTTCAGCCCAATGAGTGTGTTTGAGCATGGTGTACTAATTAGGCATTTCCAACTTCGGAGGAAGGTAGATGGGGACCACGTCCTCCTGGAACGTGTAGTCTAATGGGAGAAGCAAACGCCTCAGTGAGCCCCAAACACCCCACACAGAGCAAAACCACTCAGATTGGGGGAGGACTGTGGTGGAAATAAGTGTGGGTGCCGGGGGGGGTCTGGTATTTGCGGAGGGAGAGGGGACTTCATTACCTGGGGAACGGGATCAGGAGACACCTCCCTCCCCCACCCCCAGCAAGGCCATCATGAAATCAAGAAGAACGAGAAGGAGCCAGTCATGGGAAGATCTGGAGGGCAGAGTGTTCCAGAAGAGGGAACCTCAAGGGCAAAAGTCGTGAGGCATGGAGAGATGGTAAGATAGAATAGGTGGAGACGAGGCCCCTGAGGGGGTCGAGGCAGCCCATCCAGGCTCCTGTGCTATCCTGTGAAGTTCAGATTTTCTTCTCTGTGTGTTGGGAACCATCTGGGAGCCATAAGCCTAGAACCTTGTCAGAGGTTGCTCAAAGCCTTCCACCTTCGCCCGTGTGACACAGCCTGCACACACATGTGAAAGGTACACATTCAGACACACATGTGTGATCCACTCTGGGACACACCCATATGGCACCCGCGTGGGCACATGCACTCGTGGTAGCACACAGGCCTGTGATGTTCAGGCACACACACAATGCACACCGAGGCTCACACACACGGTGCGTTGCTCTTTGAAGTCCGGGAAGGCAGAGCCAGGAGGAGCAGAGTGATGGAGACGAGAGAGCCATACTGGCTCTGCTTTTTACCCTTGGGTCTCAGGTTCCTCATCTGTAAAACAAGCAGGGGGACTCGGCACCACTAGAGGCTACCACTCCATGAGGATGTGACACTGGCATAGAATGGGATTCTAACCCAGGCCTTCCAGTAGATTCAAGGCAGGAGAAATCAGCACAGCAGGCAGCAGTCAAGGAAGGCTTCTTGGAGGAGGAGCGATTGAGTCATACAGCTTAGCCCATTCCAGAGCTGAGCTGCCTTAGGGAATAGGCAAGATGCTGCTGCCTGTGATGTGCATACATGTGCAGTCACACACACACGGAACTCTGCAAGGTTGATACAAGTATCCCCATTTTATAGATGAGAAAATCAAGGCTCAGTTCTCATGGCCAAAATCAAAACAGCTAAAAAGTTACGGCCAAATTAGGAAAGCCAACTCTACTGCCCAGTGGCAGGAGCCCTCACAGAGTCCCGCCTCCAGCAGTTGCCTTCTCTTGTCCTTCCCCATACCCAGCTCCATCTTGTTCGATCCAGCTCCAGGCACTCTGTGCGTGACAGACTGACTCCCTTTGAATGGCAGGATCTGGAATCGTCACGGACAGAATCAGGGCCTAGGACTCTTCGGAAGTAGTTAGAGCCACAACACTTGTATCAAGTTCAACCTGAGTGAGTCCTTCCATCCCACGGGGATGCCCCTCCCACGGGCAGGGGGTGGACAGGAACTCCGTTTGATGAAATCAGGCAGTTGGGGCTGTCTCAGCCTCTTGGACAGCCATGTCCTCCAGTGGGGACAACGGCGAGAGCATCAAGGATGATCATCACTATGGCTCCAGCCCCTGCATTTACATGGATGGGTCTCTAGTCTCCCTTATAGCCGCCTGCAGAGCCGGGACACCTTCATTCTACATGGCTATGAGGAAAGCCTGAGTGCTGGATTCAGACACGCTCGGCTTCACATCCTGGCCCCGCCTTGTCCTAGGCTCTTCTCTGAGCCTCTCAGCTCTAACATGGGGATATGGAACGGCATCAGCCTCAATGCAGGACTTCATCCATCTTTGCATCCTCTGTGCCCGGAATCAAGTAAGGGCTCGATAAATATCAGTTGAAAGTATGAACCCTAGAGCTTTGTGAGAGTTAAATAAGATAAAACATGTAAAGGGCTCATCACACAGTAGGCATTTAATAAATGACCACCACTATACTCATGTAAAGTGCTTGGAAGAATGTCTGGAAAATGATAATAATACAATTAATAGTAATATGGAATGCTGCTCTTAGTTATTTGACTATGATTTGAGGTTTGCAATAACGGTCCTTACACTGGATGTCGATTATATGCCAGCTGTCATACCAAACCCTTTATAAGCCTTATTCTCATTAAATCTTTCCCCACAGCCTAGGAAGGAGAAGGGCATTTTATCACCCCATTTCACTGAGGAGCAAACTGAGGCTCAGAGATGCCATAAGTTGTTTCTAATTTCAAAGCTAGGAAAAGGAGAAGCCAGGATTTGAACCGAGTTCCTTCACAGAATATCACGGACTATTTCCCCAGCCTTGATCCTTCCCGGACCATCTGACCATTTTTGCCCCATTATTTAGCCATGGTCATTGTTCAAATCAACTTTACATTAACTCACTTGAAAAAGATCTTAGCCTCAGCCTTAGCAACAATATTGATGACTTCCCAGATTAGAAGTGATATATTATATTTAGTACATACTAAAATAAATATTTGAGAATTACCAAAAAAAAAAAAAAAAGATTTTTGCCCGTGTGTCACCTGCCACCATCTCTTGGCCATTGGGGTGTTTAAAACTTACGTTGGGACTCGTCCAGCTCAACTGTCTTATTTCATGAGAGTAGGTACAGAGAAGTTCACTGATTTGCCCAAGGTCACCCAGCAAGCACAACTAGACCTCCTGACTGCCAGGCCTTGGGAACCTCCCCACCACCACCTATCGAACAACTATCTGTATCAGAGGAGGCAAAGCCCCCTCAGGGAGGGGCCCTGCCTGACTCTGGAATGAGAACAAGGAGAACTTCTCAGATACCATCTCAGTTAATCATCAAAGGCATCATGTCAAGTGTGCCTTCTTGTTCCCATTTTAAAGTCGAGGGAACTGAGGCTCAGAGAGGTAAAGCAACTCTTCCGAGGCTACACAGCAAGTAAGGGATGGAGCTGGGATTCAAACCCCAGATCTGGGTGTTGTGCTTCAGAAAATGAGGCCACATGGACCCAGTAAGAGGGACGCTACTGCCTGGGGTGATGATATGGTGAGCACAGGCCAGTTGGGGGGCCTTCAATTTTGGGGTCGCCCAACCTCCTTTGCTTCCCAGCCTGAAATATAGAGGTGCCATACCTTCCTGCTTTCTGGAATAGATTTAGGTCACAGAGGCCTGTGCTGCAGCTGACGTGCTGCATATTTTTAACTTGGAGAAGAATGTCCCGGCCCTTCTGAGCCTCCCGCCAGCCGTACCTCCTTGGGCCCAGGAATGTAGCTTGCTTCCTGCCTTCAGTAGCCTCTCATTTCCCCCCCAGCCCCAACAGCCCAGTCTTCTCAAGTCGAGACAGCAAAAGGTCTTGGGAATTTTCGTAAAACTCTTAAACCTGGCTGCAAGCCAAAGGGAAACAGCTCTGAAAGGGCTGACACTGTCTGGGAGATGATAGAAATATGGCATTCCTGCGGCAGGCAATTCCTGAATTTACAGGGGGCGGCAGGCAGGCCCATGAACAACCCGGCGGGCCCCGATGGCTGGATCTTCACAGCATCCAGACACGCAGCGGACAGGAAAATAAGAATAATTGTGGCCAGTTATGCAGCTTTTGCTGTGGGACAGTGTTAATCAGTCTTCAGGAGTTATCTCAGCAAAGCCTTGGGAGCTAAATGAGGTAGGTGCTATCGTCAGCTGCACGTGATCTCAGATGAAGAAAACTGAGGCTCAGAGAGGTGTAGCAATTGGCCTAAGGTCACACAGCCAGGGAGTGGTGGAATGGGAGTTTGAGCTCAATCTTTACCATTATATCACCTTGATGCATACCTAGACACACTCGCACACCAACATGTACACACACAAACTCACACGAACACAATACATGCATACACACAAACACATGTATACATACCTACATGCATGCACACACATGTACACATAGACACATCATATTCACACACAATACACATATGCCCATATGTACACACACACAGGAACAACACATGCACACACACAAGCACAATGGACACACAAATTAATGCACACATGTGTACACATGTGTTCACACATGTGCACACATGCACTAACTTGTACACACAGTCGGAGATCCAAAACCAAAGTGCTCACCTGGCTGTTGGGAGCAGGGCCAGGACTCTGTCTCCTGGACCCTGGGAGCAACAGCTTTCTTCCTTCCCTCCCCCAGATGTTTGCTGTGGCTCCCACCAGCCAGCCAGACGTGCTTGACATCTAGGGATATCTCAGAGACGCAGAGGTTTGGGAGGGTGGTGATGCCAGATTGCCCTCATATGTGTCCATGACATGGCGACACCAGGCCGAGAAGAGCCAGACCCTCGCAAGGGACCCATTGCCCTGCAAAGTCACTGGGCTCTCATGATGCAGGGGCAGCAGGCCAGTGGGGCTAAGTTTTGTGCTCCAAGTGGGATACCTGAGTCTGATGTCACCTTGAAGCCACTGTGGGACTTGGAGCTGACCCTCTGCCTTCTCTGAGCCTCAGTTTCCACATCCGTGCATTGGGGACAGCATGGACAGCTTGACCTCACGAGAGAATTATAGGGACTGTTGACATTTAGAATTGAAAGGAATCTCAAAGATCTCCTAGTTTTCACTTTGCAGATGGGAAAACTGAGGCTTGTGACCAGGCTGTGAGCCAGTAACAAAACTGGACTCAGAAACCAGGTCCTACAAATCTTGGTTGGATAACATTTTATATTTAACTTAGCCAGCTCCTTCAGCGGCAACATGTAATAGCACACAGGAGTGAAAAAACTGTTCTGTCTTCTTGCTAGCAGGCCTGTTCTGACATTTCCTTTTTGCCCCAAGACATTTTTCTCAGGGATTACTGACCAGTAAGATGGAATGTCTCCGAAGAAACTTCCAGTTGGCCCCAAATACTAATGCCCTCAGTATAACACTCGCCTTTCCCCAGACTCTGGCCTCTGCTGTTTCACGCCAGGCTCTCCAATCCAGTTTTGGGATTTCAGGGGTTTGGGAACAAAGGTAAAGATAGCACCACAGTGCCATGTACTGACGTAGCTGTATGGCCTTCTTCTCTCAAGGAGGCAGTAGATCACAGCGTCAGGAATACAGGCTCCCAGTGAGGCAGAAGTGAGTTCAAATCCTGATCAAGTCTTTCACCAGCTGGGTAACCTTGGGCACATTGCGTGATCTCTCCAAACCTCAGTTTTCTTACCTGTAAAATGGGACAACCGCCCCATGGCATGAGGCTTAAAAGAAATAACAGATGTGTGGTGCTCAGTGGGGCTGGCCCAGGAAGTTCTTGGCTGGCGTTAGTGGCCTTGGATGTTAAGTCCGTTTTTCAGTGAGACAAAAAGACACGCCCGAAGTAGCCCAGAATCAGAGGGCGAGCTGCCAGGTCAGAGCCCAGGGCGGGCTGACCCACAGCTTGTCTCGGGCTACAGGCCAGCCTGCTGGGTGATGTGTGATGTTTTTCCAGGCCTTCCCTCTGGAACAGACCTCAGGTTCTCTGTAGACACTGTGCTTGCCTTTCCTAATTTCTCTTCTCTGATAAAAATTCCTGTAACTCGTCTCTGTGCTACTCGTTCAGGCTCAGGCCTATAAAAAGCTGACCGGGACTGTTATTTTAAGGGCTGTCAGTGCATTTTCCTTCAAGGGTCTCTGCTGGAATTGGCTTCTGGTTCCCATGGTTGGTGGCAGAGCTCCGAGCTGGCTTTCAAGGGCAAGGTATAGACAGAGGGTAGCAGCTCCTGCCAGGTGGGGGTAAGGACTAAATTTACACTCCGAGGAGGGGCGGCCTCCTGGCCCTTTCTCTTCTTCCTCACTCCTCCATCAGCAGCCTGTGTGCCTACTATGTGCTCCCTTGGCCTTTGGCTAATCCTTTTACAGACAAGAAAGCCATGGTTAAGAGAGGGACAGTGCTTTTCCCAAGGCCACACAGCGCCAAGAGTGAAGAGCTCTCCCAGACTCCCACCTCTGAACCCCCTTCCCAGCCGCCTTGACTCTGCAGCCTCTTTCTTTTGTCCACTGCCTCTCCTCTCACTAAACTCTTTCTTTGTTCCCCTTCTTGCATTTTTTTCCCCTCTTCTTCTTTCCCCTTTTCTCCTTTTACCTGGTTCTTTTTCTGGAACTTTTCTGACCCTACCTGCTTTTCTCGTCGTGCTCATCATTGTGATAACACTGAAAACACATCAGGAGAGAGTGATGACACTTTACAGAATTTTTGAGCATTTCCTGTATCCCAGGCAGGGAGCTAAGTCTGTCCAGCGCGTTACACCTTACAGGCAAGGACCAGGCACCCAGAGGAGCAAGCCACCTGCCAAGGTCACACAAAATGCTGTGGCTAAGGGTAGAGTCTGGGTTTTGGTCTAGCTGACACTGGAGACCTCACACTTTATCTTCATGTTGTGTTAGACACATACAGGCACCCCCACACAAACACATTTAAAAATTAAAGGTTTAACTTACAAACTACCAAGTACACAAAGTTTAATGAGTAGGTCAATGCCAGTCTACATATATACACGTCCATCACAGAATAGCATGCTCCCAACACCTGGAAAAATTCCCTTGTGGCGCCTTCCCGTTGAGACCCAGAGTCCATAATCTTGAGCCCAACCTGTGGTCCCAGTCGGACCTGGGCTGGAATCCCTGTTTCTGTCACCTCCAACAAGTTGCTTCACCTCTGAGCCTCAGTTTCTCAATCTATAAAATAGAGCTCCCTAGGGGCAGGGACAGGTGAACTCTGTCGGAGGTTACACACACCTACAGAAAAGTGGGGCTTATTGTCAATATTATTAACCTGCCAGAGCCTTGGCTAACCCCCCTCCCAACAATCCTGGAGGCTGATGTCATCCATCAGGTCCCAGCTCCACTCTTGAGTCCCCAGGCCCCAGCCTGAGACGACCCCCAGAGCCAGGCCTGCTTCTCCAGGGAAATGAGGCACGGCGGCCCCTGACCCCAACCTTTTGCCCGACCCCCAAACCACAGCCTGCAAGAGGCTAACCGTTTCCCCACCGCCCCGTGGCTCCCCTCGGTTGGGGAGGCTGCGCCTGTTCGCACCCATTCATGTATTTTGTATTATAAAATGACTGCTGTCACCATGGCAACATAAAAGGAGCCGATCTCATTACTGAGGCCCGGACACATTATTTTCTCCAAGGAATTTCTTCTTTTCATTATTTCCCTCCAAAGGTCAGTTATCCTCTCAGGCGGGGCGGGGGGCGGCGGGGGGGTCCGCGAAAGGTGAGCCGGATTCATGGCAGAATTCCCCTGGCGGAATTTACAATCATTTTGCCTTTTTCCCTTGCTCTAACACCGTTGGAGAGATTTTCTTGCAGCTGAGAGGTTCTCTTTAACCCCTGCAGCCCTGGCAGGCAGGCTTTGCAGGCAGCAGACAGGGCTGTCCCTACTGGGCTGAGCTGGGAATCCCCACCCATCTCTGTGCCTCCTGTAAATGGTCACCTGAGGCCACATGACTTTCTGTCCTGAGGGCAGGGGAGTCTGAGGTTGGTCACATTTGACGTGGAGGATTGCGGAGCTCCAAACAATTTGCTTCTTCCCTTAATCTTCCCACTGGGGAAAAGACCCTTTCAAAAGTCAATACTAGTGATAATAACAATATATCATATTGATATTTGTAATGTAGTATGATGTAGTGATTAAGAATTTGGCTCTGTCGCCAGATAGGCCTGGGTTCAAATCCTGGCTCTGCCACTTTCAGGCTGTGTGACCTTGGGCAAATTGCTCTGTCTCTCTGACCCTCGACTGTAAAACAAGGCTCATAGTGGTATCTACTTCACAGTTGTGGGGTGAGGATGGAGTGACCCATGTATGTAAATCACTGAGCAGAATAACAACAAATGTTGGCAATGCTTATCTTTAGGTATATATATGTGCCAGTTACTACTTGTATCAGTTATCTATCGCTGTGTAACAAATCACCCCCAGATTTAGTAGCTTAAGACAGCAATAATCGTTTATTATCTTTCATAGTTTCTATAGATCAGGGATTTGGGAGTAGCTGGGTCTGGTGGTTCTGGTTCAGGACTTATTTTGCTATTGTAGTCAGACGTCTGGGGTTATAGTCACCTGAAGTCTTGATGAGGACTGCACGATCTAATTCCTAGATGGCTCACTCATGGCTGGCTTTTGGTCAGGACACTCCATTCCTCTGGGTGTCTGCATTGGTCTACCTTCAGGGCTGCTTGAGCATCCTGACAACATGGCGGCCAGCTTCCTCTAGAACAAGTGATCCAAGAGAACAAGATGGAAGCTGTAGTGGCTTTTATGACCTAGTCTCAGAAGTCACACACCATCATGTCCACCATCTTCTATTGTTCACACAGGCTAGCTCTGAGTCAGTGTGGGAGGACTCTACGCAAAGATGTGAACAGCAGAAGCCAAGGAATATTTGGGGCCATCTTGGAGGCTGGCTATCACACAATACTACCTTCTTTATAGATATGATCTCATTGAATCTCCACAACAAGAGTTTGAGGCTGATTTCCATTTTACAGAGGAAGAAACTGAGGCTCCAAAAAGATAAGGGGTTGTCCAAGGCTTAGAGATTCAGTCTCATTCCAGACCACATTCTTTCTCCCCTGTCTGTTTCTCATGGACTCAGTAGCTATACCGGGCAGATTCTGCTGGTCTGAAGGGATGGAAATCTTCTGGGAAGAGAATATTTCGGGCAGCCTGAGTCTGTATTGCAGCTGGTCATAGCAGAGCAGTGCATAGACACTCAACAAATGAAGCCAGTCAAAACACTCCCCCCCACTGACGAAGCCAGTGGAATAAGTGTGTTTGTAAAACTGACGGGCGTTTTTGTTGACAGGCAAATGTCTATATTACATGGCAACAAATGGCTGGAAGATGCAAAAACGCAGTCAATCACCAGGGATTTTTTTTCCTCTTTAAGAAAGAAAAGCTCTCCCACCACCAAACAGGATGAGTGATGTTTGCAGATCTTCCTCCCTGATCTAGCAAGTTCCTGGGGTACAGCACGGAGACCCAGGGGCAGCCCAAGCCCGGTAGACCCAAACAGAGAAGAGCTGTCAGGGTCTTTTCAGGAAGTGGGGAATTACTGACCTGAGGGATGGAGGGCTTGCTTCTTGGCTCAGTTTGGCTTCGAATTTCTGGCTGACTTTGGGAAATGATGCGTTCTTCAAGTTGGATGTGCTCAGAACCACCTAGGAAAGCTGGTGAGACTACAGATACCCAGGCACTGGCCCTAGAGATTCTGATTCAGCTGGCTGGGGAGGGCAGCCCGGGTATCTGTATTTTTATACCTGTCTACTTCTTCCCAGAAATACTGATGCAGGTTTTTCTGAGGCCACTCTGAAAAACATGGAGCGTGGAGGAAAGACTCTGTGCATGCTGTCTTCTTAGCCCAGCACACTCCTGGTCATGCTTCAGAGCCCAGCTGAACTACATCTCTGAGAAGCCATCTCTAAGTAAGTCCCTCTTTCATAGGACAGGTCACACTTATAATGATCCTGTACATACCACCCTCATTTTTTTTTTTTTGGCTCAGTCTCTCAGATCCACCCAAGAAATGTCTGATGTTTAATTTCTCTGCCCAATATCAGTCTTTCAAATCTGGAAGTCATTGGTTCATTCATTCATTCATTCCTTCCATGTCTTATTGAGCTTCTACTACATGACAATGGATACAGCAGTGACTGAGACAGCCGTTTTAATCCTTGCCCCCATGGAATCCACATCCCAGAGGGAGAGACAGATCAAACAAGCCAAGAGACAAATGAGTAAATATCTGTACATTTTAAGTGTCTCTGAGGGAATAAACGAGGGATTTAAATGGCAAATGAGGCGGCAGCTACTTTATACTGGCGGGCTGGTCAGGGAAGACCTCTCTGAAGATAAAACTTTGGGTTTGAGATCCAAAGATGAGAGGAGGCTGGTTACATGAAAAGTGGAGGATTGCCATTCCAGGCAGGGAGAACATTGCATGTACAAAGGTCCTGGGGTCAGGCAAGAGTTAGGAGTGTTCAAGGCATGAGTAAAAGGCCAGTGTGACTGGAGTGGAGTGGGTGACAGGCAGAGAGCATGAGATAGGGAACTGACCATCCCTGGGCTACAGCAGAGTTGGTTTGTATTCTGCTTCTGATGGGAAGCCTTTGGAGGCTGCTATGGTTAGAGGTTAAAGCGTTCACAAGAGACCATTCTTTGGACCAGATCATTATTCTTTGGCAGGTGAAGTATTACCACTTGACCTGTTTCCTGGGAAACGTCCAGTAAATGTGGCCATTGCTATTGATAAGACTTAGACCTTAGACGCTGTCTCCTCCAGGAAGTCTTCCTAGCTTCTGCTCTGGCATCTTCCCATGCACGTCCACCAAAGCATTCACGATGAATATATGAATACACCATAGCACATCAATACATTTGCGGACTTGTAGCCAATGTTCATTTTGCTGGATGGCAGACTCTATAAGAGCTCAACCTCATCTTATATTTGTGCCTCCTCAGAAGCCTCCTTAAGCCCCTGTGCCTCAGTTCTCCCTTATGGGAAGTAAGGAAGAGCAGTTTTTGCCAAGGTGGGTTGCTGTGATGACTGGGTAAGTAAATGCTCACAAACTGCTCACCACAGTGATGATAAAGGTGGGCTTATGTGTTGACTATATACACTCAGGGCTTATACTCAGGGCTTATGTGTTGAACAAAGTTTTGGGGGCAACCCTCGCTGCTTCCACTGCCCCCCCCCCCTGCGCCCCTGATGGGAGTTTGGCTCATTAATTCCTCCAGCATTGGCTAGAGATGTGTTTCGATTTGCTATCTGGCAGTTCTTTTCATTTCTTGGATTTAATGTTGGCAAGATACACTCACACATACACTCATTCACTTTGGAGATCTCCTTGGGGATTTAGGGTGTCCTGGCCCCTTTATGGTGAAACAGCTGGAAGGAGCTGGGAGAGCGTCGGAGGCTGGGCAGAAAATGACTGCCCAGAAAATGACTCCTGGGTTCTGATTCCCTGGTGGAAAGTACAAGATGACATTTTCCCTGGGAGGGGATGGACGCTCCAGGACATCAGGCCCCAGTGTGATATCCAGAGCTTGAGTCGCTCTCTATCTATCTATCTGTCCATCCATTAGACAAATATTCACTGAACACTGATTGTGTCCGGCATTTGGGAACCCAGCAGTGAACAAAACACGCCATCTTGACTTCGCAGAGCTGACATTCCATACAGGATGGAAAAGGAGCCAGTGTTTTGTGAACAGCTACTCTGTGCTGGGTATTTCTCCTACATGATTTTTGTGCTCGTCATCACCCAAGGTTGGTTCCATTGCCCCACGTTTCCAGATACCAACATGTGAGGTTTGGAGAGGTGAAGTCAAGTGCCCAAGGTCGCCAGCTCAAGGGTGGTGACACTGGAATTCAGATTCGACCTGTTGGATTCTCTTCCCCCACCCCCACCTTTCTATAGAGGGACCATCTAAGAGGTTTGTCCTTCTCTGTGGTGACTTGATTCCTTACCTGGGTCTCCCTGATGATAGGACCTCTGTCTTCTCCATCCTGGCTCCCCATGGATCCCACATTTTGCCTAACGGGTAGCAAGGGCTTAAGCATAAGGCTGTCAAACAGAACTAATTCCAGCTCCTATCCCCTTTTGGGCACTGGTTAACCCACCTCTTCCAGGAAGCCTGCACTGATTGCTCCAATCATGGGGACCTTACCTTCCTCTCTCTGACACCAGAGCCCAGACTGTTTATGGCATCATTTGTGTTATCATCCTACTTCTCTTATCATTTCGTCCCCCTCTTCTAACTAGCAAATATTAAGTAAGCATTTACTGGGGTGCAATATGCAGTGGTTAAGGATATTATCTCTGGGTTAGGAGAGTCTGGGTTTGAACTCCATTATTGTCACTAGGTTTGTGGCCTTGGGCAAGTGCCTTTACTGCCCTGAGTGTCAATTTCTTCAATGCCAGAAGGTTATTCTGACAATTCAATAAAATAGAATTTAGAAACTTCTTCCATTGTAGTTATTAATGGGGTGAATCTGGAGACTGTGGTATCCAGGACGAATATTGTTCTCCCTAGTAGAGCTCTTGATAACTTCTGAAGAGCAGATGAAGAGCTGTGGACAGTGACTGAACTCATTTTATTTAGCCATCAGAGAAACTTTGGAAGAATGCCTATCACATATTCACTGCTGAGAGCTGATCAAGACACAGGAACAATTTCGTGAGATGTGTGTCTGAGCCTTTTCTCCTGAGCCCACGCTCTTCTCTCTGGAACTCCAAGACATTCTGCAGCTTGGGACGTAAACCTCACATTCTTAAAAACTTTTGTTGGGTGGATCTTGTTAACCCTCCCTCTGTTCCTTAGTATTCCTGCGAGTTTGTCTGAGAAGCCCCATTTATTAGGCTGATGTACCAATAATCCAGTTACATCTTTCAGGTAATTTTTTTGTTTTTAACGGATGTAGAGTATTTGTTCTCATTAAGGCCCTGGACAACATGAGCTTCTGTGCTGGCGCATTCAGCTTACACAAAACACCGTGAGTGCTAAAATTTGCTTCTTTTTGATTTCGTCTCTTGCTAGCTTGAAGGACTGGATTTTATAACAGGTCAATTTCAGACCATTTGATATTGATATATGAAGATCCTTAGGGATTATTGAATGCATTTTTCATCCAGCTGAGATAGTATCATATAAGGAAAATGGGATTGACTGTTAAGTACAAATTGAAAAAGACATGGTCATTTAAGATAACTCCTTATCTGTATACAAGGAAATAGTATCAGGGAAATAGACCACCAGTTGACAGAAATAAATTTCACCTTGGGTTCCTCCTCCATACGCCTCCGTCACTAACTGTTCATACTCGTCTGGGATTATTCAATTATTCTGAGGGCCCTTTCCTGGGGCCCCTGTTAGAGGATGCATCTGTGGAGACAAGAAACTTCTTTGCTGCTTTGTTCTGGAAGGAAGGATTGGAGAGGTGGAGCTGGGACCATTAAAGGGCAACCTTCGTAGAATTCGGAATGGGGTAGCTTCAGCTCCCTAGCAGAGCCCCTGATAACTTGCTAAGAGCAGGTGAAGAGCGGAGAACAATGATTCCATGCCTTTCTTTTCCTCCGCCAACCTCATTCACATGTCCCCAGCTGCTCACACTCTGATCACCAGAGGGGTCTCAGCCAGGCATGGTTCAGGTCATTTCTAGCCCTGGAAAACAATGTGGCCACCGAGGGGACTGTGGCCTGGCTGACGGGTTGTGAATTTCTATTCTCGCACAGCAGACTGCTCTTCATGGCTCACATCTCTTTGACATAGTAGAGTTTCCATGATCTTTTGGAGTGGCGTATCTGCTCCGTGAGGACCGTGTTGCTCCTCACTCCCCCCATGACATAGCTGAGGTGCTAGAACGGAGTGGATCAAGTCAGTGCAGGTGCTGCCTGACTCCACAGCCAGCACCATTTCCTGAGTTTGACATAACAGAGTGGTTTTGAAGGTCACTTGGAAAATCCCCCAGATGCCCAAATATACCCTGCACTGGTCTGTGGAGTGGCTAGGGACTTGTGTCTGGTCCCTTAGGGAGGTACAGTACTTGGACCGGGGGTGGGAGGTAGAAGAAAAGGCTGCTGCTTCTACTTCCTCTTCAGGTCCCACGTGTGGGGACATCAGCTGGGAGGTGTGTGCTGTGTACCCTCCAGACCTGTGCATTCCTGAGGAGGACAAGCCTCGGGGTGGGTATCTGCCTTGGCCCTCCAGTGAGCAGGGCCCATGCCCAGCCTGAGTAGACATCAGAGATTCCCTGATTCCAATGAGGAAAGGGCGTTCAGAACCCCAAAGAGAGCCAGGTGGTCTGGGGCCTACAGTCAGGTACCCCCTAAGGCTTCCTGAGAACCTATTGTGTGCTAGATGTGCCACCTCCCAGAGACTCCGAGAAGAGAGTGATGAAGATTTGACCCTTTACATCCCTGATTTTGTTAGTACTCACAGCAAGCTAAGCATCATCATCCCTATTTTATAGCTGAGGAAACTGAGGCTAAGAGACAGGAAGTGACTTGAATAAGTCACATACATAAGTTAGTGTAGAAATAAGAATTTGCATCTGGGTTTGTTCGACTCCAAAAGAATTCATCCATGCATGCATCCATCCATCCATTCATTCATTTTTCATCCATCCGTTCCCTTATTTATTCATCCATCCATCCATCCATCTATCAGTCCGTCCATCCATCCATCCATCCATCCATCCATCCATCCATCCATCCTCCATCCATCCATCCATCCATCCATCCTCCATCCATCCAGTGTTAATCAAGCAAATTATCATTCTTACTTATTATGAGTGATGTCCTAGGGAACAGAGGGGACCCCAGGGATGTTCCTAGGGCAACCTCATCTGGGATCTGTCCATTAGTCATCGTGACTGGACACTTGGACCATGTTGGAGGCCTTAGACTAAGCTTGCCAGGAGGCGGCAGGAGGCAATGGGCTATAGATGTCTTCCATCCAGTATGGAGGCCAGAGTTGAGCATCAGAGGCTCCACCTGGAAGATGATGTGTGTGGGGATTGGGGTGGGGAGAGGCTGGTATAAGGAGTTCACTTCCCCCCAGAAACCCACAGGCAAATGCTGTCCATCAGCCTATAATTCTAACCCACCCCTCAATACGTGTATGGCACTGAGCTAATTCTTCCTGAGGCCCATGAAGCATAGCACTGGATTCTCTAATACTAATAAAATGCACCTCTCTCAAAGAGTTGACTAAATAAACCAGAAGTCCATAGAGATCCTTACGTATGCATTCCCCTCCCCGCTTCTTACTCTTTACTCAGGCAGGGCCTGAACGGATAGCTGGAAGGGTTCCATGTTTTCTGGGGGCTGCAGGTATTCTTGGCAGAAGCAACAGCAGGCTTAGAAGAACCCTGATGGGGCCCACAGCTCTGGGTTCAAGTCTTGCCAGTGGCAGCTGGGCAAGGCTCTGCTAGTCTCCACATCTGAATTAAGGAGATTATTCCCGATGCTTCTGAAGTCTCTTTCAGCCTGAGCCAGGAGGGACTGACTTCTCTAATGCAGAATGGTTAGGGGACCCCACTTGTCGGCAGGTCCTCGAAACCTGGTCCTTGTATGTCAGGAATTCCCAATCTATAGGAGAGGACAGACGTGCAGCCAGCTGTAATTCATAATCATAGTGATACGACAATATGAAAAGAAGCAATTCTGTATTAGTTTCCTGTTGATGCTGTAATAAATGACCATGAACTTGGTGGCGTAAAGCCATAGAAATGTATTGTCTCACAGTTCTGGAGGCCGGAAGTCCAAAACGGTGTCAGTGGGACCATGCACAGTTCCTTCCAAGGATCTCGGGGAGGACACTTCCTTGCCTCTTCGAACTTCTGGTGGCTCCGAGAGCTTCCTGGCTGTGGTTGCCTCACTCCAATCCCTGTCTCCACGTGGTCTGGTCCTCATTACATGCTTTCCCATCCTAGGCCCAGGATCAGGCCCTTGACGTTCATCATTGCTATGAATCACCAAAGACACCTGTGGGCCTGGGGTGGGGTGCCCATCGCACAGAGGAGACACAAGACCCCACTCATGTCAGAGCCTCGGCTGCACAGTCTCAGAGCCGTGCGGGGCTGTGCCGACGGAGGGCGAGGAACGGGGTGCCGTGTGCCTTTTGCGGGGCCTACTTGGGAAGACGTTGACGAGTAGGTGCGTTGAGTCAGGTTGTCTCCCAGGAGGAGTCAAAGCTGAACTCTGGGTGGTGGGTATGACCCGAGTGACTCTTCTCATTTCACAGGTAGGGAAACTGAGGCCCAGAGAAGAGAAGTGACCTGGCCAGGATTCCACCTGAAGGTGTGATGGAGCAGGGATTAGAACCCAGGTCTCTCTGACTCCAGAGCTTTCTGGGACTGGAGTCTCTCTTCATGCCCTCTTACCAAGTTCATGGGTACAACACTGAACAAGCAGTGACATGTATCAGGTGCTCACTCTGTGCCCAGTACCGAGCGAAAAGGTCTGATGAGACATCAGTCCGCTCCCAGGGGGAGAGCAGAGTGTGAGGAAACCCAGGGGGTGGTGTGGCCGCTGGGGTGAGTATCGGTAGAGAGGGGTGGAGGAAGGAAAGGCCGAGTTAGGGCCCCGTGACGGCCCCGGCAGAGCCCCCCGTTGTCCTCTGCCTGGGTTCCTGGCGCAGCCTCCTCAAGGCCCCCAGACCTCCATCCTTGACTCCCAATAACAGCTTATCTTCTGCTCTAGCAGCCAGGGCGGGTCCTGACATGAGTAGGCTCAGGGCATTGTCTGCTGTACACCCTTAAAGACTATGTCTCACGCAGGCTCAAGGCTGACACGCTTCCTGTGACCCTCATCTTCCATCCCCCATTCCAGCCCAACACAGTGGCCTCCTCCTCGCCGGTCCCCGCCCTCTCCTGAACCCTCTGTCTCAGACCGTATATTTGCCGTTCCCTCTGCCTAGACTGTTCTTTATCAGGATATCTGCACGGCCATCTTCCTCATCTCCTTCCCGATTTTCCACAACCTTCGCTGCCTCCTCTGGCCACTCTCTTTTAAATTGCTGCCTCCTCCCACCCAGGCCCCAGCACTTCCTATCAGGCTTCCCTCCTTTATGTGGCTCCATGACACCTTTCTCCTTCTGCTATATGACTTATTTAGTTACCGTCTGCCTCCCCCAACTAGAGTACAAATATTGTGGAAGCAGAAAGTTTTATGTACTATGTTCACTGCTCAATATCTAGTGCCAGCTTGGCACCTAGTAGGGCCTCAATAAATCTTCCTCGAGTGAGCAAATATGTGTCAATAATCATTTGGGGGATTTTATTTATTATCAAGAGGCCATGGAGGAGAGTGGCTAGGGAGTGGACTCGGAATCAGATAAACATTAGGTACAATTCCAGCCGTGCCATGTATCAGCTGTGTGATCTTGGACAAGTGACTTAGCTTCTCTGTGCCTTGATATTCTCATCTGTGCAATGGGGATATTAACCACACCTGCCTCACGAGGAGGTTGTGAGGATTGAGGGAAGCCATGCACAGAGGGCACTTACCCCCTGGGAAATACAGTAGGTGCTCAATCAATGATAGACCTCATTATTGCTGATGAATCCGAGATTCTTGGAATTTCAGCAAAGGGCTTGGAAGATCACCTGGTCTGTTTTCCTCTTGCAGGTGGGGAAAGTGAGGCATCTTCCAAAGCCGAGGAGGGTCAGCACTTTGCTTTTCCCTCTAAATTTGGATTCTGGGCCTCTAGGAGTCTTTCAGCCTCCAGGAAGAGGTTGAGCTCCCAGAACGCTGCCCTGAGCCATGAGGGGCAAACACACCGTGGACTGGGAAGGTGGCCTTCACCTCAAGAGGGGCTGCTCATGGGAAAATGTTTACCGGTTGCTCTCTGAATGGCCCAGTACCTGGGTGACGGGGCCTGAGTTGACTGGTGTCCAGCTAGGCCCCCAGGGTCCAGTCAGGAAAATGGAGCCTTTGCCAGGTGTATCAATGGAGGGAACTGAATACAAGAAACTCTTTCCAGGGTGGTGGAATAGCTGGAAGGGCAAACGGGGAAGGTGGGCAGCCCAAACGTGAACAATGACAGGAAGCCGCTGTCGTCCACCCCAAGACTGGCCGACTCAGGGAGCAGGGGGCATTGTCAGTGCTCAGAAGCCAGGGCTGCCTGACAGGAACCACAGAAGAGGGGCAGTCACTGCCAGAGAAGCCGCCACAGCTGTCGGAGATGGGGAGAAGCAGTCCGGCCTCTCCCCTCCTCCTGCCCTGAAGTCTCCCACTGGCCCCTCCCATCGGCTAGCCCCACCTGGAAGTGGGTTGGCCCGGGAGCTTGGGCCCCTTTGTACCGTTCAGAGCACGGTGGGGAAGGGCCGGGAAATGACACTGCTGGGAACTGGCAGCACCTCAGGATGCTCTGGGCCCTCGTGGTGGGAACCCCAACGATGGAAAGATGAGTCCTAATTCCACCCAGAGGCTGGTGCCCCTGGACCACGACCGCTGAGGATAACCCGCAGGGCTGCTGTCACGACTATCCTTGGGAGGTTGAGGCCATTGGCAGCAGCAGGGATGGATAAACACACCTGTGAGTCTGAGCTGTAGAGGTTGTGCGTGTTAATAATACCTCCCAGGCTCATGGGATCTGTACAACCTCACTTGGGAGGTCCCAGGATGTCCGTGCCTTCCTACCCTATCCGTGCACCCACCCCTTCCGTGCCTTCTTACAATCCACCGCAGAGAGTGATGCTCCTAAAGGATTTGTGAGCTCAGTCCCTCCAATGCCTCCCCAGCTCCTGGCTGTGAAAAGGAAAGCTGGACTCCTCCCCACTTTGTATCCCAGGTCCTGCAGGATCAGTCAGGTCTCTTCCCCCCATCTGACCTCAGGTCCTGTGACGCTGCCCTCACTCCCTCCATCTCACTTGCCTTGTGTCTGTTCCACAAACATGCTGAGCTTGTCGGGATCTCAGGGCCTTTGCACATGCGCTCCTCTCCCCTGGAATATCTTTACCCTAGATTTTCACATGGCTGCCTCTTCTCCTCAGAAAGCCCCTCCCCCCACTCCTGCTCCATCACCTTGTTTTGTGGCATTTTCTCATTTATGTGTTTACCGGTTTAACATCCAACATCCCCCACTGGAGAGTGAGCCAAGCCTGCTATGTTTACAGGGCCCCTCCATTGTTCAGAATAGCTCCCCAAGCAGAAACAGGGCTCAGTAAATCCTGATGATGTGACTGAGTGCATTCTCAGGGATAAATGAGAACACGGAAGGTCAAAGAGGAGAAGGGACACGGCGTGTGCTCAGATGTGCAGTGAGCCTGTGGTGGCACCCAGAGGAAGAGACAAGGGCTCCTCCTGTCCCCTGTTCTGGTAGTTCCTGTACTCTGCCAGTCTTAGCACAGCCCCCATGTGAGGCGGGGCAGCCAGATTGGACAGGAGAGGTCAGACCCTATGTGATGAGGTATGGGAGACGGGTAGGCTGGAATCACCCCTGTGAAGAGACATTCAGCCACTGCAGTGTGTGGCAAGGGGCATGTCAGCGGTGTTGTGGGCGTGGTAGACCTGGTGGGCGTGGTAAGACATGTGGGCGTGGTATGGACATGGTGGGGTATGGCCCAGCCACACCCAGAGCCAGAGCCAGAGCCAGAGCCCAGCCCTCTGGGACCACACCATGGCCACTGTCTGGGACTGGCATGCCTCGTCTACTCTCTTCCAGCCTGGAACTTCACAGGGCCCAGGTACTTAGTGGCCACACCAGCCAAAAGGACACAAAGTATGGAGCTGAAGTATGGGAACCTTATGCTAGCATGCCCACCAGTGACACCTTCTAGAACCTTCGGATTCCAGCTCTGGGGATACCCTAGGGTTCCTGCAGCTAGTGCGGATGGGTTTTCAAACTGCATATGCCCCTGGAAGACAGAGGGGAGGCTGCAGGCCAGAACCCCAACTCAACAAGAGCGTCTCCAAGTCCACCCGGAACACATCTAGGACTGCATAGCATTCTATTTGTAAAATGGCTTTGTGGTTTTTATTTTCATTAAACTTTTTACTTTGCGATGACTGTAGATTCACATGCAGATGTAAGAAAGAATACAGAGATCCCGTGTGCCCGACCCAGCTTTCCCCAAAGGTGACATCCTGCAAAAACGATAGTACCTCCCAGTCTGGAGGTCGACGTAGAGACAGTCAAGACGCAGAGCACGTCCATCCTCACAGTGTTACCTTGTCGTGGCCACACCCACTTCCATCCCATCCCCATCCCTTCCTTATCCCTCTGGCAACCACTCCTCTGTTCTCCATGTCTATCATGGTATCAATTTAACAATGGAGTATAAATGAAATCATACAGCATGCAACTTTTTGGGAGTTGCTTTTTTGACTCCACGTCCTTCTCTGGCGTTTCATCCAGGTTGCGTGTATCCATAGTTCGTGCCTTATTATTGCCGTGTAGTATTCCAGGTATGGATGGGCCAGTTTTGTTGATCCATTCACCTGTGGAAGGACCTCTGGATTGTTTTCAGATTTGGGCTATTAGGAATAAAGCGGCTGTCGACATCCATGTACAGGTTTTTGTGTGAACATAGTCTTCATTTCTCTGGGATAAATGAAGAAGATAAATTGGGATAAGTTGCCTTGGAGTGCAATGACTGGGTTGTATGGCAGAGGGCTTACTTTTTGAAGAAACTGCTAACCTGTTTCCCCATTTACATTCGCATCGGCAATGTACGAGTGATCCGGTGTCTCCTTCATCTTTACCAGCATTTGGTGTTGTCACTGTTTTTTATTTTAGTCATTCTGAAAAGTGAGTGGTGATATCACATGTGGTTTTAATGGCTAATGATCTCCTGATCTGTGGTTTAAAAAAAAACAAAACAAAAACATTTTGAACCACGAGTGGGTTCAACTGGCTCACTTCACAGATGAAAGAAACTGAGGCCCCAGGATTGAAATTGACTCAAGTAGCTGCAATGGCATCCCTCAGGCTCCCCCCTGACTCCTGATCACATGTTTTTCTGAGAAGAGAGAGGAAAAAGAAGCTCTTGAAAAGGATGCTTACTTTTACTTGGAGATGTGGAAGGCGCTATTTTGATATTCTAACTGATGTGCTATGTCCCATCAGTCTGTATTGTTGCCCGTATGGAGAGTTGGCTTCAAAGTGTCTACAAGAAATACGCTGTCACAACAGAACTTTGCTGGACAGCCATCGGACCGCACCGAGTGGTACACCCTCTGGACAGACCTAGAGCCCTCGTAAGCTGCCCTGAGTAGGAGAGTGGGGTCTGGCCAGTGAAGGGCTGGTGGACACTCAGTCCTCAGAGGGAGGGAGGAGATGTTCCCTCCTGCTAAGGGCGAGTCCCTGATTTCCACCTTCAGAGAGAAAGGTGGCCGGCAGGGCTGAGCCCCAGGTCAGCATTTAAGCCCCTCGGCTGTACCCTCCTCTTTCCGCCCGGACCCCTTGCCCTCTGTTCCCCATCTCACAGTTATCTTCTCCTCACAAAACACCTCCTCTCCTTGGTCTCCTTGATCGGTTGTATGTCTTATTTTATCGTATTTTTTACTTTTGGAGAAAACTGCATCCAGGAGACCTAGGAGGGGGGAACACAGCATCTGTGAAGGAAGGGCGGCTGCAAAGAGACAACACACATTTTTTTTTAAAAGCACGGCAATAAATGCTATTCAAAAAAGAAAAAAAAAGAAAGGAAAAGAAAAGAAAGAAAGAAAAGAAAAAGAAAAACCCACCCCACAATCTCTGAAAAACACAGCCCATTGAAATGACAAGCCGAAAATCATTTGCTAAGCGCTGAAACAGTTCCCTTTGTCACCCAAATCCTTCTGTTGACAGTTACCTTTCAATCCCGCAATTGTGCAGAAAAGGCTGATTTTTATTCAATGTTCTATTCACCCTGCGTATTAATGAAAAGGGGGGAGGAAAAAAAAAACTTGTAAGAATGGTGTTTAATGGGCTGATGGACAAGCTGTCTGGATTCCCCGCCCAAGCCCCTCTTATCAGTGGCTCACACTGGGGCTGACGTGGTCGCCCTGTCCCAGCGCAACTTGGAGCACCCGCCCGGGTTTCTTGGCCTGTGCAATGGAAACACTGGGATTGACTGATTTTTATTATTATTATTATTATTTTAAAAAAGCTCACTGATCTTTTCTCTTTACCAGGAGGAGGGAACAGGTGCAGATTCTGACTTGACCGTTTGATTCCTACATGCACCAAAGCACCATTTAGTAAGCACCTACTGTGTGCCAAGTGGCTGTACTTAGTGCTGGCTCAGGCATGCACAAGGTGGACCATGTCCCCAGACAGGGAGCTTCCAACCCAGACAGAGATCAACAAAGCAAGGATTTCACCCCAATTGAACCAGGTGTCACAAAAGGTCAGTGTGGGCCCCACTGAGTACCAGGAGACTGTATGCCCCTAATCGTTTTCTCTAGGTACCCCCAAGGCAGTGGGCCCTGAGAACCATCTGGCCCCATCTTCACACCAATGGGCTGTATTTTGCCATTGTCATGCCTATTGGGCAGCAAGAAGCTGGACCACGTGACCTCCCAGAGGCAGTGTGGCATCATGAGGTTCTGCTAAAGGTGGGGTCCAGACCTGGGTTCAAATCTTGTCTCTGCCATTCACTTCCTGGGGGCGGCTTTGGGCAAGTCCGTTCACCTCTTTGAGTCGCAGTCTCCTTGACGGTCACAGGGGGATGGTAACATTACTATAGAGGAGCTGCTGGGAGGATGCTACAGACGGAATGTTTGGGTCGCCCCTAAATTCCTCTGTTGAAGCCCTAACCTCCAAGGTAATGGTATTTGGGGCCTTTAGGGGGTGATGAGGGTGGGGCTGTAGCCTGATGGGATTAGTGCCCTTAAAAGAAGAGGTCCCAGTAAGCACTTCTCCCCAACTCCACCACCACAGTGGACACAGTGACAAGTGGCTGTCTGCAAGCCAGGAAGAGAGGCCTCCCCAGAACTTAACAATGCTGGCACCCTCCTCCAGGACGTCCAGCTTCCAGAACTGGGAGAAAATAAAATTCTGTTGTTTAAACCACCCAGTCTGTGGTATTTTGTGATGAGAGCCCAAGCTGGCTAAGACAGAAGACAAAGTGAGGTCTGCAAGGCAAAGTTCTGGCCCAACCCCTTTCCCTCCCTCCCTCTTTTCTTTTCCATGTTTTCTTTCATGGATTCTAGAAATCCAAAAGGGGTGCTGTGCTGGGATAGGGTGGAGAGAGAGCTCAGAAAAGCAGAGGAGTTTCATTTAAAGAATATGTTTATGACAATGAAACCCACTCCCTGGCTGGCTGGTGAGATTCCCACCAGCTTAAGGCTGTAAGTGGAAGCTGGATGACAATTTAGGTAAGATCTTATGGTAGATGTAGAGGTGGACAATATGGATTTGGGGGACTTATACCTGCCTGCCAAGCCAACCAACTTACCTGAAGTGATCACTGGGTCTGTACTTGCCTGGCCTGTTTTGTTTCCCAATGACACACCTGTTGGCGTCATTTTGCCTCCAGCACCTCACGCCCCACACCCAGGAGGCATCCTGGAATCCTCTCCAACCCTCCACCCCACACCCAGTCCTTGGCAAGTCCTGACAACTCTGCCTTTAAAACATCCAGAGCTCGCACCTCCTTCGTCACCCTTCTTATCTGGCACCTGCAGTAGCCCTTTCCCTGGGCGCCCTGCTTTTTCTCTGGGCCCTTTTCTCTTCACAGAGCAGAGGGGCACCCTGAATCTGTTTGTTGGATCTTCCCCTCGTCTGCTCAGCGTCTCCAGTGGCTCTTATCCTGAAGCTCTCATGACCCAGCTCCTCTTACAGCATCGCCTGCCGGCCCCTACCTTATTCATTCTAATCTCACCACCCCAGAACTTTTGCTGTCCCTTATATATGCCAACGGTTGTTCCCTTTGTAGTGGCTGTTCCCTCTGCCTGGATACCCTTCCCCCAGGTTCTCACAGGGCTGCACCTCTCTCCATGCAGGTTTTTGCCTTAACTTCACCCCCTCCAAGAGGTCTTCCCTGACACAGTCCCTTCACCCCATCGCTACCTAACGCCTTCCCCAATGTTATTTTCCCCTTATTCACCCATCACCACTTTATATTATATCGCATATTTGTTAGATTGGTCACCATGTGCCTCTCATGCTGCCCTGTGAGCTCCTGAGGACACGGACTTTGCCCATCTGGCTCTCACATGTCCCCGGATACATAAATGGAGTCACACATGGCCACCAGGCCTGTAGTAGGGCAGTCCTTGAACCTCATTCTGGGTTTTGTGTCCACTGACCTCCCCCAGTAAGACCCCCCCCCGATTTAAGAATCCCCTCCCTTCTTAAATCCAATGTATGCAGGGCAGCAATGATGAGTAACAGTTACCTCTCTTCCTAATCACTCATTCAGTCACTCAACAAACCTTTATTGTCAATGTGCTAGCCAATGTGCAAATGTTGGGGACCCAGCCATGAGAAAGACGAGCACGGGATTGATATTTTGAATGGGGAGACTGAGGTAAGAAAAAGTAAATTAATATAAATGATGATGTTAGAGACTATGAATAAATATGGAGCAGGGTAAGGGGTTGGAGGTGATGCCCTTGTTGAAGAGTCAATCAGGGAGGACTCCCTAGAGGAGGCAACCGTAGTTAAGGCCTGAATAAAGTGCTGTGTTGTCAAGGGACAGGTAGGGGCACTGGTGAGGCAAGGGAAGCAGGTGTCAAGTGGTAGAGGGCTTTGCAGATCGCAGGAAGGTGGGCTTGATTTTTGGCCCTGCACAGAGCCCCAGATATGTTTTCCGGAAAGGATTTAGCCCAGTGATAAGTTTGAGTGAATGCTGGGTGGCGGGAAGAATGAATGAGTAAGTGAGTTGGTGAGTGAGCACTCCGCACATCGTGGACCACGGGGGTTCAGTGTCCTGCTCTCTTTTATCCACTGCCCCCCACATCGGCCCCCCCTTGAAGACGATCCCTTTTGAAAGACACTACCTCCCCTGTCTTGGATCCTCTGCCTTCTCCTGGGGCCTCAGCTCCACAGCTAGGATCAGCTCAGCCCTAATGGTGTGCTTTTTGGGGAGTAGCTAAGCAGGAAAGCTTCCCAGTACACAATGAGGTGCCCACCCCCCAGCCTCCTGGGGATGGAGCGATAGATAATCCAGACAGTTATTTGTGTTTCAGGTTCCACACGGCGCCCTCCCCTCCCCTCCCCTCTGTCGTGATTGCTGACAACGCGGATTTTAATATATTCACATTGGCAGAGTTATTTGCATTCAGATGCAATTATGAGGCAAGATACAGCCTCCTCAGAGCGGCCCCCAGGAATGCGGGGAGGATTCGGTATACTCTCAGAGGGTGGGGGCGTTCTGAGGCCGGGCAGAGTGGTCCAGGCAGGGCTGAGCTTTGTACACCTGCTTTTCAGAGGAAATGTCCAGACTGGTATAGTCCCCACTCGTCCCCTGCTCTGAGCTTGGGGGGATCTGGTTTATTTTGTTCATCCCAGGATGGGGAGCAGTGTTCGTGGTGGTGGAAATGGGTCAGGGCGGTGTCTTCTCAATCTCTACTCTGTGTCCCAGGCACTGTGCTTGTCCCTGGGTCTTGGGCCCAAGGAGCTTACATGCCCCTGGGGGACACTGACAAGAAGAAGTTAACAACTAAATAAACAAGATAACACATCGGAATAAGTGTAGCAAGGGAAACCACAAGGGGAAGTGACACTCCATGGGGATGTTTCTCTAGATAGAGTGGTGAAGGAAGGGGTGGTTGGTTGAGGCAATAATGTGCCCAGTCCTTGACTCCTCCCTGTGGCCACTACCCCTTGCAACACACCTTTGCAGTTCACTCCATCAAGAAACCAATCTGCTTCCTACTCCTCCAATCTGGACTTGACCACGTGACTTGCTTTGGCCAATAGGATATGGTGTAAATGATATAAGGTCAGCTCCAACCTGAAGCTTCCAGGGACCTTGCACATTTCTGCTTGCTGTCTTGGAACCCTGCCACCACCTTGAGAATAAGTCCAGGCTCTCCTGCATGGAACAGACACAAGCCATCCTAGTCAAGGTCAGCCTAGGCCAGACAGAATCTAGCTACTCTGCCAGCTGACTTCAAATGCATTGACCATTTGATCAGCTCAAATGCTGAGATCACTTGATCAGCCCAGATCAGTAGACTTCCCACCCAACCAACAGACTTGTGAGCTAAACACATGCCTACTGTTTTAAGCCATGAAGTTTTTGAGATGTTTTGTTATGCAGCAGTAGCTAACTGATACAAAAGGTCACCCAAGGGGTGAGAACGTGGTGGTAGTGAGAAGCCTGAAGGAAGATAATTCCAGGTGGAGGGAAATACAAGCACAAAAGCCACAAGGTGGGAAATATGGAGGCCTGTTTCAAGCACAGAAAGGAGACCTACATGGCTGGGGTGTAGCAAATGAGGTTGGAATGGGATGTGGGTCACAGACGGGTAGGGGCGAAATCACAGGGGACCCAGTAGATGCTTCTGGTGTTTGAAGATAGCAGTCATGGATCTGATCTCTCATCCTAGGAATCTAGAAGCAGGAGTGTGAACTAAGGTGACTGGTGTTGCTGCTTATTTTAACCATGTGGGTGAAGGGATGTAAGAGAAGGGGCGGCATTTGGTAAAAAGGTGGACTTGCCTGAATGGGTTCCAAGGATGGGTACCTGTCCTGCATGTGCCCAGAAGGGAGAAGTACAAGGAGACACACGTGAATAGCCCATTCTAAAAGCTGGCAGTGAAGGGCCAAAGCCCACCCTGATTGACTCGCTGCAAGCCGCCACCCCCTTGTTGGGGAGGGTTCACCTTTTGGCTCATGGCCTTTCCATTCTGAGAATAGTTCTTTCTGGCATCACTTTGAGCTTTGCTTTCCTTGGGGTGATTTCTTCTGGTTGTCCTCGCCTTTCAGCTGAGTCCAGGGAACTTGGAGAACGGGTTGGGGGTGCCATGGGGCATGAAAGGGAAGGTTGTAACAGGAGGAGGCACCGCCCAGTGAAGCAGGTGCTTTCTGTGCCTTGTGTCACATGCCCTTCGCCCACCTCTGATCTCAGGACAGCTGTATGGACAGTTCTCGGCACGATGCCAGCGCCTCACCTGAGCCCCAGCATTGGTCCCTTATTTGTTGGCCTTGTGGGATGCCATCAGGAGGGAACTGGATCATGGATGTGTCCCAGCCTCTCAGGCTTTGGAAGGACAGGCCTAAAGCCTGTTTTATGTGGTTCCTTGGAAGGTCCCCAGCAGGGCGGAGCCCCAGACGCCCACGTAGTAATCCCCAACACCACCCTCTTTCCTGACCTTTCCATTCTCCGGTGGCTCTTTCCTGGGACCCCCTCCCAATAAACCACCTGTCTTCAAGTTCTTGTCTCAGGTGCCACTTTCCTGGGAACCTGAACAAAGACCCAAGATGCTGGCCTCTGTCTCTGCTGGACCAGGTAGGGGCCTGGCTAGGTCCTCCAGAGCTGTGTCATCCTGAAGCTGCAGGGAAGGTCTGATTGAGGGCTGGGGAGAAGCCACTGATTCAGGGTGGATGAGACACTTCCTCCCTAAAGTGGTTCTTGTCCTGAAAACACTGACGAGTACACGCAAAGGGGTGGAGGCTGGCTCTGGGGTACAGCACTTTACAGTTTACAAAGCCCTTTCCGTGCCAGTGGTCATTTACTGGTCACAATGCAATGGCATCAGCCAAGAAGGCAGTTTTCCGCCATCCGGATATGAAGACAGGGAAAATCAGAGAGGACCAGAGGGCTGCTCAGGAACCCACAGAGAAATGTCTGGGGCTAAGGTCACTGCTGCCTCCCAGCAAAATGTTCTATCCCAGGGGATCCTGGGCGAGGGCAGGATCAAGGGCTGTGATGTCAGGCAGACTGCTTTCTATTCCTGGCATGATGCTATGTGACTGGCAGGCTATGTGACCTCGGCAACTTTCTGACCTTCTCTTGCCTCAATTTTCTCATCTATAAAATGGGTATGGTGAGGGTTTAAATGCAATGAGTGTGTTTTTTTGTAGCAGCTTCCACACTGGCCTCCCTGCCTCCTCCCACCCTCTCCAAATCCTTTCTCCAGAGTAATCTTTCCAAATGGCAAAGTTGCTGTCCCTTTTTGTGTGTAGGGTCCTCCCGTGGTCCCCGTTGTCTTTAAGACAAGGATCGACCCCATAGCATGGCTGACCAGCGCTCACGCCAGTGAGCCGGCCCACCGTCTCCTGCCTCACTCTTGCCCTCCCCAGCCACCATCTGGGCCACGCAGGTTCTCTGTTACCCCAGAGAGTGAGCACAGCCATTGTATTTACTATCTTCCTGACAGCCTGGTCAGCCCTGTGAGTTATTTTTTAATTCAGGTTTTGGATCAGTATCACATTCCGATGGATTAAAATTCAAGGTACAAAAAGGCATGTACTGAAAAGTTCCCTGCCACTCCTGTCCTCCATCCTCCAATGCGCCTCCTCACCACAAACCCTGTGTCCAATTTGCATGAGTCCTTTCAGAGACATTTTATGCAAATATAGCAAATACTCAAAACGATTATCCACCTGCTGCCTTTTACACACATTCTACCAGACTGAATCCATCTTTATTCACTAATCATAACTTAGAGATCTTCTACCTTCGTAAAAATAAACTGCTTTCTTGTTCTTTTTATACAGCTGCATAGTATTCCATGATGTGGACGCACCATCATTTATGTATCTAGTCTCTCATTAATGGGTATTTAGATTATTTCCAGTTTTTTTGCCATTACATAAATGCTTCTTTGAATAACCTTACACATGTATCTGCATGTATGGGAGAAACTCTACAGCATTAATTTCTAGGCCTGAAAGTATCAATTTATTATATTGATAGATTCCCCCCACCTCCATGACCCCCCATAGAGGATGCTGATGGATACTCTTGCCAATAGAATATGAGAGTGGCCTGGCTGAACCTTCCTCATTTTTAAGACCATGAACAGCTGTCACCTTTTCCGGAAAGCCTTCCAACACCTTCCATCTGGCTCAGGAGTCTCGTCTGGCCCCCACTTCAGCGCTGAGCATGTGGCCCCAGTATTGCAATGGCCTATTTCCTTTTCTGTCCCCACCATCAGATTGGAGCTCCTTGAGACAAAGCCTTGTCATCAGGCCTCCTCAGGCTTCAGCAGAGGGTTCAGGGCTGAGGAAACACTCGTTCCCTTTCCACAGGACCGCAGGACTAGGGTCCCCAGGGTAGGAAGCCTCTACTTAAACACATTGAGCCTCCTGCCCCAGGCAAAGGGCTTGGGCCTCTGTCCCCAACACCTGCCAGCCACCCCGTCTGCCGGCACCAAGCCCCTTCCCCCAGCTGCCAGGGCCTCCACCCTCTCCCTTGAACAAATAATAATTGTTAGAAAAAGGCCTGTGGATAAATTATTATCGTGACCCTCATTCCAGTGCAAAAAACTTTTGCTAGCTGCCAAGTGAAAAGTCAAAATTTGCATTTAAATAGAAAATGTTAGGCCAGCTGAACAGGGAGGCCAGTGCCCCCAGAGGCCTCTCCCTGGCGGGGAGCGCCAGTCAATGCACCCCTCCCCAGGAACCCAGCTAGCGGCAGGAGGAACATTCAGAGCTTGATTTGAACTGATCTTATTTTGTGCTCTGTGGCCCTTTGGGGCCTACGATTTCCAGTCCCTGCCATGGTTCTGCGAAGGCCTGTGACCCAGTCAGGAAGACCTCTTAGATGTCTTCCGTTCAACCCACCTTGGATTTGAGTCTCCCTCCCTCGCCCCGCAGTGAGTGGATAATCACCAACATTAAAGGGGATTAGAGACTTCACAGCTCATGCCCCGCAGAATCTTTAGGGGATGGTTTTAGAGCTAGACAGGAAGGACTTAGGGCTAGACTACTTGCTATGTCACTTAGCCTCTCTGAGCCTCAGTTTCCCTGTGTGTAAATAAGAATACCTTCTTGGCTAGGTGTTATTATATAATCATTATAATTTATTATCATGAATAAATTTAGTTGTTTCCTTTACGTAGTTCAATTCATAATGCTGGAATTCTACTTTGGCATCCTGACAGGTGCGTGGATATTTCCACGGTAGGGTACTCCCTTGCACAGAGACCAGTCTGTTCCATTTATCTGCACCTCTGTCACACATAGGTCTTCCCTCTACTTGTGGGAAGACCTAGGTGCTGCCTTGTCATATTCCCTGACCCCCCTTTTCTGGTGAAACCCCACAGTTCTATTCACCCAAGAGTTCGCCCAAACACCCGGGAGGTTCACTGCCCTGGGCAGCCAGGAAGATGATAGCAACTTCCCAATATAGAAATTAAAGTCGAAAGAAAGAACAGATTCACAACTGATGTGCAGTGAGGACCCTAGGCTCAGAGCGACTTGACTTTGTGTCTCATGTCTACCTGGGTCACCTGGATAACCCAGCTTCTTTGAGTCTCAGTTTCCTCCTATAGAACGGGGAGACTGGAGCCTATTTCATGGAGCTATTCTGAGGATGGACTGAGATCACGCATGTCCAGGGCCGAGCGTGGGGCATGCACCAGTTGGAGCTTAATAAAAACTCATGACCATCCCGCAGTCCATTTGAGTATAATTTGCACAAGGTAGAAATAAGATCTTTCTGTTCAATTCAGCAACTGTATCTTGAATTCCCACTCTGTGCCCAATACTAGCACCTGATAGAATATAGACGTGATAGAATGCCGATTTGAGATGGCAGGAAGCATGTCTGCATTGCAACCATTGCAACTACACTGCCTGGCACACAGTAGGTGCTTAATAAATGTTTGTGTCTGGGTGAATGAATAAATAACTGCTTTGTCCTCAGTCCCTAGGACAGTGCCAGGCACATAGTAGGTGCTCAATAAAAACTTGGCGGGCAGGAGGAGGGAATGTAGGCACAGAAAAAAGAAGTGGCCAGAGTTCTGACAGGCTATATCAGAAGAGGCATTTGGCCCCACATAGATCCCACATGGGACTTTCCCCCTTAGTTGGCACACACACTGGCTGCCACCCTACTATGTGCTTGCTCTGTTGTGGGGACTAGAGTGAGAGGGCCTAGCAGAGGCCTCTGTACTTAAGGGCTCACAATGCCGGGGAGAAACTAGATCCAGGTGGGAGACCTCGCACCTGACAACGATAGTTGATCTCCTAGCTGGGGGGTCCTCGAAGCTGTGGATATGAAGGTCTGTGGAGGATGAAGAAGGTCTGAGGCTGGAGGAGCACGAGCATCTTCCTGGAGGAAGGGCCCACTGAGCCGGGACTGGGCAGGCTCAGGGCGAGGGCAAAGGCAGACATTTATCAAGTGGCTTTCAGGCCTCCTACACGCCAGACACCAAGCCTCTAGTTCTAAGGGGTGAGTTCTGGAAGCAGGGCCCATGGCTTGTCTGGGATCTGAGAGAAGAATACAGATGAGTGCTGACGTTTATCCTGGAGGGCCAGATTCACAGGATTATCCCATTTAAGACCCCAGAACTGAACTAGATAGGTAGTCTTAACCCTGTTTTCCAGCTGAGGACATTGATGCTCAGAGAGGTCAAGAAATCAGCCCGGGACCACACAGCGAGGAAGCATTAGAGTGGGGCTTCAAACACAGTGTCTGTCAGAATTTAAAGCCTGTCCTTAAACAACAACAAAAAGTATATATAATATTTTTATATAGTTAAAATTGAAACAGCAAAACGTGTAACATGCACAGTACTCAGAAATACAGAGTTAAGAGACAGCTAAAAACACTGAAAGTAGCTGCCTGTGGGGCGCATATGGGGAGAGAACAGGTCTGGGGTGGGGTATCATGGTTTTGGCTAAAAAGCCATTTAGTGCCACTGGATTTTTCAAACCTCTGTGTCTGCATTCCTTTTATAGAAAATACAAGCTAAATTTTGCGAAGGTCAACTGCCTATAATTCACTATTCAAACTGTCTTCAGGGTCCTTCGATGGAAGCAAGTCTGTGTCAGCGGCATTCCGCACTGGCCTTCTGGTTTTAATGGTCACCGGGCATCCCCCAGAATGGAAGTCTTACAGCTCTTAGAGTGAATCCACCATTGCTAGGCAATGTTTGCCGGAAGCAGTCAGGTTAGGACCCGCACTTGTGAGCACTGGAACTGGCCTCAGAGCCACCGTGCTCCCTGGCACCCACTGGGGGCTCATCTGACCTGCGCACAAGGCTGGGTCACTCTGGCTCTCTGCTCCGGTACCCAGCTCCCAGCCTGGCACAGACGACTGGGCAGACCTGGGCCTACCCTCCAGGGGCCTCCAGTCGAGGTCAGAGAGAGACAGATAATTACCCAGAAGAACTTCCCTAATGACAGATGGTGACCAATCCTTTGAAGGAGATTGCTTGTGCTAAGAGTGTGGGGTGACTGGGACAGCTTCCCTGAAGAAGGGGTGTTTGAGCTGGGTTCTGAGGGACAGAGAAACATTAAGCTGGCAGAGAAACTGGGGATGGAGTTCTAAGGCGAGGGAGCATCATGGGAGAAGGTTACAAGAAGGGAAAGAAGTTGGCTGTCGGAGGAATGGCCTGGATGCTAGAGCGGAGGAGGAGGGAGGGGAGAGGGAGGGAGGAGGGGATGCGGGGAGGAGGGACACAGGGAGGAAGGGAGACAGGGAGGAGGGCAGGGCAGGGTCAGGAAGGCCTGTGGGACTTTATCTCAGGAGAACAAGATTAGAGCCCAGGGTGGCCAGGGGGCCCTGGTCTCGGGGTACCCTATGCTGGGAGAGGAGCAGAGAGCTCTGGGGATTGGAGTGCCCACAGGGGCGGGACAGGCCCTGTAAGAGCCACACAAACCCCAAGTCCCATGAGAGGGTTAACGAGGCCCCCACTGTCCCTAACTAAAGTCATTTCACACATTTACAGTGTACCAGTCAAACCAATTAGCTGTGAAAGTGTTGTAGGGCCTGCATTTTATTGGATTCTGGTCAACTCGGAATTGGTTAAATCATGTCTGCTAAGAAACATAAAACATGGGGGAGACGGGGGCAACTCTGGGCAGTCCTGAGAGGCGTGCAGCATAAATGGGAGAATGGCGCTGGACTCTTGGGGCTGCGACAGGCTTGGCTGAGCCTCCACAAGGACGTCTCTGCCCAGGAAGGTGAGGGGGTCCTCATGATCTTTTAGCCTCAGTGGGTCTCCACCTTATCTAATTATTAGAATCACTGGGGAACTGAAAAAAAAACAACAATACAGCCCTGGTGCCCAGGGCCTACCCTGAACAGTTGTACCCCATGAAGACAGGAAGCAAAGCATCATTGCTTTTTCCAAGTCTCTCAGGGCTTCTGATATGCAGCTAACAGGGAGAACAGATTGGCTCTGTTCCAGTGGTCTCAACTGGGGGATGTCGCCCCCCCCCCCCGCCCCAGGGGACATTTGACAAGGTCTGGAGACATTTTTGGTTGTTATAACTGGAGGGCGCAGCAGTGACAGGTGGGGGTTAGGGGGTAGAGGCCAGAGGAGCCACTCAACACTCTACAACACACAGGACGGCTCCTGCCACAAAAAATGATGCAGCTCCAAATGTCAACAGTCCCGAGGCTTGGAAATCCTGCTCTAGTCTAGTCCACCCATTTGACAGACAAGGAAACTGAGGCCCAAGCTGGCTGATGGGGAGTGTCTGGGGTCACACGGAGGGTATGAAGGCAAGCAGGACTCATGAACTTTTGTCCCTGGACTATATGCCGGTACTGTGCTAGAGGCTGTGCATTTGGAGATCATTCTAACAGATTCCATAGGTCAAGTCGCTCAAGCTGAATTCTGGGGATGTAGCCGTACTCAGGCTGGGTTTTTTTCTGAGGGTCTTGGGACTGCACAACTTCTAGAAGTTGCTCATCTTGCCCTGTGGAAACTCCAGACAGATCCCATCTCTTTAGCAGTAGACTCAACCCCAAAAGATGGTTCCAGAGAAACAAAAAGACCTGTTTTTATGGTGTGGGTCAGCCCCACCTGTTGGTCTTGGACCACCGTGGGACTGCCTGTTTGTCCATTTGTCCATCCCGTGGCAGTAACATGAGCAATGTGCAGGACAGGGGGACCCGGCTAATTGCAGGCTCAGGGAAAGCCAAGCAGAGATTAGCCCACAGTGAGGAGTGACGGCGGGCAGGCGTCTGGGGCCAGGATGCTACCTGATTAGTTAAATTGCCAGCACCTGCTTGCTTTTATTGCAAACATAAACACCGGCCGTGCAGACAATTGCCAGCGTGCCTAATGCTTTCCTTGTTTGCCACATAGGCAAGGTCCGGGGCTGGGCAGCAGGGTTGCTCAGGCCTGGACAAAAGCGGGAAGGCAGAAGATCTTGGGTGAAAAGGTGCTGGATTAGGAATCGGGAGAGAATTTATACTTGGCGAGGCCTCCTCTGGTGGGCACTGCATGAGGCCTTTCTATCCTCGTGCAAAGCCATCTGACTCTCAACGTCTTCCTGTGAAATACTATGACTCTTTTTTGTTGAGACTCTGAATGGTTAAGCAGCGTCTTGCAAGTGATCCAGCCGGGAGGCAGATAATACAGGAGTTGAACTTAGGTCTTTCCTCTCCAAAGCCCCTCCTGTCTACGAACTGGGTGTTGGGAGCTCTGGGGGTTCCTACTGAGCTTTAGTGACCTTTGCATCTGTAGGGCCAAGCAACTAGCTGGGGATTGCATGTGTGCTGAGGACAGGCAACAGTTTCTGGCCCTCTTGCCAACCTGCTAGGTGGCCACAGGCTCCTCATTTCCTCCTCTGTACCTCGGTTTCGTCGTCTGTAACGTGGTCATCTCATCACCCCCTTTGCTCTGGAACTCCAAGAAAAAGAGGTTGGAGAGTGGGAGCTTGGCCCTTGAGCATGTCTGAGGTCAAGACCGATGCCGACTGAAATCATCCACTTAGACCTCTCAGAGGTTCTTCAAACAGAATCCTGCTGCCCTGTCAAGTGGGCATGTGTCCAAAGTCTACAGGTCCCCACCACTCACTGCCAGTACTTTAGCCATCGTCCAGCAATTGGCCGACAAGACAAACAGCCCAGGAAACCATTTTAAATTAACTCTGTCTCCATTACAGGTGCTTTTATTAAGATAAACTATTTGGGGGATGTTTACAGGAGAGAGCCCTTTGGTGCCAGCGGAAGGTCAGAGGGAAAGTCCGTGGGACTGCACAACTGTCATTCGAAAGCTTGCAGCACTTCACCCGCATTCAAATGTGCGTCTCTCCCCCTCAGTGACAGATGCTTCAAGCCTGTGACATGCTTTGTCAGAATTTCATTTGTCCGAGCAGCTTCTGCCTCATTCTTGGCAGACGCAGGCAATAGGGGAGTGTGTGTGTTTAAAGTCCCTTCTGTGGTTCTTGGAAATGAAGTGGGGGTACATTTCCAGCACCACACTCCACCTCAAGGAGGAAAAAGCGAAATAAATAAAAACTTGCCCTTGTTCCTCGAGCCTGGGAGAAGGGCAAATGTTCATTCATTCATTTATTCATTCATTTATTCACTCACTCATTCATTCATTCACTCACTCATTCATCCTCTTGTTTATTCATTCATTGGTTCATTAAATAATTCACAGCATCTTTTATTCCTTTCCCTAATCACTTTGGAGTTTTAACTGGGTCCTGACTTCTTATGTGTCCTTATGTACGTCGGGGTCCCAGAATCTGCACCTGGGAAACGGGGTGATGCTAAGCCAGGATTACACTACGGCTAACTGGGTTAATTCGAGTGAAGCACTAGCAGTTTACTGCCTGGCACACGGCAAACACCCACATGATGGGACTGGTACAGTGGGTGTGGACGTGGAAACGACTCCTTCCCGAGAGGTTAGGTTGTTGCTCACAGCCACAGGGCAAGTACTTGTACGGGAAGCATCTGCCCTGCTCTTCCACTCAGTCTTAGCGTGTGTGTTGCCTGTACCTGCTGACCCAGCCCTGGGCCACCGGGTCCATAACTGGGTGGTGTTTGCAGAGCACGGATCCCAAATCAGATTCTTCTGTGTCTCTTCTCGTACTTGCTCAGGACAGGGCTGCCTTCTTTCGGATACCCCAGCACCCAGCGCAGGCCGCCACCATCTTTTCCAACAAGCAATGTCAGGCAGAGATGCTCCTGGGCCTGAAGGACCCCCCTTCTCCTGAACCTTGGGTGAGCCCTTCTCTTCTCTCTGGGCCGCAGCTTTCTCCTCTGCATGTTGGCAGTTAGGTGGTCTCTACGCCCCCTTCAGATTCTGAAACACTGGTTTTTTGAGGAGAGAGGATGGATGTCACAACAACCGAAGGACCCCCTTTTTGGAATGCTCTGGGGACATCACAGCTGAATTAATCAGTACCCAGAAACCCTCCTACCCCACCTTTCTGTCCCCAAGCATGTTTTCCTTCATGGAGCCCCGGGTACCTGGTACCTGGTATCTCCACCTCTGAGTTGCTCTCAGAACCCGGAGATTCTCCCTACAGAAACCTCTTCTCTCTCCCAAACAAGTCACCAGCAAATCCCAAAGACACTTCTGGAATTCTCCGAGGATAGCAAATACCTCCATTGGTGCTGCACTGAATCTCTTCTCTCAGTCCAGGGAGCCTATTAAGCTGGACCATTTCCCCTTTGTTGTGGGTGACGTGTCACTAACACAGTCTGGACATGCGGGGGTGAGGGTGGGGTATGTTAATGCCCTGAGATGGGCCGCAGCACCCCTGGAATATGGCGAGTTGGGAGAGTGGGATGTGACTGGCAGGCAGAGGGAGAGAGACTGGACCAGTTGAGTAGAGGATGGTTTTCCCTTGGCTTTGCTGCAGCTTCACTATTTACTTAGCAAGAGCCCGGAAAGGTGGAGCATTCATGGGGCAGTCTTGGTAATGATAAAGTCAATGGCAAAGGAAAGAAAAGAACATATATACATATATATATACATATATTTAGGAGGTTGGAGAAGGGAAGGGAGATCAAGTTAGATTCGAAGGGTTCACAGCCTGAGCAGGTCTCCTGGGCCCCCGGGAGAGGTTGTGGGATCCAGATGTGGACCGGGAAGGCAGAGGGGGAGGGGAGGCCGGGCAGGGGGTGGGGATGGGGGAGATCTGTTCACAATTAGCCTTGATTTTGTGTGATGACATTGAAATTGTGGGCAAACATGAAAGCAGAGTTGTGAGGACATGTCTGTCCGAGCAGCCCGGGGATTAATCCAACGTGAAGGACACAGGCCGAAGGCTGGCACCACATGGAAGCATTTTGTGCGGGTTTTGATGTTCCGCCAGCTGAAGGGGGCTTTGCCGCTCAGGCTGAACGGGCCCTCCACCCCCATCCCAGCCCCCCTCCCCGCCCCCACTCCCCCCTCCATCCCCCCGGGTCTGGCTGACTCTGGGCAAGAGGTTAAGTCGAGAGCACCAGAAGGTTCTGCCTCCTGCAGGACAGCGCTCTGGCCCTCCCAGACCTGACACCAACATGGCATCCCTGAGTTTCTGCACAAAGCCAGGCACTGGGGGGTCACCGGCTGGTTTCCAAGGCAGGGATGGTGGAGTCTGTGGAAGAGAGTCTGTGAGCCATTTTCAATCCTTCGGATATTACAAGGGCTGGGCTTCTGGCAGGCAATGGTTGTCTACCAGGGCTCTCCTGGGATGGACCTGGACTGGGAATCTTGCAATTTTATGAGAACATTGGGGGCTGGGAGGGCATGTGGGGGCCCCAGGGTACCCACCAAGGGCTCCAGCTGAGGGAGAACCTTCTCGTTGAGCTAACTCCAGGAAGAAACATCATTTTGACCTCTCCAAGCTATGCTGAATGTTCAGATGAGAACGAAAGGTGTGGCTCCAGGTACAGCACTAGGCACAAGCTTTTACCAAGTGGGTTCCCGCCTCCTCAGAACCACAGTTTCCTCATCTGTAAAATGGGGAGGACAATCAGCCCCCCCACCACCCCTTATAGGATAGTTGTGAGAATCGAATACCCTGATGTTTATAAAATGTCAGCATCGAATAAACATCCAATAAACAGCAGTCGTGGGGTCCAGCTTTGCTGAAGATACGGAGCACTCAAACCCAGCGAGCCGGCTTTGCAGCTTTATTACGGATAGTCTGTTTATTAGTATTCCAAACCAGTTTTGTTAACGATGCAGAGTGCTACAGAATGGAGCTGAACGAGGGCAAGGATTCCTTTCTGTCAGTTCAGGCGGTGGCTCAGCCCCAGCCCTCAGCCCCGTTGTTCGCGATCTGGGGCCCCCTCACGTGCGGGCGGGCGGACTGCCAGGCAACTAAAGCCGTCTGGAAGCCCGGAGCCCGACCGCTCAGAGCGGAGGAGCGTATTTCACGCAGTCCCTGTGACCCCTGGAGGTCCTTGGGGAGACAGGAAGGAAGGGGCTCTGTTTTGGTGGGGGAGGGGTCAGGGGAGGCTCTTTGGGGGAGAAAAGGAGTTGATGAAATTTCAGGATGTACTGAGGTCAGCTTCCAGCCGGCTTGTCTAGGTTAGAGAAAAGTGATCGCCACCCCAAACACGCTTCTTAATGAAGCACAGCCTGTGCTTACAAGCCTTTCCCTTCCTGCCTTTTCCCTCTAGGAGGAAATTCTAAATCTTGAACACAAACGACCACAGAATTATATTTACATATATTTATATTTTCTAGTCACACATATTTAGAGAGCTAGAAGCCAGGGAAAAAGACTGAGGTGTCTGGAAGTCATGTTTCATAACTGAGCCTCTCACCATGTGGTAAGAGCAGGTGAAGAGCGGTCACACTTGCCTTACTTGGTGTTTGGGCTTTAACTCAACAAAGAACCTAATCTGTCCTGAGAAGTAGAATTAAATTGTATACAACAATACGTACGACAGGGGTTTCAAAGGCGATAGGAGTGGAAAGAGGGGGATCGGAAGGGGAACTTCATGTGGTTGTTAGAGAGGTTTGCTCCAGCTGGGCGGGGGTACAGGAGTTGAGCATGCGGTCTCAAAGGGGCTCGTTGCCTGACCGAGTCGAACGCTGCAGCTTGCCTCGCTCTAGCTGACTGTGGAGCAGGAAGACACAGGAGCGAAAGCCAACAAACCCTGTGTCCATGCGGGTAAGTCAGAGAAGAGAGGGAAAGCAAGGCCATTTGTCTGTCTCCATGCAGGACAAGGAAGAGTGTTCCAGGGACCCTGCCCTTTAGCAAACCTGGCCCAGCCTCTACTCCAAATCTAAGCCACTCAGGGTGCCTCCTCCTTCTTGGTGGGGGAGACATGCTGGAGGAGTGTGACGCTGAGAGAGTAGGCACATCTCCTCTTATAGCATAAAACTTCAGAGACATGGGTGGTACCCTCACAGGGCTATGCAACTGGGTCAAGTGGGCACTGCAGGCCTTCCCAGAGGTCCTGTAGAAAAGAGGGGCCCAGACACCCAAAGGCACTGGGAGGGAATTTCCAAGAGGAAGGAAATTCCTGTCTTCCTGCCCACTAGACTTTACATGGAAGATTCTGAGGCCTGGGGATTGAGAACTGACTGGGGGTGCTGGGGTTATGCAAGTGGTCATTTGGTGCATCCTGCGAGCCAAGACTGAACAAAACTATCATACACGTATCGGTTTTGACCCTCCCCAGAACACTGGGATGTCAGGAAGCTCCAGCAGGTGTGGTGACTTGACCAAGGTCATGTAACCTGAGAGGCAAAGCTAGCACTTAATCCAGGCTTTTCTGACTCCAAAGATTAAACTCTTTGGAATAATTGATTGTTCCAGAGATATTTTATATAAAGGAAATAAAATGAATAATGTCAGCAGAATATATAAAGAAAAAGAAAACAAACAACAGCCTTCCCACCACTGAACTTGAGCCATGGGACGTTACTCAGGCTGCCAGGCTCTGGGGTACCCTTCCTGTTCACCTCACTGCTGCCCAGGTGAACCCCTCTTCTGAGTTCAGGTTTGACTCTTTGCTAGTGACATATGACCTGTGTAAGATTCCTAAATAGCATCTTGTAGGGGTTGCCTGTTTGTTTGTTTTTTTAACTCAGTGTAAATGGAATTGCCCTGCTTGCTTTCTTCCTGCTTTTCTTATTCTGTTTTTGTGAACCCCTCATGCTGTTGCCTGTGCTGTGATGAATTAATGCATCATTTTTAAGTTTTTATTTTGAAATAGGCGAACACTCACAAGATGCTGGAAAAAAAATACAGCGCGTTTTCGTGTACCTTTCCCTCCCAAATAATCAGGATAATGATCAAACCCAGGAAATGGACAGTATGATGCTATTAACTCAGGAGAGGCCTTATTCGGAGGTTTTTACATGCATTATTTTATTTTCCTCCCCTCTGGTGTGTGGTTCTATGGAATTTTGTGTAATCATAACAATCGGGGTACAGAATTGTGCTGTCGCCCCAAAGAAACTCTGTGGTGGTTTTGCCTAGTAGAGCGATTCGTGTATTTTTAGTGCTGTGTGTAGTCCATCTCTTGCTATCCCACAGCTGATTCATCTGTTCTCCTGTCCATGGGTGTTGGGGTGGTTTGGGGTGCTTTCCTACCCGGAGCTCTCTTTTTAAAAAACAATTGTAAATTTTAATTTTTTCCCAGTTTTATTGACAAATAATTGACATACATTATTGTACAAGCTTAAGGGTGCCTGGCATGATGGTTTGACTTACGTATATTGTGAAATGATTACTACAGTAGGTTTCGTTAACATCCATTATCTCACGCAGATACAATAAAAAGAAAAGAAAAAGTTTCTCCTTGCAATGAGAAACTCTTAGGATCTACTTACTCTCTTAACAACTTTCCTGCAGTCATCAGGCTGTACTTTACACGCCCACTACTTATCTTGTAACTGGAAGTTTGTATCTTTTGACCGTCTGTCTCCAGTTGTCTTTTCCCCGACCCCCTGACTCTGAGAACCACAAATTTGACCTCTTTTTCTATGAATTTGGTGTTTGGTGCTCTCTGGCCCAGCATTGCTACGAGCCTGCCTGCACACCTCTCCTGGAACACATCGTCCAGAATTCTTGGGTGTGTTTCTAGGAGTGGAGTTGCTGGGTCAGAGGGTAGGTGCACCTTCCCACTTGATGACACATGGCCAAATTGTTTTGCGAATTGTAACAGCCCATGCTCTCGCCAGCAGCCTACTATGCTATTTCCCAAGAGGCCCCAAACCGGGCCACGATGAGAGCATCTGTACAGAGCTGCTTTCAAAACTCCTTAACATTCTCTACCCTGGTTAACCCCCACAGCCCCTCGTGACGTAGGCATGAGCGACCACCCCATTCCTGGGCCGATAAAGAAGCGAGGGCTGCAGCGATGTGCCCAAGTTCACGGCACGTGCTGAGTCTGGGCTGTAGATTTCACACCCGTGATTTTCTTCCCAGCCACAATAAAAGCCATCCCTTGTTTAGTTCTTAACATGGAACAGGCCTTCCCGTGTATTAACTCAGTTTAATTCTCATAATCATCCTACAGTCAGGAAGGTATCATCATGGTATTCATTTTATACATGAAGAAATAGAGGTGCGGGTGGAGAGGTTAAGTCAGTTGCCCAAGATCACCCAGCCAGGAACAGTCAGTGCTGGGTGGCCCTCTTAGTATCTTGATGGTCCCCTTAGTATCTTGTCTGTCCCACCCTCTGCTTAAGGGGGCACCCCTATCCTCCTGGTGCATTACTTACAAGGGACCCTGCATTCTCATTTTGCGCGGGGCCTTGCAAATTTGGTAGCCAGTCCTGGGTGTAACAATTAAGAGAAAAGATTCTGGAGGCAAGGGGACTTGATTTAAATCCCGATTCGGCCCCTTCCCAGCTGTGGGACTCTGAGCAAGTCATAGCCCCTCTCTGAGCCTTCAGAGCCTCACACAGCAGCCCCGGTCAGGTCCCCAGCAGCATCATGCAGTGCTGAGAGCACGGCTTGGCTGGGCATGGGGAGGTGCCAGCCCTCGCTGGGCCTGCGCTAGATGCCTGGTGAGGACCCAGAGCTTGGAGCTGAGCATCTGTCCCGAGGATCCCACAGGGAAATGGGGAGCATGCAGGAGGCTCAATCCTATTATACTATTAGTTGGGGCCTTTTGGGGTTGCGATCTGCGTCTACTTGACAAAATGCAGCCCCGAGCGGAGCCCTGATCTCTTTAACCAGGCGGAATTGAGCTTGCATTTCAAGCGGCTTCTCCGTTATTGCTGGCTTACTGCTGCTGAAGAACCAACAGCAATAAATACGCCACCAATTTGCTCTCTCAATGTTCTTATTTGCAGCATGCCATGCAGAAAAAATATTAACAAAAAACAAACTCCTCACTCATAACAGGCTGATGCTGGCCTCTTTAGAATGGCAATGTTTGCCTCCATCTCCTCTCCCTTTTTTCTTTCTTTTAAAAGCAGCAATAATGTGAGTTAGGCAATGCTGGTAACATTCTCCCGGGGCACCAAGCTAAGAGATGCAGGTGGTTTGGGAAAAGAGGGGCCTGCATAGAGCACAATGGAAAGTGTAGAATCTTCCTGGGGGAGGAGGGCAGAGGCAGGAGGAATGGGGGAGGCTTGTCAGATGAATAGGAAGAGCCTGGGGCTCAGAGAATGGTCCTCATGGGTGAAGGGGGCCCCCAGGGTCTTGGATACCAGGAAAGCCACTACTGCTCTCAGGGGCTCAATTTCCACATCTGTAAAATGGGTCACGTCAATGACATTTTCCAGCTCCCACACTCTGCATTTGCCAAGCTATTTTTTATTTTCTCTGATTTTCTGTGTCCTAATCTAGCAAGGAATTGAGGACACGAATACCGTTCTGTAATTCTGGGATCACCAAGACCCTTGAAACTCCAAAATTCTGTTGTTCCATTGTTCTCTGATTTGAAGATTCCAGGTGTACATGAATATGAAATAGGAATAACAAAAGCTAACTTTACCTGTGTCCAGGGCCAGCTTCGTGGGCATGCGACCTATACAGTCACACATGGCCTTCCCTGTGCTTAGTTTAATGTTTTGCTGTCACTGACTTGAAATTCACAATTTATGAATGGGGTCTTTACATTTTCATTTGCCCCTGGGCTCTGCAAATTAAGTAGCCAGTCCTTGGTGTACCAATGAAGAGAAAAGACTCTGAAGCAAGGGGATGTGGTTCAAACCCTGGCTCAACCCCTTCCCAGCTGTGGGACTTTGGGCAAGACATAATCGCTCTTTGGCCTCAATGGTCTCATCTGTAAAATGGAGCTAAAAACTCATTGAGATCATGATTGTGGAACCCCAGCCCCACACTGAGCTCCCTGGAGAGGCTTGAAAATGGAGCGTCTTATCCTGGTTGTTGAGCACTAACCCTGGGCGGGCCACTCAGTCATCTACTTCACCTACATGTTACAGATGAGGAAAGCGAGGCTTAGAGGTTAGATGGGGTGGGGGCACGTCTTGCCTCTACAGCTGAAAAAACCAAGGCACACAGAGGCTTACAGGTGAGCCTGAGTGACTTCATCTTAGACGAGCCAGGACTTCACTAACCCTGATAGGTGTGGCCCTAACCACGGGGCTGCCCTGCCTCCCCTCTGATTTAACTTTCACTAGGGAAAATCTCAAACAAATGAAAGTCTAAAGATCAATCCAAAGAACCCTCAGGTACCTAGCACCTGCCTCAGCACCTATCAAGTCACTGTCAGTTGTGTTCACCTCGCCTCCATCTCTTAAACCGGATTATCTGCAAATAAATGGGCTATTGGGACAAATGGGCTGGTTGTTGCGGTCTGTGCTTGGTGCCTAAAGAGGTCTGGCAGTTCATGACTCCTCCACTCTAGAGGCTGACGCCTGGGACACTGTGCCGTTTAGAGAGTCCATATGGAAACGTTGTAGTCACAGGAACCTTGGTTCACAGCATAGCTGAGTGCGGCCGCGTTGGTTACTTGAGACAACCTCAAGTTCAAATGCTTCCCTTTCATGAAGTCTCTTAGGATAATTACATTAGGTCCCATTGCCACGCGAGCGCTAGGAAGAATGTATCCCTGTGTTCAGCCGTATCTCAGCTCCCAGGGACAGTTTGAAGAGCTCCCTCTTTCCCTCAATTCCCAGCCGCAAAGCATTTTCTGACTTTTTGTCTTAATATTCCTTGATGAAATGATGGAAGGAGGATTGGTTTGTGAATGAGCCAAGTTGGGAGCTGTGTATTACATATTGATAACTATGTATTCGTTGTGTACTGCTGAGTAACAAATGACGACTCATTGTGGCTTAAAACACACATTTATGCTCTCACAGTTAGGAGTCCAGGCCTGGCTTAGTTGTATCTTCTGCGTAGGGTCTCAGAAGGTGGCCATCAAAGTGTCAGCCTCTGGCTGTGGTCCCATTTGAGGCTGGGCTGGGAAGGGATCTGCTTTCAGGATCACTCAAGCTATTGGCAGAATTCACTTCCTGTGGTTGTAGGACTGAGGGCTTTACTTTTGTGTGTGTGTGTGTGTGTGTGTGTGTGTGTGTGTGTGTGTGCTGGCTGATGGTCAGACACCACCTTTCACTCTTGGAAACTGCCTGTATTCCCCTGACATTTGGGCCTTCCCACATGGATAGCCTACCCCATGGCAGCTTGCTTCTTCAGTGAGCAAGAGACTTCAGTGAGCAAGCCAATCAGTGAGCAAGAGACTCCAGCAAGGTGGGTGCTATAATCTTACATAGGTAATCCCGTACATTCGTATCACCTTTGCCATATTTTATGGGTTAGAGGCAAGTCCCAGGTCCCGTTCACTCTCCACAGTAGGGCTCTATACAAGAGCACAAACATCAGGAGACCACGATCGTGGAGGGGGTCACCCCAGAGCCTGTCCACCATGATGGCTCATTCATTCATTCATTCATTCACTCATTCATTCGTTCATCTAATGCTTATTGATAGTTTGTTCTATACCAGACATGGATGCTAAAACAGTGAGCAAGCCAGATACAGTCCCTGCTCTCTGGATACTTGTATGGAACAAGCAAAAGATGGGCCAGCTCAGGGGGTGATTCAGGATCCCCGGGGCAGGGGAGGGAAGACCCAGCTCTGACCCTGTTGTGAGTCTTCTGACTTGATCGTAGCCTATCTGGACCTCCCTGGGCCCATCTGTTCAGCGGAAGACATGCCATGGAGCCATCTTGATTTAGTGGAGACACGAGGGTCCAGTCATCATGATGAGTGTCACCTGAGTAGGCGTGACATGCCACCCACCGGTCACGACATTTTAGGTCACCCACAGCACAGTTTATTTGCAGGGACTTAAGCCTGCTCTCAGCTGTGACCCTGTTCTGCCACCCATGAGAGAATGTATGCAAATGGCCTCTGGAAAAAGGAGGGACGGTTGGATGTCCTGTGTATGTAAAGAAGAAGTGGGTGAGGGGAGAAGGAGTTAGGAGGAGAGGTGCTTGTGACGGACACGTGCTGTGGGGCCCAGCTCCAGCGCGTGGAGACCTTGGTCTTGAACGTGAACCTCTCCATGTACCAGTGTATTCCTGTCTAAAACAAAGGGGATGCCAGGTGGCTTTCTCAAGGATTCACGGGACGTGACCTATGTCAATGATCAGAAAGTCTCAGCACCACGTTGGGAACGTGGTAACTACTCAGTGAATGGTGACTGATCGGGAAACACCTACTACGCGCGGGCTGTGTGCTGGGATGTTCTATGCTGAGCCCATGCAGGGTGGAAGATCTGAGATGGGACTTAGCTTGGATCGTGGAGTAGAGTATGTTCAACAGTGCTGGCTTATGAGCTTGCCTGGCGTGATTTTTTAGTAAAGGCAGAGCTTTCTGGTGGCAGCTGGGAGTGTTTAGGATGCTTGGACCTCAGATCTCTCACCTGTGGGGCCCCTTCTCCTGGCACCTGGGCCAGACCTCATCCCTAGTCAAGTGTGGCCGAAAAGAGCTGCCTCTTGGGGGCAGATGGCTCTGGTCTTCCTAAGAGCTGGCCGTGCTCCTCCTGGGGTGACAACTGTCCATGGCTCCCCAGTGCCCTTGTGATAAATGCAGACTCCTCCCCATGGCTTGCAAGGCCCCGCATGGACTAGCCCCTCTGGGCTCTGCAGGCTCACCCTTCCTCTCCGTACCTTGGCCCTCTCTGCTCCAGAACCCTGGACTTTCCTCCCATAGCCATGAGCACCCCAACTCTGGGTCCTCGTGCCCCCTTCCTGTCTCCTTTCCCCCGCCGGCTGTTACTAACCCTTAAGTGCTGCTTTCACCAGGAAGCCCTACCTGACCTCTGCATTAGACTGTGTGCTTTATATTCTAGAACGCTCTGTATTTCTCCTGTGCAGTACATTGTAACCTTGGACTTATTTAAATGGTCATTTGGGATCATGTGTTTTCTGTTTCCCCGCTAAGCTGCCGACGTCACATGGGCTTGTGATTCACAGAGTCCTCAGGATCGGCACATAGTAGGTGTGGAGTAGGTGTCTGTGACTGAGGAATTTGACTCAGCTAATGTCCAAAAAGTACCCCCCGTTTTCCCTGCTCTGCAGCCCATTGAAATGCTCCGAATCTCAGGATGGAAGGATCTTAAAGACCATCTCAGCCCGTCCTCTTATCTTCAGATAGGGAAACTGGGCAAAGAGAAGCAAGGTGGCCCTTAAGTTTGGGCGTCAGGCACACATAGGCTCCCCTCCTCCCCATCAGTTATTCACCGTGCATGCCTGAAAATATCACTTAAATAAAGTGCATGTTTCCTTACTTACACAACTAAGTCATTATAGAAAATTTAGAAAAAATATAGACAGCGCTATCGAAAAATGTATTCTAACTCGACACATTTCCGCAGACTAACGCTGAAACCCGTCAATCCTGAGGTCCCTGTGCCAGGTTCGGCATCCCTGACCAAGGCTCTTTTTTTTTCTACCTCCCAGAGAAACTTTCCCCACTTCCATCACCCAAAGACAAGCCCTTTACGTGCTAAAGTACTTCCTGCCAGTCTTTTTTCCTAGGTCTCGCTTTTTACCTAGATGACGGTTGTTCTATTCTATTAACAGCAAGTGTCCAAGTTCTGTGTCTGCTCACCTCTCGCAGGGTCTAGGACAGAGAGAGACTGCCACACAATAGGTGCTCGACAAATATCTTTTCATCAATTGAAGGAATGCGAGGGAGAGCAGACGTGCCCTCACGGAAAGCTTTCAGAAGGAGACAGCTTTTGCTCTGGGCCTTGGGAGAGCTTCCCTTGGGGAAGGGGAGGTGAGTGCACCTGCTGGCAACCTGTGGGCAGGGCTGGGTCTGAATCTCGCCAGTCACTGCATACCCGGCACCCGAACGTGCGCATATGTGTTTTCTCTTTGAGGTTACAGAAGATATTTGTCGGCGGCCTCTGTATTCCAGCTCAATCACTGCTGGACTGGCAGGGCCAAGTTCTAGGCCATTGCGGTGTTTAGAAATAAAATGAGCACGGGCTTTGCAGTCAGGGAGACCTGGATGCGAATTCTGGCTTTGCTCACTCTGGCCGTGCAGGGCTGTCTTCCTGGGTATGATACCTGTGTAGCCACAAGAGGCCTCGTGTGCGGAAGGGCCTTATGCTTGATTTAATGCTCTACGGTTGCCATATTTCAATTCATGATAATTTTCGAACATGGGGCCCTGCATTTCATTTTGCACCAGCCCCCCTGAATCCCTCCCACGTCCCCCCACCCCAAATCATGTAGCTGGTTCCATGGTCCTGAGACTTTGGACAGGTCATTTAACCCTCTGGGACTTAACTCCTGATTTGAAAAGGGAGCTGATCATCGTAACCTCACAGCGGCCCTGCAACATATGTAAATACGCACAACGTGAAAAAGCACACTAATTTGCACATCCTGAGTACGTGCTGGTTCCTGGCCCTGTGCCGAGTGCTTGAGTTACTCACTAATTGTCCCAATCACCCCGCGAGGAAGGAACTGGTTGTGCCCATTTTGTAGATGAGGAAACTGAGGCGCAGAGTGGCAAAGTCGCTTGCAGGAAGTCAGCGGCGGAGCTGTGAATGCAACATGACTGGGGTCCCCTCTGACTACCCGGCTCGGGCTGCTGCCTGCTCACAGAGCACGTGGAGCCTAGTAGGCACAGGTCCTCCTTCCTGGGGTGCAGATGTCCCTGAGTAATGTTTCCGCCTCTGTGCTGTCTCCCCTCTTTCCTTTCTGAGCCTGGTGCACGAAAGCCTCTCATTTTCAACAGTGCTGAGAGAACAAACTGTCTTTAAGGAGGAAGGCTTTGTTTCTTCCCATCCCCTTCCCCAGCGCCACCCCCACCCCCAGCCTCCCCACCAAGCGGGAGCCAAGACCTGAATGATTTCAGCTGCTTTGGCAAGAGCATCTGTGAGATCATGGGTGGATCCCCTGTGTGCAGCGTGGGGGTGGGAGTGAGGGTCTGTGGGGGCGGGAGGGGGACATTCTCACTGGAAACTCTGGGAGGTCCACCTGGGGCAGGTGTCAAGAGGGGTACTCTCCTCTGCTGTGCCCTGAGATTCAGGGGGTGCAACAAGTTGCCCCTGTCCACCTCACCTGCTGGAAGGAACGGAGAAAGAAGCCCCACTCTCCAACCCCACGTCTTCCAATAAGTTGCTGTTGATATTACAGAAGGCGCTCTCCTCTTTGGGCCTCACTTTCCCCTTTATAAAATGGGGGCCTATCTTTCTGCTCCCTCACGATGTGGGTGTGAAGAGCAAAGAGGGAAACGAAGAAACCACACTATCAATAATAAATCGATAGCTTCCACCAGCTGCCTTCTGCCTGCTGGCTTTTGTACCAGCCCTCCCCTTGGTCTAGAATGCTCTACCCCCAGGTAACCACCTGCTTCAAGGCTGCTCAAATGTCACCTTACCCTTGAGACCAAACAGTATTCCTCCTATCTAAAATCGCAGCCTGCTCCACCCACCCTGGCACCTATCACTTCCTAACTTCTAATATAGTAAAACAAACAAACAAACGAAAAATTGTATTGGAGTGTAATTGTAACGTGCATTTAGAAAACTGCCTGCACCTTAAGTGGAGCTGCGTGCACTTTGGCAAACCAAATACACAGCTGTAACCAGCACTTAGATGAAGAAACGCAACATCACGACCCCCTTCATGCTCCGATCCTGCCAAACTCCAATATTTACCTATTTATCATTCGTATTGTTTACCCCCTCTGCTAGAGTGTCAGCTCCAGGAAGGCAGGGATCCATTTCCTCTACTTTGTTCACGGCTGTCTTCTCAGTACTTAGAACAGTGCCTGGTCACGGCACACTAAGTGTTTTGTGAAGAAGGTACTATTATTGCTCCCATTGTACAGGTGAGGAAAACTGAGGCCAAGAGAGGTGAAGTTATTAGCAAGTTGCAGATTGTACGGTTCTGTGCCTGTGTAAGGATATGTTCAGAAATGCGACCCCTCCTGCAAACAGATTCCGGAACAACTCAGGGAGGCCGATTTCCGGAAAATGATGCAATGGGGCCATACGAGGACTTCCTGACCTGCAGAGATGGGGACCACCATCTCTCCTTTGTAGAGAGGCCCTAACATTACTGGTCATGTGGAAGCAGGGCAGGCTCAGGAAGTGGGGTGCTCAGGCTGGCTTTGCCCTGCAAATTCAGGAGATACTCCAGGGTCCTGAGGTGTGCTCCTGCCAACCCAGCCCCAGCGAAAGAAGAAGGGAGGACTCAGTATTCAGGGGTAGGGAGTGGAGAGATCAGCCAGAATGCGGTGTGGATTTAGCTGGCGAACCAACGATGTCACATTTGGCAGACCCCAAGACCAGTGGATTCAGTCAGAAGAGGATGTTTGGAATGCGACCCTCTGGGCGAGGTTGACATGATGCCCCATCCAGCAAGGGTGACTGTGGGCTTTCCTGTCCCCGTGGCTGTGTTAGCAAGGCGGGGCTTCCCCTGTGCTTGTAGGAAGAATGTTGGAAGTGGGGGCTTTGACAGGAGAGCAAAGGATCTAAGGGGTCCCCCAAAAGGAGCTTAAATGATCAAGGTGGGCCACGAACAAACTGGGAGAAAAATGTGGATTATTTTAATAGACTTCTCGCCGTTTTCCCAAGAGTTGGCCTAAGAGAAACTTTGTGAATACAGAGGTCCGTTTCCCCTGAGCTGGCATTGGGGTTATTCTGAGATGCCTTTTCGGTTTTTCTTCCTTCTGCCAAATCCACCTTCTGGAAACACTTGTTATATTGTGCCGTTCCCCTAGCCCTGTACCCTCCGTGGTGCCCCATTATATGTACTCGTGTTTTCAAGTTTAGCCAACAAAGACTCTCCTGGGGTAATTGTTAAAATGCAGATGTCCAGGTTCCAAGTTCCAGGCATTTCCTGTCACAGCTTTATTGAGACGTAATTCACACACCGTACGATTCACCCTTATAAAGTGTACAGTTCAATAACATTCAGTGTATTCATGTCATCACAATACATTTTAGAACATTTTAATTTACCCCCAAAAGAAACCCTGCTCCCTTCAGCCATCATCCCAAATCCCCACTTCCACCCCAGCCCCTGGCAAATCACTAATTTATTCTCCGACTCTATAGGCTGGCCTATTTTGGACATTTCATAGAAATGGAATCATGCAATCTGGTCTTTCCCTAGGCATCATAGTTTCAAGGTTTATCTATATTGTGGCGCGTATCAGTGCTTCATTCTTTTTCATGGCTGAATAATATTCCACCGTACGGACATAAACACATTTTGTTTACCTATTCATCCATTGATGAACACGTGCTGTTTCCAGTTACTGACTATTAGAAATAGAGCTGCTACCATGTTTCCCCGAAAATAAGACCTAACTGGAAAATAAGCCCTAGCATGATTTTTCAGGAGGACATCTCCTGAACATAAGCCCTAATGCATCTGATGGAGCATAACTTAATATAAGACCCGGTCTTATTTTTGGGGAAACAAGGTATGAACATTGGTGTACACGTTTCTGTTCAAGTCCCTGCTTTCAGTACTTTTGGGCACAGGCATACCTAAGAGCGGAATTGCTACATCATATGGTAACTCCATGTTTTATCTTTTAAGGACCTGCTAGACAGTTCCCAAGCATTTAGACTTGATAGCTCTAGAGTAGGGGTGAGAAATCCATGTTGTCAGCCATTCTCCCCTGGTACCACAGAGTAAAGAATCACCTTCTCATCTGGCTTTGAACTCCTTCTAAAACACAATTCTAAGCTACTATCCCAGCTTCCATCTATTGTTCCATTTAGGGAGGCCATTTGCTATGTGGTTAGCAGAATGCTTATAGTCCCACCTCTGCCCGTTGGCTCATTACCAGTTCTCCCACTTAGAATACCTTCTCCCCTATATCACCTTCCTACCCAAATCTTTGTGGTCTCAAGACCACGTCAATGCCTGCATTTTCCAAGAGGCTTTGTTAACCTTCTCAGGCTCCATGGCGTTGTCTCTAGTTTAACATCCATCCCTCATGTTCTTCAATTTGCCATTATTTATGTACACACAGTATTAACTGGCTGGATTTTCCAGGACTCCGAACATTACTTTCTGCATCTTTGCATCCCCAGTCTTGAGAACGTGCCTGGCAAGCAGGAAGGGCCCAGTACATGTCTATGAAGTGTCCGGATGACTGAATTTCTAAGGACAGCCAGCTGGAAACTCTGTCACTCTGGATGATGAGCTCCCTGAGGGTAGGGGCCGTGCCTGAGCTTGCTCACTGCTGTCTTCCTGGTTTCTAGCATGGAGACTGGTGTGTAGTAGGTACTCAATAAATATTTATGAAGTGTATGAGTGATTCAGAGACCCTTCAGGTAGCATGATGGATACGTTGGCCACGAGAGAACCTGGCCTGAGAGTCAAGGAACATGGGTTTGGATCCTGGCTCTGCCTCTAACTCTCATTCTTTGATGTCGGGTAAGTCCATTCTCCCCAGCCTCAGTTTCCCCATATATAGAATGGGGGCATTGGAGTAGATGGAACTGAGGCAATTTCCAGCTCTGCCAAGCCTGGGCTTGTCTTCGCCAGTGTGAGAAACCGGCCTTGGCAGGGGGCACTAGGCAGCCTGTTCCTATCCGTCCCAGGAGAGGTAATGAAGGCATTCTCCATTTTCATTTGAGAAATTGCTAGGGACGTTTGGGTGTGCAGGGAATACTCATTGTCCCTGGAGCCTGACCTCCAGCCTCTGATCGATCTGGATGTATTTTCAATGCACATTTCATAGGGGAGTAGCTCAGAACATGCTGTGCTAGTCCCAGCCCCCATCCAGGGCCCTCTAAACACATGTTCCAGCTCCTTCTGACCCAGACGTGGAGTGGACCATGCTGGTTGGTCCAGTTGGTCAGGAAGGAGGGACAGGGCCTGGGGGCTCTGGGAAGACAGGCCCCAGGTATTTTGGCTCTGGTGTGTGGAGGCTCCCAAATAATGGGCCTCTATCTCCATCTCACTGCTGACTCCACCATTGGAATCTGCTTTCTAGGGAGGCTGTGCTCTCTTTTGTCCTACACCTCCTGCTGGACAAGTCCTACCATGATTATTGTTGGTAATAATAACCAACATGGATTGAATTCCTGCTTTGTGCTAAGTATTTTATATACCTTAACTCAGAGGGTAGGGGTTCAAAGCATGGGGCTTTGATTTCAGAAGGGCCCAGGGTCCAAGTCCCTTCTGGAGGCTGTTGTAAGTCTTTGATTCAGGCCTCGCCCTATACTTAGGGACACAGGCCCAGGAACCAAGCAGAACTGCATCCAACCCTCAACCTGCCACTTAGCTCCTTGCTTGGCCTCGAGCACAAGACATCACCTCTCTGAAGCCCTGCATTCTCCTCTATGAAATGGGTATAAAAGAACGTATGAGAATGCAGTACCCACCCCGTATTGCCTGGCGCTCAGGGGACACTCAGAAACCCTCCATCCAGGAGAAATACTCTCCCTTCTTGTCGCTACCCCCTCCACCCGGTGTAACCTCTATCCTGACTTCTAATGTTTCCTATTCTTGAGCTTCACCTGAACGGAGTCAAGGCGTGTGGGTCCTGTGGATCTGGCTACTTTTGCTCACACTGCGTCTGCGAAATGCATTCATGTTGTTGTGGGTACCCGTAATTTGTCCTGTTGCCTGGCTGGGGAGTTTTCCATCCTCTGAATCTTCCATAGTCTACGCTTCCAGTCATCCTCTTAGTCAGGAGTTTCCAGTTTGAGGTTATTATGAAAGAGCTTGCAGCCAGCGTTCTCCTGTGGGTTTCAGGTACCCATCGCAGCTTTCTGTGGTGCGTCTGCCCAGAGGCAGGGTTGCTGACCACAGGGCAGGTGTGTGTCCACCTTCAGCAGATATCACCAAGCAGGCTCCCCAAATTGTGGGCCAAGGATCCACTTTCATGTTAAATTGCTTTTTATTAAAGTCACGTTTATATAACATAAAATGAACCATTTTAAAGTGACCTCTTCAGTGGCGTTTAATACATTCACAGCGTTGTGCAGCCATCACCTCTATCTAGTTCCAAAACATTTTTATCACCCTGAATGTAAATCCCGTACCCATGAAACAGTTTGGACATTAAACTCCTCCCCCCAGCCCCTGGCCACCACCAATCTGCTTTCTGTCCCTATGGATTTGCCTATTCTGGTTATTTCATGTAAATGGAATCATAGAACAGAAGGCATTTTTGTTCTGGCTTCTTTTACTCAGCATAACATTTCAAGGTTCATCCATATTGTAGCACGTATCAGTACTTCATTCCTTTTTTATGGCATTGTGTGGACACACCACGTTCTGTTTATCCATCCCTCAGTGAATGGACAGTATCTTAAAATTTTAACATAAACATCCAAAATATGTGTGTTGTTAGAAAAATTCATACAGTGAGGAGGGTTTAGTGCCCAAAACAAGAGTCACCGTCTCTCCCACCCCTTTCCCACATAAGCGTGGTCAAAGTGACTGTTGTCATAAACACATACATGTCAGACACACGCACGCATGGCCTGGTGACACAAATGAGATCCTACGAGACAGCTTGTCCTGCAGCTGGCTTTCTTCCCTGTCCCTTCAAAGTCACTGGGAAGAAGGTGATGGCTCCTTGCATCCGCCCTGGAAATCTGTGGTGGTGTGTTGTTTCACGGATGGCCCCACCGCCGCGGCCTGGGACGTTCTGTCTGTTACCTGAGTGTGGGCCCCAAAATTGTGTCCTGTGAGTGGAGGAAGCCTGATGGCAGTTCGATCCCTTCCTCCTTCCCCACCTGACTGGCTTTACGCGGTGCCAGACCATTTTAATCATCTCTCAACCCTCAGTTCTTTCCATAAAATTTGCTTCATTCTTCAACGACTCCTCAGGGTTACATCTCCTTGGTCCATGACTTTTAAAATAATTTTCTCCCCTTTTCGCCCAGTTGGCCCTTTCCCCTGGCTCACAAGCTTTCTAAAAAGCTCAAGTATAGGATGCAGACTGGGGGGCGGGCGGAAGGGGCAGGCAGGGAACCTGGTGGAGGCCCCTGGGGCCTGGGCTGGGTCATGCCACATTCTTTAGGGGCTGGATTTCTGTGAGGGGCTGGCTTCCCACCTCAAGAAAACAAACTGAAATCCCGTCCAGGTGGTGGCCTCAGTCTTTTCACCTGGAGGACAGATCATGCAAACTGCTCCCCGAGAAGGCAGCTGGGGGTTGTCCGTGTGACCCTCCTTATGTCTCAGGACTGTCAACTGGGGACTTAGTCTAGGTGCCAACAGACCTGGGAACAGTGTAGAATTTATGGTGTGAGACCTCTGCCATTGCACAGGACCCCTTGCTCAAAAGACCCCACACTTTGCTTAAATGTTCTGCTGCTGCTGTCTTAAATACATTTTGAAACAAGGGGTCCTGCACTTTCATTTTGCACTGGGAGCAGCAAATTATGTAGCCAGTCCTGCCTGGGGGATCTAGTCATAGCCTCGACAATGTCACTTTGGGTCTGCCACGGTCCCACTCAAGACCTTAATTTTCCCAGCTGCAAAATGGGAGGGCCCATTTGCAATTGGCTATGTGGAGTGATTTTGGGGGTACTGCCATCCCTACCCCAAATATCTCCTTTTGAACTTCTCAAAATGCCTGATGGGCCATCATTATAGTCACTCACTCTCCTAGTGGGGTCCATGGGCCAGCAGCAGCAACATCCCCTGGGACTTGTTAGAAATACAAATTCTCAGGTCCATCTAGACCTCCTGAACCAGAAATTGAGGGTGGGGTCAGCAATCTGTGCTGTAACAAGCCCTCCTTGGGGACTCCAAGGCTCGCTCAAGATCCATTGGTGCAGACATTGACAGCCTCTGCTCAACCATGGGATTCCGGCCTGGGAGTGAGGAAACAGAGGGCTCCTTCTGGATCCAGTGAACTGCCTTGTGACCTCAAGCAACTCCCTTCCCTGATGTAGGCCTCAGTTTCCTCATCTGTAAAATGGGAAGGTGGGATGGACCTTGCAGGTGGCTGAAGCGGTGACATGCTGCCTTGTGCACAGTGTAAAGCATCACAGGCACAGATCATTTTAAAAACACCTTTTTGAATAAGCAAATGAATGCCTCTGGCCCCTCACGTTACCTGGGACAGCTGCCTGCAGTGACCCACAGGTCACCCCTTCTCTGATGCAGACCAGGAGCTTTACCCTGTTTGTTTTCAGCAACTGATGAATGAGGAGGGTGGTGGAGAGAGAACTGAACTTTTCAGTCCTCTTTCTTGAAAGAGAAACACAAGTGGGCACGTTTTTCCACTTCTCTGAGCCTCTGTTTTCTCGTCGCTAAAATGGGGAGAGTATTACCCAGTTTTCAGAGTTGTCGTGTAGATCAAGAGAAATCATGTACGGGGAGGGCTTCGTGCAGGGACTGTGGTGCAAGTGGGAATCAATAAAACAGTTGTATGATTACTGTCACTAAAACCTCCATAATCAGTCCCAGCCTGCTCTTGTTTTCGAGGGGCAGGGAGTCTAAGAGCCAGAGTCCCCTTCCTCTTAGAAAATGTCATCTGAGCAAGAGAGCCCAAAGGTAAAGATTCCGTGATGCTGAGACCCCCGTGGGCCACACCTGCAGTTTACGAAGAGTGTTCCCACTGCAGATCTTGCTCCATCCTCACAGTTGCCGGGAGGAAGTTCGGGCAGCTGCAATTTCACTTTCCAGGAAGACTGCAGTCCCACATAGGGGTTGCAGTCTCCCACAGAGGAGGTGCAGACCCCGATCCTGCTGCTGTCAGCCCAGCCTCTGCTGCAGATCCCCCTGGGGGTGGGGTTAAGTGGGTGGTTGAATGTGTGCATTTTAAGGACCCCTCCACCCTCAGAGTCCTTGGAGGCTGCAGAGATGTCAACAGAGTCAGATGCTCCTGCAGCAGAGTGATGGAGGGGGAGTCCACGGGGCCACGCTCCCATGGCAGGTGGGGGCTTGGGCCTGGGGAGGTGGAAAGTGTCCAGGAGGCATGGAGAGCAGGTCAGTTTGTGGCCTTGGTGCTTCCACCTTCAGTGGGAATGGATTGAGGATGACAAAGATGGAGGGAGGGACAGAGGGGGCAGAATCCCTGGGATGTGACGCTCAGGGCAGGGGTGAAGGGGCAGGAGGAGAGGAGCCTCACAGGCCTGCAGGTGGGGGCAGGGAGGGAGGAGGAGGGGCAGTCTCCCCATGTGTTTTGAGTTCAGGGCTGGCTGAAGCTCTGGGCCCTGTTTGCTTTGGAAGGGCCTCCAGTTAACTCCTTCCTGCCTGGCAGGCTGCCCAAGGCTGGCTGTGGGAGGTGGAGGGGTCTGTAAGCTGGCAGGTAGTGGGCAGGCTGCAGAGGCTCTGGCTCAGTTTCCCTACCTGGTAATCCAGGGGATGATGGGGTGATGGAAACAAGGACCCCCAACCGGGACTGGGACTAGAGGCCTCCTTAAAGCCTGTGCCCTGGGCACTTTGCTGGTCTCACTCTGGCCGGGCTGTGGCACTCACGCCTGCTCAGGTATTCTCTCTGACCCAGCTCTCTGCACATGGCGTGCACGCTCATGCACGCACGCTCACACTGTGAACAAATTCCTCACATTTGTTTTCTCTCCTAGCCTTCATTATGACCCAGCAGCTACACCCCTCACATGATGGGGAAACTGAAGATCAAGGAAAGGCAGTGATTTGCTTGTGGTCACTTAGAAGTGGCTGAGGCAGAATTCAAACTCAGATCTCTTGGGTACCAGGGGCTGGTTTAAAATCTGTCCTCTTCTCCACTATGGGGTGAGACCCTGGGCCTGCTCTGCATTGCCCACTGGAGGCCCAGAGAGGATGGATCTTCACCCCCATTTCTCGTCTTCCTTCTGTTGGGGTCAAACCACCATTCCCGTCTCTTTTGTCCACATCTGGCTGGAGTCCATCCTGTATAGTGAACATTTTGAGCTAGAAAATTTGCAAAACAGACTATTAGGGCTTGGTGGAGTATAGGAAGGGGGATTCCCCACCCCTGGACACCCTCAGGGAGAGGGGGACCCTGGAGGCCTCCTTTCAGATATCTTCCTTGAAGACTCTTCCAAAGGAGTCTTTGTGTTTCCACCCACATTTTTTCTTTAGTTAACAGAATGAAAGCAGCTGACTGAAGACAATAGCTAATATTTACTGCGTGCCTGCTATGTGCTAAGTCCTTTCATCCCCAGTTCACAAATGAGCAAGCACAGAAAGTTGTCACCTTAGCCCAGCTAGCCTGTGGCCAAGCCAGAGTTTAAGCTTAGAATCGTCTACCTCATTAATAACTCCTACAGCGGCACCATCCATCTTGGGTTCTCCCTGGTCCCGAGCTGTGTGCTGGGTGCTGGGATACAGCAGTGACGAGATCCTCCATCTCCCTGCCTCCTCCCGCTGACATCCCTCATCCCCCTCTCAGGTTCCTGGTCACTGTGTGACTCTGGGCAAGTTGCTTTCCCTCTCTGTGCCGGTTTCCCTGGCTGTAAAATGAGGACACTGGACTCTGATCTCCGAGTTCCTTCCAGCTCTGAATTGTTTAGTTGTTACCTCTTCCCAGTGGGCAGGGTCTGTGTTCCTATTTAATCCTCACACAGTTATCTGAGGCTGACATCCTGACACCAGGGTTGTAGGGCTGCCATGTTTGACTGTCTTTTAACTTCGCGGTGTCCGCTTGGTACCAGTGGTTTCGTATCTTAAACTTTACCCTTAAGTATTTCCACTTCACACACTTGAGACGTGGAGAGATCATTGCGTGGCCGCGGAGCCCCTGCAAGGTTGTTGATATGTGAGGAGGCCTGAGTGGAGGGACCAGGAACCTGTTGGGGACAGACTTGCAAGAAGCAGTTTCCAGGAGAGAGAGGTGGTGGCTTGAGTAGGGTGAGGTGGGAACGGAGAGGAAGTACATCAAGATATACACGAGGTCAGATAATTAAGTTCGCCAACTTTCCACTGTGCACTTACATGTCTACCGTGTTTCCCCGAAAATAAGACCTAACCGGAAAATCAGCCCTAGCGTGAACATAAGCCCTCATGCGTCTTTTGGAACAAAACTTAATATAAGACCCGTTCTTATTTTCGGGAAACACGGTATCTATCGCTCTCTCTCTATATATATCTGTATCTACATTATCTATCTATCTATCTATCTATCTATCTATCTATCTATCATCTATCTATCTATCATCTATCTATCTCGTAGAAGTAACAGAATGGGGTGAGTAGTATATCAGTCATTTATCAACACATAATGCTATGTAACAAACCATCCCAAAACATAGTGGTGTAAAGCAAACAGCATTTATCTCACTCATGAGCCCACAGGTTAGTTATTTAGATTGGGTTTGTTGGACAGTTCTTCGGCTACTAGCTGGGCTCGCTCACATATCCAGGGCTTGGCCAGCTGTGGGGGGATCACGGATGACACTGGCTGAGGACAGCTTGGCTCTGCCCCCTTGTCACTCCTCTTCCAGCAGGCCACCTGGAGTATGTTCTTCTGGCAATCACAGAAGAGCAAGAGATCTCAAGTGAAAGCGCAAATGTGTTTCCAGCCTCCACTTGCATCATGCTTGCTAACATCTCATTGGCTAAAGCAAGTCACACGGTCAAGGCCAAAGTCAGAGAGGGAGGGCAGTGTGAGGACCCATGGCTAAGAGCATAGATGCTGGGAGGGTGAGATTTGGGGCTACTAATGCAATCTGCCATGAGGGTGGAGGAGAAGGGAATGGGAGGTGAAGCTGCCATTCCTTCCACAAACACGATCACACCACAACGTCCTGTAATGTTATTTTCCTACTTAACAACACACTGAGGACTTAATTCTCTGTTTTTCTGGACCAAACTCACTCTTTCCCATACCTGCCTAGTAACTTCAATCGTCACAACCCGTTATTATCTCATGGTGCCCGTGAAAATACTGAGGCTCAGAGAGGTGAAGTGACTAGCCCGAGGCCACACAGCAGCAATTGGGAGGCAGAAACTGGTTATGTTCTTGGCCACCGCACTCACAATTTTTTACTTGTTCCCCAAGAACCATGCGAGGGCCAAGGTCACCAGTGGTTAGTTATCAAAGCTCAAGAAAGACTGGATTTCAGAGTCAAGTTCTTCTTACCTTCGGATCTCAAAAATCACAGAGCAAAGTTTTCCTTGCCCCTAAAACATCTCTGATGCCATTGCCGTTTGGAGAGACCTGAGAAGGACTTTTTCATTCCAAAAGAATTGTGGTTTGGTGGAAAGAATCCTTCCTTGGGAGTCAGCCATCCCAGGCTCTCTGCTGTCTTCACCTGTGGCTGAGTAACTTTGGGCAAGTCAATCAAGATCCCTGAACTTGGGGTTTGCCCTGCCCCCCCCAGTAAGATGGGGCTCCCATTCCAAGGGACCATGGAACACATCCTGCGGAGCGTGATGAAACTTGGAGTAGAGTCCGATTTGCCTCTCAGGAATGTGTCCAGGAAATCTGGGGCTGCACTGCCAACGTGAGCTTTCCCTTGGCCTTTTTGGTCTCACTTTCCTCCTCTGCAACTTGAGGGGAAAGTGCCCACGTCACTAGGGCTGGTGAGCTAGTGGAGGGCCCCCCCCCCCCCCCCCCCCGCACAGACCTGGCTCCCAGCAGGTGTGCAGGGACTCAAACAGCTGACCATCCAGCTGTTAGGGTTGGAAGGCCCTTGGAGAGTCTTGGTTTCACTTTGTGCTTGGGAAAACTGAGGCTCAGAGCGGTGGGACCTTTTCTAGGGTCCTGAGGAATACAGGGCCCGTAGCAACGTCTCCTAAATGTCAGCCCCAAACTCTTATTACACCACCAGGCTGGGCCACATCCCGTGCAAAGGAGGAAGGTGGCAATTAGCATTTATCCCAATGGCCTTTGCACTACCACAGACCCGGCTTTCTCATGTGAAATTTCACTGACTTCTGACAACACCCTAGGAGGCAGGTGCTATTGCTGTTGCCATTTTATAGGGGAGGAAACTGAGGCGTGGAGACCCCGAGGGGTGGCACAGTTGGGTTGGGGGGCACATTTCCTGCCGGAGGTCAGCTGTAACTCCGGTTTTCTCTCCCACTGGATAAACTCCATTGTAAGGTGAAGAAGTGAGGATGATGTCATTAGAATCTACACTAAATGAAATAAAAAAGGAACCAAGTCATTCTCGAGTGTCAGCACGTGAACTGTTATTGGCAACAAATGACTCAGGACAGAGTTCACAGCCAAGGGGACCAGGGTGGGCTTTCGTCATCATCTGCTAAAAATCACAAATGATGCTGACATCTCCAGGGCCTCAGAGCCAACAAGGGACCAAGGTCAGGTAAATACAAATGGGAGTGGAAAGATTTGGGGTATGTAGCCAGCAATGAAAGCTCTGAGATGGCTTACTGTGTGACCTCAGGAGAGTCACTTGACTTTTCTGGTCTCAGTTTCCTCATTTGTAGAATGAAAGGGTTTGGATCAAATAATATCTAAGGTCCCTTCTGACTCCATTGTCCAGGACAGGGCACCTTATATGTGTTTAAGAGGATGCACAGTGAAATGTGGCAGATCTGGGCTTAAGCCTTGATGAGAAACCCAGCCTCTAAGAAGTCCAAGCAAAACAAATCACAAGAAAAATAAACAACAACAACAACAAAAAAATGGGGGTAGGCAGAGGAGTAAGAATATATTGGCTGCAGTCACTGGCATGAGCTTCAGGAATGGATTGATCCAGGTGCTCACATAAGGACACCAGGGCTTCCTTTCTCTGCCTCTTCAGACTTTCTGCCATTTTGGCATCATTCATACCACTTAACTGGTGCACATTGTGGTGGCAAGACAGTGCTGAGGGTCCAAGATGTAACTTCCTCACCTTTTTCAACTCCAGAGAATAGGAAGAGCTCCTGTGAACGTGTCCTGTTTTATTGGCTCTGATTGGGTTATGAGCATCTGCTAGAACCTCTCATTATGTCTGAGAGGATGGGTGGGGCAACTAACATGAGCCAATCAGGACCCACCTACTCCACATGGCTGAGAAGAGTGATGCTGTTGGCTGGAGAAGAGGTGAATGGATGCTAGGAAACTAAAAATATTCACCGCAGCAAGTGACAGCCTCTCTGAGACTTCATTTTTTTTTTTCATATATAAAGTGGGGATAATCCTTACATTTACCTTGTGGGGATAAGATGAGAAGATGTATGTAAATATGTAGCTCAATGCCTGGCATGGAGAAAACCCCCTTGTCTATAAGGGGAGATGGTTACAAAACCTACATAGGGTGCTGTCATTCTGTGAGTCTATTAGTCAAGGACACCCCCCGCCCCCACCACCCAATGGTTCACATGATAAAGAGAATGAAGATGCTACAATCAAATTGTTTGAGAAATACTGGATTTAATAACATTTAATGTGTTTCTTTCCTGTAGGTCTTGTCAGTGCCTTTAGCATATTCGTTGATTTTTGGGGGACTGTAAGAGGGGGACATAGCAGGCAGTAATTTCCAAATCTAATTGACTGCTAGACCTTTTTGGTTTGTTTGTGTTGAAAAGTCTCTTGCAGGATGGTGTCCTGATTCTGTGATTCTGGGAAATGTTGAGCACATGGAATATACCCAGACTTAGCCATCCCTCTTCCAACCCCACCCTGGCCAGGTCTCCCAGGGGACTTCAGATGGGTACCAAGGCCTCTTTTACACAATACAGAGAACACCTTTCTTGGGCCATTAGGAAAACAGGAAAAATAATAGATGAGCGGAGTAGTAGCTGAAGTTCACTGATGGATTATCAATGAACTAAGGTGGTTGATCTGCTGAAAGAGACCGTTTCGCCCCATTTCTACCCTATTTTTACTTCTAACAAACGCACCTGCTCACAAAAATTCAATCAATATGAATGAATATGGAGTAAAATTGGGACCATCATACCCCAGCCCATTACTTCCAATGCTATTCCGCTCCTAAAAGATCAATTTGTTCGAAACCTTCCAAATCTTGAGCTTTTGCATGTATAACACACACTCCCCAGCAGGGTTTAACTTTTCCACATAAATGAGATTGTGCTTTATATGGAATCACCTTATTTGGCAGAGTCATTTATTGCTCACCTGACATATACAACCTCATCTCTTCCCCAGTTTCCTTGTAATTAGGCAAAGCGTGTGACCTGCAGCCAGTCAGCAATGCACGCAAGAGCAGGTGTGAGCTCTTTATGCCCCCTCCCGCCCCTGCCCCCTGCTGGAATGGTCAGGAGACCAGTAGCAAGAGAGTAGAACCACAGAGTGGGCTCAGACTGGATCTCTGAGTCACCACATGGAAGACAGCTACCCTGGAGAGTGACAGAACTCCCATCACTTTTGTGTGAGCAAGAAATAAACCTTTTCTGTATGAAGCCGGTGAGGTTCTGGGGCATATTTGTTATTGCAGCATAGCCTGACCTATCCCAACGAATGCATTATGTGGCTTTATTTCATGGACAACTTTCCATATCTTGACATGTCGATCTGACTCATTTTTTTAAATATCTGCATACTATTCCCAGTATGGCTCCCCCTTGACTGATTTGACCAGTCCCCTCTAAATAATTTTTTAAATTATTTCCAAGCTTTCACTATCACAAGCAATGGCACGTACCTAGTGCTATCATATCCTCGTGCATCCTAATATATCTTTGCACACATGATTTCTGGCCTATCATTGCTGGGTTAGTGGGCGTGAGCATTTAACAATTCCATAGATATTGCCAAGTGACCCACCAAATAAATAATACTGGTCTCTACTCCCATCAACAGTTTTTGAGGGTGCTTATTTGCTCTGTCCTTGTCAATGAAGAATATTATTGATCTTTTCGTTTTTGTCAATGTGATATAGACAAAAGAGGCTGTCTCATTTTAATTTGTGTTTCATAGCAAGTTTTATGTCTGGTTTGATTTTTCAGCTATCTTGCCAGTTTCCCCTTGCTTGTTTGGGACAGAAAGAGGTTCCAATGCCTTCCCATTTACACATGGTGCTGCGATTCTGTGAGTCTATGAGTGCCGGGCAGCAGTATGACCCCTGCAATGTGTGCCGCCAAAGAAAGAACAAAGGTGCTGCCGTCAAATTGTTTGAGAAACATTGGCTTTAATAACAGTCAGTGAGTTTCTTCCCTGTAGGACTTGTCAGTGCCTTTAGCATATGAATTGACTTTGGGGGACTGTAAGCAGAGTACATGGCAGGCAGAGATAGACATGGGGGAGACAGAGACACATACACACACAGAGAGATAAAGGGACAGGGAAGTGAGACAGAGATAGAGGTAACGACAGACGATAAGACACAGGAATCCAAGTATATTCAGAGACCCCTGCATGGCGGAGCTGGAGAGACCCAAGGACATAGGGAGAAGAGAGAGAGAGAGAGAGAGAGAGAGAGAGAGAGAGAGAGAGAGAGAGAGAGAGAAAGAGAGAGAGAGACAGAGAGAGAGAGAGAGAGAGACATCCATCTCCTACTTCTCAGATTCACACACCAACTGCCAACCTTACTCAAGCAGGGCTCAGATTGCGAAGTTGGACCCCTATCACCTCTCTGGCCAATAGCGGGGGGATGAGCCAGCCTTTGGGTTGGGAGGGGGGCTGGGGAGGGCTGTTGGCTGGGTTCCTGTTGGCCTAAAGCCATGAGCCTGCCTTGTTTGTATAGTTCTTCAGCTTCTTTCTCCTATCTTGGTGTTTTTTGGCTGCGGACTAGCCCCCTCCCAGCCAGGGAGGAGATAACTACACTCGGTCCAGGCCTCTGGGGCACTAGGGAGGACGTCAGGAAATAGCCGGAGCGTTACACACCTCCCCGCCCTCCGCTGTCCGATCTCATTTTCATGAAGTGTAGAAAAAGAATGGGGCTGCTGAGGGAGGCTTGGACATTTGGAGTTGTTTCCTGTTTTCTCTCGAATCAATCCTTTTCCTGAGATGTTGTCTCTGGGCCTGTCGGACTCTGTCTGCGGGTGGGTGTGTGTCCTGCATGGCTATACACGCCTGTGCTAATGTGTGTGCACTTGTGTGCCCTGTACTCAGTGAGCCAATTAGGAGAGCCCTGGAGGTGGACTCCTTTTCTCTTTAGACATGCTCCTCACTCTTGCAACCTCCCAAGAAAGAAAGAAAGGAGTTGGCCTGGATGCCTCTTCTTCCAGGAAGCCTTCCCAGATGACTCAGCAATCCTTTTTGTCTCATTGATATCTGCACCTACCATGGTGATCACAGGATCCAATATATAGTAAGAATGAAGGAATGAATTAGGGCTACACTTGTATGATAGAACTGAGACCGATTATGGCCCGGAGAGGACAAGGGATTTGCTTACAGTTATGAGTGTATCAGCGGCTGGGTAAAAAAGTGGAAACGAGTATTCCTGATCCCTCATACGAAGTTTATTTTAGGTCATCATGCAAGGTGCTCAAAGAAACTGACTATCACTGAGCAGTGGCTTTACATTTCGATTTCTTTGGAATGACCTATGAAGAAGGAACCATTCATTATTGCTCTCGCATTACTGATGAAGAAACTGAGATTCAATGAGGGTTGAGCTCGCTCAGGGACATTCCGTGGGAAATCCTGGATTGGAGGCTCCCGGGGTTGCTTCCAAAGCCTGATTTTTTTGGTCAGTAGCACACAGAGAGCAGGTCAGTAGCTGGTGAGGGCAGAGCCTTACCTAACCCTGACCAGAAACTCAAAGTAGGACGCACTTGCTATTTTAGGCTTTTAGAGGGGGAGATCAATGGTGTTCCACTGAGTCAGACTTAAAATGGACATTTTGGGGAACTTTCTGCCAAGCCGAGCCTGCTCCTCCCGGAACTCTGCCGGACTCCCTGTGTTGGCTCTGGGAAGAGCCACCAGGCCACAGAGGTCTAGGCAGTGAAAGGCTCTTTCTGTCTTGGTGTCAGCAACAATTTCCAGCTGAGTCCGAGTGGAGCTGTTGTTGGAAAGCGGGAGAAATGTGGAGAGGTTCCCAGAGGGGTGGGGCACGCTTTGCAGCTGCATTGAGGGCCACCTGCTCTGACTCCCCCATCATTGCTTTCCTCGGGTGTGGCACCCACATCCACGCCCAGCCACACCTATGCTCACTCATATGCATGCACAAGCCCCCCACATAGCCACACACGCATGTGAGTGGGCCCCCACATGCATGTGCGCACACTGGACTGGAAGACCTTGGGACCCCAGACACTGTCTTTATGTCTTTCTGAGGTCCCTTGGTGACCTCTTCAATCAGTGGTTCCTTTCATCTTTTAAAGGGGGAGAAATTCCTCGGGATGAGTTCAGAATGCACTGTGTTAGATCCAATTGCTCTCTAACATCACTTGAAGTCGTTATGTGACCTTGTCTCTCTGTGCTGCTGCCTCATCTCTCTCTGTCTGTCTGTCTGTCTCTCTCTCTCTCTCTCTCTCTGGTAGCGTCTGCCCCATCCTTTGCTTTTAGGAGACTTGCTTACTGCACTTTCCCCTATGAGTCACCTGAGTGGTCCAGTTCATCTTTCCTAGCCAGACCCCGTAAGTCCCTGGCCAACCAATGAGCAGCTCAGCCCAGGGTTGATGTCTATCACTTTGGCCAATCAGTGGTGGCCAGCGGCAGGTCATTCACTCAAATAAAGGCTACTTAGGGAGGTAGAAGTTGTGAATAGGTTCCTACCAGAACTGGGGGAGAGTGGTCTGGCTCTCTAAATCCAACTGGGGGCAGCCAGCGAGCAGCAGAGGCTCAGACGCTGCTCCGCCTTCTGCCAGCTGGGTGGGTACCTGTGGACAAATCCCCGGAATGAAGCTCTGCGGTATCATGTGCAAGGTGATAGAATAATAAAGACAGTGCCATTTTGCCAGCACCGTTGTGCACATCCAGCTGCGTAATTCAAGCCAGGCTGTCAGCACCGGGCCTGGCACCAAGCAGATTGTCAGTCCGGCCGTCCCTCGGTATCTGCGGGGGATTGGTTCCAGGACCCCTCGCAGATACCAAGATGCTCGGATGCTCAAGTCCCTTATATAAAATGGTGCAGTATTTGCATATAACCTACATACGTCCTTTCCTATACTTTACATCATCTCTAGATTACTTACAATACCTAATACGATATAAATGTTGTGCAAATAGTTGTTGTAGTGTATTGTTTAGGGAAAATGACAAGAAAAAAAGTGTGTCCATGTTCAGTACAGATGCCGCCATCGTAGGCCTAACTGCCTAGGACACATCAGCCGCTACGTAGTAACATTTTTTTGTTCCTAAATATTTTTGATCTGCAGTTGGTTGAATCCACGGATGTGGAACCCGTGGATACGGGACCCGTGGATACGGAGGGCCGACTGTACTACAGATTCCCTTTGAGTCCTGAGTTTAGACCCTGAGGAGTTTGGACTTCGTCCTCTCAACCCTTTCCTGAAGACCACTTGCCTGATGCTGACAGCAGTTTGAAACGAGAGGGTTCATCTGATTTTAAGTCCCAGGGTGCCACCGGTTTATTTTCGTCCATGAACTGTTGCTCAGCACCTGTTGGCATCTTGGAATGCAAAGTCCTTCTATTTTTAAGCACCAGCAGGGGTAGGTCTAATTTTAGATGGTTCCTGTGCTGGGGGCTCCCAAGGGAATGCAGACTCTGCCGTTTTGGAACGCCTGGGGCGAGGCGGGTGGTGAGGCATTCCGCAGGGACTCATGCAGCTGGTCCCCACACACTAACTCCTATTTCTTCAGAACTTTTATTTCAGCAGGTTTTGTACTAAGCCACGTCTTTTTCACATACTCTCAGATCGACTTTTACCTTGAAGTTTCAATCAGCGAACACTGACTGAGTGTTTACTACGTGCTAGGCCCGGGGGTTGCAGACGTGAATCTGACACAACCCGCGTCTGCAGAGAACTCATAGTCCAGTGCCCACAGCCAAGTCAAGAAGGGTTACCGTGCAGTGTGACCAGAGGCCCAAGCAGTGCCTGGCACCCAGCTGCCTCTGAAGAAATGTCTGGCAAATGAGCGAAAATCATGCTCAGGATAGAGACGAGATAAAGTTGTTGCAAGAAGGCACATTCCAGTCTTCCTTGGGGGATTTGGAGAAGGTTTCACAGAGAAGTTACACGCTGAGCTGGGTCTTGAAGAAGATAAAGTGTTTCTCCATGTGGAGAAGGAAGGAGTCGTATGACATGTATTGTTGGGGTCCGCTCATAGCCCCCTGGCACTATCCAATGGCCAGCATGCAAAGCTCTTTGTCGGAAGGTTTATCTGGCCAGGAGGGCTTGCTCAGCCCTCTTGAGGGGCAGGTAGAAAGGGGCTGGGAATTAACCTTCACAGGAAACCCTCAACCACTAACGGATGAGAATTGGTATATCAATACCTCAGCTCCCACCCTTCTCAGGAGATGTGTATTCTGCAGAATTTCCTAATGTTCCTCAGGGGGACTGAGCCCCAGTTGCCCACGGAGGTAGCTGCCTTTGCTAATGCATCCTTTGTGGCTGCCTTCTGTCTTCATTCGTTCTTCCACTACCCAACAAGGACTTCCTGCACATCCCAAGGAACCACTCATCTCAGGGTCTGCTTCTGAGGGAATGCAAACTGAGACACCGGAATAACTCGTTAAAATGTTCTTTGAAAGAAGAGCGGAGAGAAGCACGGACCCCTAATGTGCTGCGTTCCTGAAATGTGATAAGTGACCCACATCAATGATGACGGTTGGAATCCATCATGGTTGGCCACCCCCATTATGGTCTGGTGTGGACCAGCCCAGGGGGGGGATCATCGTCATTCTCCTGTTGCCGACCAAGACCCCACTGCTCAGAGGAGCGAAGGGACTTGCTCAGAAACACAGAGCCAGTGGGGTGTGGATGGTAGACTGGACGTCAGGAGGCCATGATTCCACGCCTGGCAGGTTTCCGCACCAATCTTGCTGGCTATCTTTCAGAGCTCAGTGACTCAGTTTTTCTGCTTGTCACTGTGTGGGGCTGTGGAGTGAGTGCAAGGTGTGCAACCCCTGTGGGCTGGTGAGCCTCTTCTGTCCCTTATCTACAAACCACCTCCTTCCTTTGGGGCACGACAGGCCCCACAGTCCTCTGGAAAAAGGTGGTGGCAACAGGGAGAATGTGTGTCTGTGTGTGTGTGTCTATGTGTGTGTGGTGGGGAGTGGGCTGTGTCAGCAGCTGGTGCTGCTGTGCAAATATCCCCAGCCCTCCTGGGTGGGGCCTGGGCTCTGGCAATGACGGTTGGTTAGTGTACTCCAAATAAGTAGGACATGTGAGGCTGGGACGGGTCCCTGCGGGATGACAGAGTTTGAAGCGGCCAACAGGAAGGGGAGGGCCTTCCATGAGGAACAGGTGGGGAGTTTCTCAAGTGGGAGTGCCATGAGCATGTGTCTCTTTCTTCTCCTACCAGGCCAATTTTGTGTTGTTTTGGGGTATCTCCCCTCTCCCATTCCCAGCCCTTTGGTTGGGTTGGTACAGAACTCCCCCTCCACTCCAGGGAGGCTGCGTCAATGTATCATCGTTTTCCACCCCCAAGCCGTAGTCACTGGTTCATTGCTTCACCTTGGGGAACCCATCAAGAGCTAATAAGATGCAAGGAGGCGTTTCCTGGGGTTTCCAAAAAAGAGATATTTTTCTCTCTCTTACTTGAGAGTGAGAAGTAAGGATATAATACCTGAGATTGATGTGGCCAAATTATTGGACAAGAGACCCTGAAACTTCTGGGTACCTTGGAGCTTCTGGGTACAGCTGAAAGAGAGAAATAGACACCATAGAAGGCAGAGCAGAGAGACAGAAGCTGGGACCTCGGAGACTGTTTGAGCTGCTGGATCAAGCCTTGCCTGAAAGCAGCTGCACCCTGGGTACGGCAATACATAACTTCATAAATTTCTTTTTTTTTACGAGAGGGGTTAGGTTTATCGAGGTATAATTTACTTATAATAAAGTTCACTTCTTTTTTTTTTTTTTAGTGTAAAGTTCCATTCGTTTTGAAAAACATATAGTCATGTAACCTCCATCGCAATTAGGGTATATGACAGTTCCATCCCCACCGCCTCAATTCCCTTGTACAGTCCTTCTCTGAACTTTTTTTTTTAAAGGCCCATTTGAAGTTGATTTTCTGTACTGCTCATAGCAAGAGTCCTAGCGGATAAAAGGCGGTGTGGCTATCCCAAGGATCAAGTCCCAAGATCACCTCCTCCCTCTCTGCTTTCCTTCTCACTCCCTTCCAGCAAAGATTGGTGAAGCTCACCATCCACTGTGCCAGCCACCAGCCTGCATCCCCATTTTCCATCCAGCGGTCGGGTTGGGTATCCCCAGTCGGGTTTGGAGGAGACAGTTACTATGTGTTTGCTAGAGTGGGGTTGTCAGCAGAAAGTTGGTCCCTCTGACCCCCCACTCAAGGGGCTTCAGGGAAGGCTGGGTCTTTCCCAAGCCTGGGAATGGGGAGCAGGGGGCAGACCAAGAACATGGATCATTAAGATCCTGCAGTGGGTGAAAGGTCAGCCACTTTATCCCCTGGCTGATGACCCTTCCATGCTCAATAAACCAATTGCTGCTAAAGAGGAAGTTCCCTGGGGAGGGCGACCCAAACCATGATGCAGATGGCACTTCAGGCAGGAGGCAGCAGAGGGGAGGAGGACAGAGAAAGGCGCTCATGGAGCTGGCGGTCGGGAGCCCTGGGTTTTGACCCGGCTCCACTCTGTGGCTTGGGGCAGTCACTCCCTGAGTGCTTCTGCACTTAGTAGGCACCTGCTGTGTGCCTGGCACTCTGTAGATGGGTGACGGCTTGTTGACATCCTACAAAAGGACTCAGAGTCTCAGGGCTCAGGATTACTTTGTCCAGTCTTCTGATTATACAATTGGGGAAACCGAGTCCCAGGGGGAGAGTCACCCTCTTAAGGGTCCCCAGTGGCTCGTCCATCCACGAAAGTCTGTGCACCATGCTGGATGGCCTGCAAAGCCCTCACGGACCCACCCTGCCCACGGTCTCCCCACGTCCTGAGATTACATCTGGAAGAGGAGGTTTCTTGGACCAATCACTTGACAAAGACCAAGTGCAGCCTTTACCTGGATCCCTCGTCCTGCAGCACCGGTTCCAGAGTGACAGCGCCAGGAGCACCTTCCTTCTCCCTGAGGAGAACCAGTCTCTCTACCTTAACCCTTTGGTAGAAAGAGCCCCAGAAGTCAGGGCGCCAAACAGATGTGAGTCCTGGCTGTGGCACCAGTGGACTGTGGGATCCTGCCCTTCACCTCAAGTCTGGGTGAAGAGCCAAAGAGATGGCGACTGTGAACATAAGCGTGTGATGGCCGTGCATGTCTGAAGTGCTAGCATGCCTGGCAAGAATGCCAGGGCTCCAGAGCCTGTCTCTCAGAGATGCCTGGGGTGTGCCCAGGCTGCCTTCTCATTTCCGGTCTCTGCACTTCTGAGAGTCCTCTTCTCTCAGCTGTGCTCTTCCCCCACCAACCATGGAACCCCGCCCCCCTTTCTGCAGTCCAGGAATGAGACTAGAGGATGATGGGAAGAAGGGCCCCATGCTTGGGAATCTTTCAGGCACCACCTGGCCTGGCCCAGGTTTTGCCCCGGCCTGGAAATAGGCATCGGCAATGACTGACCACCTTCCTGCAACAGGTGGGTCCCAGGAATGCTGGGGAGGGCTCTCTTGTGCATATGGGAGGGGGTGGCCACACTCCCAATGTGGGGAGACGCAGGGGAGGCCCACATACGTCGAGCATCGTTTGGGCACTAGGCATTCCTTATTTAACCCTGACCACAAGGTTAGCACTCTTAACTCCATTTCACAGAAGGGAAAATGGAGGCCTGGAAAGACTCAACCATTGGCCTGGAGTTATAGACAGGGACCTGGGGAATGTGGAAACCTGCATCCAGTGCCTTGCTGCCCCTGCTTTTGGGGTCACCTGGGGCAAGCCAAGCCCCTTCCTCTAGCACCTTGATGGCCTGGAGGCAAAAGTGGAGGCTGGGAATGAACGAATCAGTGGCTCTCAAACTTGAATATGAGTCGAGTCCCCTAGAGAGCTTGTTAAAAAACAGATCCCTGGGTCTACCTCCAGCAATCAATTGCTGGCTCATTAGGTCAGGGAGGGAGCCCAAGAATGTACATTTCTAACCAGCTCCAGGATGAGGCTGCTTCTGCTGGTCCAGGGACCACACTTGGAGAAGCACTGGGCTAGACGAACCGAGATCCTTGGAAGCAGTGACGTTGAGTGGTTTTTTTCATGCGCTGCGGCCCCAGTTGCAGCCCTGCTAACCATGAACCCCAGTGAATTTTCGGAGGGACTAGCAAACCCAGAAGGGCCCAGGGCGTCTGCTGTGATAGAGTTCACTTTCAGCAAATTCAAACGCATTGCGGACAAGAAGATAACATAGAGCTTTGGGGCTCAATATTCCCGTGAAGAACCAGAGAGCAGGGCTGCGGGTAACAGTGGGGATTGAGGTGACAGCTCCCCGAAAGCCATGCCCCCCACCCCTGCCACCGGGCCACAGGATTCGTATAGCCTTTGCCAGACACTCTGATCTATCAACTCTCCCCTGGGAACCTCCCAACTTGCCGTTGGTAAACAAAGCCTTTATTTCCCAGGCCAGTGGGGAAAATTTTCAGGCCTTTATAGTGAAGTGTCCCAGTGAAGGGCAGCTGCCGAAGTCTGGCGCTGGGTGCCTGTCAGGTGGTGATGGATGGTAACAACACATCATCCCGGTGGCAGGCTGGCTGTGAGCTATGGGGGTTGTATATCAAAGAAGGGTCGTCATCTGGTCTTTACTGTACACAGGTGCAGGAAGCTTGGGCTCTGGCTGGGGTGGGGGTGAAGAGGGACCTGGGCTAGTTGAGGGTGGTGGTGGGGGGCTCCCCTCACCTCTCATGGTGCTGATGAGGAAACAGGGGCCAGAGCAGGCTGGGATGAGCCCCCATGCCTAGTCTCTCCCACCTCCCACATTCTTACCCATCCATCACACGGCTCTGAGAGAAATTTGGAAGTTGAATTTGAGTCCACCTTTTTCCTTACCCCAGACATCCAATCCATCGGCAACATTCCTTTTGTTTCTGCCTCTAAGTGGCTCTGGAATTCATCTAGTTATTTCCATCTCATGGTCAACATCCTCTGCCGACCCATCCCCTTCTTCTTTGTCTTTCTCTTGCTGTGCTCTCCCAATGTTGGTAGGTTGTCATTTCCCGCCCCTGAAGGCGGCCAGGTGCGTTGCTTTGGGCAGTCAAATGAAGCAGAAGTAACAGTGTGTCCATGCCAAGTCTGGGCCCCAAGAAGCCTTGCAGCTCCCACTTATTCTCTGGTGCTTCTGCCATTGCTATGAGAAGAACATGGCCAGGTGGGTCCTCTGGTCCCAGGAGGAGGGTGAGGGACACATGAAGCCAAGCACAGTGTAGAGCAGAGCACCCCTACCCCCCAGCTGCCCCCCAGAAGTGTGAGCTATGCTAATAAATGGTCGTTCTTATGCACCCTCAAGTTTGGGGGTTGTTGGTTACGCAGCATTAGCTGACTGATACATACAGCGCACAGCTACTGCATGATGTGAGCCCTTCTGACGTCTCCAGTCTCATCTGCCATTCTCCTCTGTGATCATTACTCTTCCCTGCCTCAGGGCCTTTGCCCATGCAGCGTCCTCTACCTGGAAACCTTTTTCATGATTCTTTTCTTCCTGCCCTTTAGGTCTCAGTAGAAATGCCACCTCCTTAGAGAGAGCTTCTTCGACTACCCCATCAAAAGTAGGTTTCCCAGCTCATTACATTTTCTATTTCAGTCTCTGATGTCCTTCATGAAACTTAAAAACGTTTTTTTAAAAAATATATCATTTTGTTTTTTTCTCCTCATTATAATGTCCACCTCCTTTGTGTTTTTCTTTTTTTTTAATTAAAGTTTATTGGGGTAACAATTATTAGTAAAGCTACATAGAGTTCAGGTGTATAATTCTGTATGACAGCATCTATAAACTCCGTTGTGTGTTCACTGTTTTATTCTATCTCCTTCTCTGCTCTGCAGGCCTTATAACGGCCAAAGGCCAGGTCTTGGGGTCTCTCTTATTCACAATGCTGTCCCCAACACTAAGCGCTGTTCCAGGACATAGTAGGTGCTCAGTTAATGTCTGTTGACTAAATGTTGATTGGATGTCTCACCGCACATTCACAACAGTTATGGGCTAGACCCCAGGTCTTTCCCACCAGCCCCTGCTTCTGGCTGACAACGGTTTTATATGTGCCTTGGCGTCGTGTGATGGACAGTTTGGAGTTGCCGGTGGGAGCAGAGACAAAGGGGCCATTAGGTGTGGGCTCTATCAGGCAAGGCAAGGACACAGGCCCGTCATGTCACCATTGGGTTCTTGGAGCTCACACCATGCCAGTGCCACACAGCCTCCATAACTATTGTTGGATCAGGAGATGAAAGAAGAAGGTTCCTAACTTGGGGTTTAGATGGACCTCAAGGGCTCCATGAACCTGTGAAATGGTGAGCACATTGCAGGGGTCACGGCTTTATGAAGGGCTATGACTCAAGACAAGTTCTGTGGGGGCACTTATGCCCTTTATGGATGGCTTTACAAAGTTAATCAAGTCTCTTTCCTGCAGACCTTTCCAGAGCCTTTAATATGCTAATGTACACTGGGACTCCTGGAGGGGATTAAGAATGCCTGTTGTTCAGCAGTATTGACCAGGGAACCCTTTTATCAGGGACCATATTGGGAGATTCCTGGGCTGCAGAACACACTAGCCTGGAATAGGGTCACCAACGACAGCCTTACTGGTGAAATCTGGTCCTCAGATTTTTTTCATTTGTCCCTGGTAGAGTTTGGAAAGTCAGCAACTCTTACTTAAAAAAAAAAAAAAAAAAAAAAGGAAAATCTAAATTTCTAGCTTCTCTTCAAGAACTAAGTAGAATGGGTAGTCTGGCTCCACATTTCTGCATGGCCGATTGGACCCATATAGGCTCTTACAAGCAGGGCCTGTAACACTCTATAGTTTACCGTAGTCTCCACCACTCCCTAATACCTTGCACTCTGTTCTTTTTATGCATGTCCCTTCCTTGATTGGCCCGAAGCCTCCTGAGTTTGTTACATGGGGCCCAGAATGTTGTATGCAGCCCCAGCAAGCTGACCTTTGCCCCAGAGTGGAGTATGAATGTCTGAATTTCCTTACTGGTCAGTATGTGTTCTAGGGAAAGGAGTGAGCTCAAGGGGTAGTTCCGAGGAAGGGTCTCTGAGCCTCACTGGACACAGGAGATGGCCCGAAAGACAGTCCCACCCTGGGCAGGACAAAGAAATAAAAGGGACAAGGAGAGCTCAGATTTCTTTTCAGAAGTCTTTGGGTGAGTAGGGGGTTGAGGGTAAGGATGGGGGTATGGGGAGGCGGGGAGAGGGGGGTGGGACCTGAGAGCAGCTCACATCTCTCCAGCAGCCAATTGTTTTGCTTCCTTCTTGCCTGTGAGGTCAGAACTGGGGGTGCTAGCTGGCCAGTTGGGGTGAACCCTGCGGAGGTCAGGGACTGCCGTTGCTAACAACAGGTGGGAACTGGGGGCTGGTAAAGCACTGCGCACACAGGTTTGAATCAAATTCCGGGGTCTGCATAGCCAGAAGTTCGAACGGGAAGAGGAATATTATTACTATTGTTATTCCTTTAATACCACGCCCAGAGCTATACTCTTGAGAGAAATGCACCATATACGAGGCATTATGTTCAGCCTTTTGCACGCACTAGACCAGTGGTTCTCAAAGCGTGACTGGTAATATCAGTATCATCTATCTGGGAACTTGTCAGAAACGCAGACGGTGAATGACACCTCTGGGGATCCAGTGGTCTGGGGGGCTCAGGAGCCTTGCCGGTGGTTCTAGTATAGTTCATGTAATCCATACCACAACCCGGTGAGGCAGATGCTGTGAGAGCCTGAATTTTACAGATGAGACAATGGAGGCACAGAACTGAGGCGAAGCACCTTGCCGTAAGGACTGGAACCCAAGCTAGTCTCAACCCAGAGCTCCAGTTGGGGCCCTGGTAACAGCAGAAATGCGTCTATTGGCAAAGCACCTTCCAGTTTCCCATCCCAGGGAACTATCATGAGCACAATGAGAGCAATAAGGGGTGAGGAGACAATCCATCTCAGAGATGAAGAGACCGAGGGCCCGAGAGGCACGGGGAGTGGTTCCCAGGAGCAGAGCTAGAGTCGGGTCTCCTAACCCACCATCAGTGCCTCTGGGAGACTAGAATTTCACAAGAGAAAGGACCATGCGTCCATGAAGGCCGCTGTGAGTCAAGAGCAGTCCACCGTATCTGCAACCCATTGGTTTGTGCCCATCTTACATATGTGGAAACTGAGGCAAGGCAAACCACAGACCACAAGGGGTGGAGCTGAGGTTCACTCCCCAGCAGGCCTGACTCTGAGTCTGCTGCTAAGGTCACAGGGCACCCCCGCCTGGCCTGAAAGGGAGCTGTGGCTTTCACTGCAGGGGACACTACTCCCCGACCCCCCCGACCCCACTCAAACACATCACGTGGTCTGCTCGAGCCACCCAACGTCCTCACAGGGCCAAGCCTTTGCTCTCGAAGTTCCCTCCATCTGGAGTACCTTCTTTGTCTGATGGGCCAACTTCTCTCTGTCCCTCCAGGAGCCAGCTCAAATGTCCCTTTTTGACTTCTGTGATCCTGCCCAAAGCTGGACAGGCTCCTAAATGGGATCAGCCTTATGCTCTCCCAGAAGACTTCCCTGAAACCCTCTTTCCATGGGCTCGGGTGAGGGATGTGTGTTTCTTCTTGATCCTGATTCACCCTGGGCCTCATACCCTCCATTACAGCACATTTCCTTCTGGGCCGTGGGCTCTGTGGGGCACCAGCCAGGTTTGTCCTGCCCACCGTCCGTGCCCCCCCAACCCCCACCAAGTATCCTTCACGCCTGGCACCCACGGCCTCCAAATGAATAACTGAGGGAGAGGCGTCCTTGCTGCAGGCCCCCCTTAGGGCTGTGTCTGAGCTGGGCTGGGGGCGGCTCCGTGAATGGCTGCCCTGTCTGAGTTGCCTGCTGCCCCTCGCTCCTGGGCCATGCGGTCATGTCCTGTGTGGGGCTTAGGTAATGGGGTGGCGGGTGGCGGAGCGGGGACCCCAGCGAGGCTGGCCCAGCCCGGCTGCAGGATGAACCGACTTTTCCAGGCCTCGCCGAGCATCAGTTTCTCCCACCGTCTGGCCCAGCTGCCAACGCAAACACGGGGTCTCTTCTCTTCAGGGCTCTGGCTGTTGAAACTGGGGTCAGGACACAGCACACAGGGTTCCCTTTACCTGGCCTGGGTGGAGTTAACCCTTTACACCCTGGCTGGCCTTGGGCCTGGGATGCCACTAAAGGGTAGTTGAGGCTGGTGACTCAGTTTCCCCCAGAGCTCCACAAAGCATCTGGGTCCCTGGTGAGGTTGCAGTACAGAGGCTCGGCTTTGTGCTTCTCAGGGCATTCCTTGTCCTACCTTCTCACTTGATGGATGGGGAAACTGAGACTCCGAAAAGAGAAGGTGGCCTTCTGTGGGATTCTGTGAACCCCAGTTTCTACCCTCTTTCTGGCCTGTGCTTTGAGTGTGGAAGCAGGAATTGGGGACACACAGAGTATTAGAGACCATCAAGGATCATTGTGCCAGTGGGAAAAGGGGACTTTGAGATCCCATTGCTGGTTGGCTTCAGGGCTGGGATGATGATGGTGGTGATGATGATGGTGATGATGGCGGTGATGATGGTGATAGCCCCAGCCAGCAAAGCCAACAATTCTCCTGCTTGCCATGTGCCAGGGCCTGTCCTATGTGTTTCATGTTGGCCAACTCATTTAAGCCTTACAATAGCCCTAGGAGGTAGAAATTTTTAGTGTTCCCATTTGAGAGATGAGGAAACTGAGGCAAAGAAAGGTTAAGCCACTGGCTGAAGGTCACGCAGCTAATCTGTAGGGGAATCCAGGTTTGCTGCCTGGCCTCTCAGTCAGGTCTTCTACCAGTTGCCTCTGTCTCCTGCCCATCCCCTTTCCTGGCTTAGTTTTGGTCCTCTCTGACCTCAGGATCCTCATCTGGTGAACAGGGATAAGAATCTCTGCCCTCCCCACCTTGCGAGACTGCTCAGAAGATTCAGGGAGCTTTCATGAAGGGAAAGCATCTTGCAAACTATGAAGGCTGTGGACCAGGCTGCAGTGGGCTTTGCCTCTCATTTGCATGTACAGGTGAAGCTGTTTTTCAGGGTGTTACCTCCACACTCCCCCTGGTGCTCTGCCATCATCAGAATCCCCTAGGGGCCCTTTACACAGTATTGATCCCCAGAGATACCCAGGAGTAGGGTCCACTTTTCAGCCATGGATCCCTCCCACTAGCCCAATGTGTGGAACTGTGATTGTCCCCACTGACAGGGGCCCAGAAAGAGCCCATGGGGGAATTGCAGAGGAAGAAGCAATACAGAATTCCTGGAAAGCACCAATTCCTGGTGGGAGGAGCTTCGGGGTGGGACAGGGAACACACATGTAAGAACTGAGGTGGTGACATCGGTCCAGTAGGCAGATGGGTTAGTTTGATCAGGAACATGTTTGTTGTGTGTGTGGAGGAGGGGCAGCGAGTTTAAGGACCCTGAGAGAGGGGACAGTACAACCTTCCCCTATAAGCACTGGGAGCCACCAATGTCTAGCGAGCCAGGCCAGGTCCAGGCCCTGTGTAGGGAACAGGGGTCACACACGTGCTATGACAAGATGGAAGGAAAGACTCGCGAGGCTCACCTCCTATGGGGCCTTTTCATCATGTCTAGTCCTGACAGTTTTGCTGGAGGAAAAATAAGATGGCTCATTGGTCCTGTGGGGTTTCAAGTCCCTGGAGGTGCTGCTATACTGTTTCTCCCCAAGTATGCAAACTCAGTTCCCGAGTATTTGTCAGTAGAGTTGTGAGTTCAGAACATCTAATGGCTAGAGGAAATCCTGGGTCACCGGTTTTACGTGAGGCAGAACGCAGGAGGGGCGTGGACGCAGGTGTCTCCCAACGCAGAGAAGAGAAGGCAGAGAAGACTGTAGTGGCTTTTGCGAGCTCAGTGCTGCCCTGGGAGGTTGGCACTATTGGTAGATTCATGGGACAGGCTGATGGGGAAACCAAGGTGGCCTCCATCACAGCGTGTCTGAGAACCTGAGTCTGGAAGGCCGAGAGGCCAGACACAGTGCACCACCCCCCCGCCCCCGCCACCATCTGCAAAACTGAAAACTCTTGGTGTCCACCCGGAGGTAGTTATGAGGATGATGAAGTCACCCAACGTGGGTAGACAGCCTAGGATACAGGACGTAGCTCTCAAATTCATTCCCCAGCCTTCTGCTCACTTTTCTCTCTGCACACCCAGGAATTACTTACGGGGATTTGCTGCCTATGGGCCACGTGGACCTGAAGCTTCGCTCGTTCCCCAGCCCGAGTGGTCCCACAGTTACACCCCCTGAGTTGAATTTGCATAGTGGGTCATCATCTTCTGCCATGTTTCCCACACATTCCGTAGCCCCCGCTGAAGTCAAAACACATGGGCTGTGAGTTCTTAGCCTCTTTGGGGAGAAAGGCAAGCTTTCTTCCCCCATTTCTTAACTTTTATGGACATCCCCCATCCCTGCTTTCTACAGCACAAGGAGGAGCCTGACCCACTTTTGAAGGGATGGACCAAGACATTTGTTCCAAGTGCCTACCAGAGAAGATGAGTAGAAAAAATTACTTGCTGGGAGTTAGGTGATGTCAGGAGTTCATTCACCGACTTGCCCTGTGTGCCCCTGCCTCAGTTTCCCCTCTGGAAAGGGGATTTCAACAAAATGCTCCCTCTCTCTCTGACTTCCTTTCTGTTGGTGCCAGTTCATGGCTCAGGGTTGACCACGACCAACTTCCATGTTGGGATCTCTCCCTGCCCCCACTGCTGCCTCCTCTCACTGCCCACCTGTGCCCACCTCCACCTTCTGCATTTTGGAGTATCTTCTCTGTGTGGCACTACCACAGAGGTGCTGCTCACCCTTTGTCACCATCTTAGTAGATTGTCCAAGCTCAGGGGGCAGGACCCAATTGAAGCCACGGAAACTGAGGCTCAGAGAACGCGAACAGCTGTCCAACATGACACAGTCTTCACCAGCCAAGCCCAGACTCATACCAGGGCCCCCAGTCCTGGCTTGCTCCCCTCTTACAAATGGTCAAGAAAAACTCCCAGCTTTCCCCTATTGTTCATTGCTTTCCCCTCACCCCCGTTTCCAATTTCAGGGCAAAACTCAACTAACCAAACCAGCCAAGAAGAAAAAAAACAAAACAAAATAAAAAAAAAAAAAAACCATCTCTTGGCTCAACCTTCCTGCTCTGTTCCTTCCAGAGACCTGGGATTCTTTTTTGGCAAATCTGCAGGAGGTGGGGGCCCAGCAAGGGAGGAGGTTTCCCCCTTCTACTCTTTGTGGCCAACTCAGGGGAGCATTTCTGAGACCGGCTGCTTTGGAGGCCCGGCCCCTGCTGCAGCCCCCTCTCCTTCCCCAGAGCTCCTGGCAGGGTTGAGGGGGGCCTGGGCGCTTGTCAATGCATCTTAGCAATCGGAATGTGCCCTCTGACCCCGCCTTCGCCTCCCTGTGAGTTTCAGAGAAGGTTCTTTTTTTCCAAACCGCTGCCCCTCGGCCTTCTGGAAACAAATGGAGCTTGATTCAGTCTGTGTGTGGCTTGAAAAGCCGCTGTTTGGGGGGTGACTTAAAAAAAAAAATGTCTTCGGAACCCCTGCAATGTTTGCAGGATTTTTATTTTCAGCTAGGAGGATCCAACTGGTGCGAGGAATGCGTTGTGGTGAGAGGGGAAGGGATCCAGCCCATCTGGGGAAGAAAGAGGCACTTGGCTGGGCTGCCCACCTGATAGCCCCAGATTGGGTTTCTCCCTGACTTTGCATTATATTCTGAGTCATTGCAAATGGGGCTCCCTTGAGGACTGGAGGGGCCTGGTGACTTAGAAGGTCAGAGGCTACATTTTCTAGAACATGCCGAAGCCTTGGAAAGAGCTGGATCAAAAAGTCAGAGCAGCCACGATCTCCTGGCTTTTCCCTTCCCCACCCAGGCGAGAAGTTTCTTCAGCAGGCAAGGAGACGTTCTCAGCTTCCCTTGCCTTTCCATCAGGGCGTACCTGTCCTCCATCCCACCTCCCACCATGCTGTTTCTTCAGGGCTGTTCTTTGCTCTGCTCTGCCACTGTGTGGCCTCAGCAAAGGGGCGTCCCCTTCTTTGGGCGTCATTCTCCTCAAATCCATAAAGAGCAGCTAGGATCAGATCATTTTTACCCTAGATCAGGGCTCAGCCAACTTTTTCTGTAAAGGGCCAGATAGTAAACATTTTAGGTTTTGCCATCTCTGTACTACCCAACTCTGCACTACCCAACTCTGCCACCAGAACATGCAATCAGTCACAGAAAATATATCACAAAATGAGTGTGGCTCTGATTTCCAATAAAACTTAATTTTCATAAACAGCGGCAGGCTGAAGTTTGCCAGCCTCTGATATAGATGCTTGGATAAAGGTGCTTGGGGTTGCCATCTTATGAGCCCAAAATGAGAGCACGGTATGTCAAAGACGGTGGAAGGTCAAGGTGAATGTTTAAAAGCTGGGCTTTGGGGTCAGGAAGGCCTGGATTCTGGTCCTATCTCTGAAGCATGACTGCTGTGTGACCTTGGGCCAGTCACTGTTCCTCTCTGAGCCCTAGTACATTCCTTTGTAAAATCCAGACAATAATGGCACCTACTCTACAGGGTTGGTTGTTGGGATGACACCTTAGCAACGCCTGGTGCATGGTGGTCCCTCAACAAATACCAGTCATGTTTTTATCTGTAATAGAAAGGCAGCATTCCCCCAACCAGCCCCTTGGGTCCATGGAAAGCAAGAGGGAGAAGATTCCCATGTCTCAACCAAGGTTTGAATGCCAACTTTGAGACTAAATTGCTGGGTGACTGTAGGTAAAACACTTCACCTCTCCGAGCCTCAGACTCTTTCATCTGTAAGATGGAGCTAATCATACCTAACGCTCAGCATCATTGCACATTGAAGGAGCTAAAAGAAGGAGTACCCTCTCCTTCCACATGCAGCCCCTATTGTTATGGCAGATGCCCAGGTGGCCAGCTCAGCATCAGCAGAGCCCAGGCCGGACTCCTGATTCTCTTCCCCACCATTCACCTGTTTGTCCCTCAGTCTTCCTCATCTCTGTTCATGGTACCACCATCTGCCCAGTGGCTCAACCAAACCCCTAGGAGTCGTCCTGAGTCCTCCTCCCGTCCACGCACGTCCCATCTGTGTTAGTTGTTGGCAAATATGGCTGTCGTGAGTTCCATCCCTGCTGGTCCATGCATAATACTCCTCCCGTTAATAGGTAGTGTCTTTTCCCTGCCCTGGATGCTGGTCTCAGCCCTTTGACTCATGTTAGCCAATAGAATATGGCAGCAGCTTCCACGTTCACTTTTGTGCTGTCCTGAGCCATGATGGAAGGAAGCCCAGCTATCCTGCTGGAGAGACAAGCCACCTAGTGGGGACTGAGATACCCCAGCCAACAGCCAGCCCCAAAGCCTCAGGCATGGGGGTGGAGCCTTCTGGGACTCAGCCCAGCCCAGCTCCCAGCTGAATGCAGCCGTATGAATGGGCCCCTCCATCACTGTGGGGGGCAGAGGCAAGCCATCCCCACTGAGATCGCCTGAACTTCTAACCCCAAGAATCATGAGCGATTAAAGGATGGCTGTTTTAAGCCGTTGAGGTGTTGGTGGTTTGTTACACACAACGGGCAACTGGAACACTGCCCACCAGTGCATCCTGTCAAAGGTCCCTCCATCGTGTCTCCAGAAGCTGCCCTTCTCCCCACGTCCAAGACATCTTCATTTGTCACCGGCATGATGGCATCAAGCCTTCTCCCTGGTCTCCCAGATTCCACTCTGGTGCCTTCCCAACTCTTCTCCTTAGGATCAAAGAGCTTTTCAAGCAGCTTTCACAGCGGCTAATCTCTCCAATCACCTCCTTGTCCTTGGAACAGAATCCACCCTACCCCAACCTAGAATCCCTCCTGACCTGGCCTCTGGGTAGCTCTCTGACCTCAGCCCTCCCCAGCCAGGCCCCATCCATTCTGCTGCAGCCACACTGACCTTCCTTCTGCTTCTTGGAAACACTGAGCACTTCCTCACCTCGGGGCCTTTGACCCAGCTGTTTCCTTGGCTGGGTCGCATTTGCCCTTGGACTGGCTCCTTCTTGTCAGAGCTCAATTCAAGGCTTTCCTGGCCACCTCAGCTAAGGCGCCTCCTGTCCTCACTACCCTAGTCACTCCCATATCCCTCCGTATTTTCTTCATAGCACTTGAAATCCTTTTTATAAGCTCTTACATTACCCTCCTGAGCCCCTTCTGAGATGTCCATCTCCCTCATAGGCCAGGATATCTCATTGTCTTCAGACCTGGGTAGCAGTTGGGAAAGAGCTTTTGCTTTTTCATTAAAATAGATAAACTATCTGCCTCTTACTGACCTCTAAGCATACGCCAAGCCTCTGGCTGAGCATATGTCCATCTAGGCCCTGATTCCTTCTTCCCAGTGACCAGCAAGGGAGGTCGAATACTGACCTTATTGCACAGATGACGAAACCAAGGCTCAGAGAGGAAAATGGTTTGCCTAAGGCCACACAGCAAGTGAGGAGCAGAGCTGGGATGAGCCTGGGTTTGTGGGACCCATGCATGGGTGCCCACCACGGTGCTGCATGGTTTCCTTGCTACCACCACCCCTCCGGTGTGACCAGCTCAATGCAGAAAACTAATCAGGGCTTTGGGAGCCATCTGAAGAGAGCACAACCTCGCCTCCGCTCCCTCCCCACACATTCTGCACGCTGCTATACCTTCTCCCTGTTGCCTTTTTGCTTGAGAGCTGTTTTTCCCATCTCCTTTCTCCAAAGCCACCTACAAGTTTCCACAGTTTTTTCTGAGGGCCTCACGTTACCCTTGTTTTTGGCAAAAAGCAAGATGTAGGGACTTATTTCAAAATGGATATTTTTCAGGAGGATGAGTATACCCATTTTCTTTCCATCTACTTCCCCTCAGCAGTGGGGCTTCGACATTCGTGGTTCCGGGGGACCTACCACAAGCAGGCTCCTGGGAAGCCTGTCTAGCTCTCCGTGCTGGTATCGGAGTGAGTCCTCTGCGCTGAGACAGGACCTCCCCTGAATTCCAGCTTGAATTCCTCCCCTGAATTCCGGCTGAGAGTCTGCTTGTGGCCATTCTCTGACTCAGTGACCACTTGCTGGCTGCGTGACCTGTGTCAGGATGAGAGATTACCATCTAGCTGAGTGACTGCTCACGGACCCTTTCCCTCTCTGAACCTTAGTCTCTCATCTGTAAAATGGGGACAAACACAGAGCACCTGTGTCACAGGATCACTGAGCCAACGTGATGACAGCCAAGCACGGTGCCTGGTGCGTTGTCAGCACTTGGTAAATACCTACAACGACTCCCACTCACGATCCAACCACCACGCCAGGCTCTGACACAACCGTATGTCTCTCTTGTGCAGAAGGAATGAATGAGATAAATCAAGAGGGTGAGTGTGATTGTTTTCATTTCATCGATGGAGAAACAGGCCCAGATAAGAGAGGCGATTTGCTCAAGGCCAAGTGCAAATGAGGAAGAAAATATTATCTGAATCCAGGTTTTGGAGCTCGTCCACTCTGATGTGCCTGGACCTTTCCATATTCCCTCCTCTCTTTAGTCGTAGACATGTAATGAGTGCCTACCATGTGCACGAGCTGTGCCAGATGCTGGGAGCATGGTCCTTGCTCACAGAGCTGCGGGATGACATTCGTGGACCCTAGTCCTTTGACTTCATGGGCCCGTTCTACTATAACAAGCATAAAAAATTGGATTTTATGACGGCATTATTTTCCAGGCTGGATTATATCCCTATTTTTCTTCTGACTTTAAAAAAAATGAGAACATGTTTATGGGCCTCTAAAGGTTGTTGGGGCCTGGGCACTATCCCGCCTGTACCTGATGGAGATGTCGGTCCTGCCTGCCCGACACACATCAAAGGATCCCACACATGACGCTGAACTTCAAACCGTGATGATCTCTACAAGGGAGGGGTTGCGGGTATTAAAGGACTCGAAGCGAGAGTTTGATCCAACATGGAGCTTGGAGGAACACCCCTGAGGTAGTTGCATCTGAGCTTAGAGGAGATGAGGAAGGAATCAGGGACAAATGGGAAGAGTAGCTCAGGCTGAGGGAACAGCATGTGCAAAGGCCCTGGGACAGGACAAAATGGAGGTCAGGTCAGGGTGGGGAGGCCTCAGGGTTGAAGCAGGAAAGCATCATGACCTCTCCCTGTGTCAGCATGACTGTTGCAAAGGGTCTGTCTGTAGTGGGTAAAGAATCCCCAGAAAGGTGCCCACCCCCAGAACCTGTGATTGTGAACTTATCTGGAAAGAGTCTTTGCAGATGTAATTAAGTGAAGGATCTTGAGGCGAGATCATCCTGGGTTATTCAGGTGGGCCCTAAATCCAGTGACAGGTGTCCTTCTAAAAGGAACATGAGAAGAAACAGGTTGAGAAGAGGAAAAGCCATGGGAAGACAGGCAGAGACGGGAGGGAGGCAGCCACAAGCCAAGGAATACCGGGAGCCACTGGAAGCTGGAAGAGGCAGGAAGCATCCTCCCTGGAGCTTTTGTGGGGAGTGCTGCCCTGCGGACACCTTGCTTTCAGAGTTCCAGCCTCTGGAACTGTGAGAGAATAAATGTGTGTTATTGCGAGCCACCCATTTTGTGGTGATTTGTATGGCAGCCACAAGACACGAACACAGGGTCCTCCAGAGCTTTCTGAGTCCAAAACCGAGGCCCAGCTAAGGGTGTCCTCAGCCTTAGCTCCTAGCCAGTGGCGGCAGATTGGTGACTAGGACCCCAGGCTCCTCGGCCAGTCCTCTCTCTTCACACGGCCTCTCCTGCCTTTACAGCCTCCTGGCAACTCCTCTGCTGCCCCCCGTGTGCCAACCGGCTCATTTATTTATTTAGATACCTCTTTGTCCTGGCCCTGACCTCCATCAAGGTGGCTCCTGGGCCAATGTGAAAGGTGGTGGGTTAGTCAGTGCTAAAGCTGCCCCTGGCCAGCTTCTTAGGGCCCCAAAGCAGGGTGATCGGTCCCCCACTGTGCTGCTGTGGGTGGCCCCTTTGTGTCAGCCAATATACCTCTCAGAGAGTAGACATGCCCAAGGTGCTGACCCTGGGTACCGGGCTTGAGTTTCAGTCTGGCTGGCATAATTTTGCTTGAGGATAAGCAAAGGTTGGTAAAGGCTGTATCTAAACCTTCCAGCTCCCTCTTTCAAACTATGTCCACTACAGGTCCCATCCCCAAGGGTCTGTATAGTTGGGCCCATATCCTACCCTGTCCCTGTTCCCGGGCAACCACTGATCTGTTCTCCAACTCTGTGGTTGCATCCTTCCGAGAATGCTATATCAATTGCCCTCTCTGAACTTTTGATTTCCATTTGAGCAAGTGTTCTCAACTGTACCTCTTCAAAAATGCGTCTATCCTCTGTGAAGCTGTAGGATGCCGTCAGCTGTGCTTTCATCTCTGTCTACAGAACAGAGGGCTATAAGACAGATGGGGAAACTGAGGCCCAACAGGGGAACCTGACTGGCCTCAAGCCACATAGCAAGTGGGCCTTTGAGCCCAGCCTGCTCCCTCCTGGGTCCCAAGGATTCCCTCAGCTTAGTGAAAACATAAACAAACAGACGGACCAAGTGACAGATCTTCAAACAACTGGTTGACCTCCCACCCACCTAGTTCCATGGGTGGCATCTGGCTTCTGGGTTCTCCCAGGCGCGGGATCTGGGTCCCTCCCAGCTCAGGACAGTGCTCCCAGATGTGCAACCCCCGGACTCCTAGCAGTGCCAGTGGAAAAACTGATGCCCGGTGTTCATGTGGAGAGAGGCAGCGAGCAGGCCCGGCCCCTGTCCAGGTGAGCCGGGGCCACCAGCTCCACGCACACACAGACCCCTCAGTCGGGTGCTGGGCGAGGGCTCAGACACAAATGTCAATAAACGCCACTGTCGGAGAGCTGACCCACGCCCTCCCTGGAATTAAGAGCTTATTCATAACTCTCTCCCGCCACCAAAATACACTTTGGAGAGGGCTAAAGTAAATAGCGCTGTTTAACCTGACCTCCTTGGGGCTCGTGGCCCTGCCCAGGCCCTGCCACTCAGAGGGGAAATTTGGCACCTTTTCCCCCAGACTACTTGGACCACCCCCAAAGTCTCCCCCTTAGAGAAATAATCAGATCATCTCTACAGTCCAATGAGGGGGGAAGGGAGTGGGGGGCGGGTGGTGATGGATGGGGTTGGAGAGGAGGTGACAGCCCACTATTGATTGAGGGCACGTTGCGGAATCTGGATCCTATTCCAAGAGCAGTGGGAAGCCATGGAAAGGATTTTAAGTGGGGGGATGATGTGAAATGATTTATGCTTTTGAAAATAGTACTCTGACCGTCGTGTGGAAAATGGACTGTAGAGGGCAGGAGTGGAAGTTGGGAGGGTACTGGAGAAACTCAATGGAGAGGTCACAGTTGCTTGCACAGGGCGGGAGCTGACGAGATGGAGGGAGGTGGTCACACCCATGATGGATTTCAACAGGATGAAGAGATAGTGAGAGCGGGTGGAGGATCCATCTCTTGCTAGAGGAAGATGAGGATGAGGGCGTTTCATGGCAGGGGGAGACATCAAACCCCAACTCTCTGTGGATGTGTTGAGTCTGAGATGGCCAGGAGTCTTCCAGCTAGAGTTTAACAGGCTACCAGCTCCACATACATGGAGCTCCAAGGGGCTTCATCTTGGGATGGAAATGGAGCACCTCAGCCCAAAGATGGGATTTAGTCCCACGAGCAGAGGAGATGGCTTAGACTGTGAGCATAAGAGTGAGCGACTCCAGGACCCCCATGTCAGGTAGGAGGGACACCTAGCATAGGAGATCCATGATGAGGGCCTTCAAGCCTGGGGAGAACAGTTCAAGAGGGAAAGAGAGCTCCATGGGACCCAATACCTCCGAGGAGTCTAGTGTGCTGAAGTCTGGGAAGACCTGATGGAATTCAGCAACATGAAAGGCATTGAGGGCCCCAAAGTTGAACATATTCAGAGGGATGGGAGGATTAGGAAGACCTCTAGAACAACAACAATAACAAAAGAGCCCCGCAACAGACTTCCGTGCCTAGGAAAACTTCATACATGACAGAGGAGGCATTACCAGTCAGCAGAGAAGGGGTGGACCATGTACAAATGAATGCTGGTAGAGATTATTCAGCACTAAAAAGAAATGAGCTATCAAACCATGAAAAGACATGGAGGAACTGTAAATGTTATTACTCAGTGAAAGAAGCCAGTCTGAAAAGGCGACATACTATATGATTCCAACTTTATGACATTCTGGAAAAGTCAAAACTATGGAGACAGTAAATAGATCAGTGGTTGCCAGGAGACTTGGAGGAGGGCAGGATGAACAGGCAGAGCAGAGGGTTTTTAGGGCAGTGAAAGTACTCTACATGATAACATGACGAGGGATACATGTCATTAGACATTCGTCCAAACAAATAGAATATTCAACACCGAGGTTGAACTCTAAGGTAAACCGGAGAGTTTGGTGAATAATGATGGGTCAATGTCATTTCATGCATTGTAAAAAAATGTCCCGCTTTGGCGGGGGGAGGATGTTGATGACGGGAGAGGCTACGTATGTGTGGGGGTAGGGGGTGTATGGCAAATCTCTGTACTTTCCTCAAAGGTTTGCTATGAACCTAAACTGCTTTAAAATATAAAGTGTTAAACAAAAATACTGGAAAATGATGATCCATATGCACAATATGGAAAACAGCCGGACGTGGCTCCCGTGATGTTCAGGCCTCTGTGTAGTCTCCTTCCCTTGAGTGTGGATGGGACCAGTGATTTGCTTCTACCCGATAGACTACGACAAAGGGGATGGGCTGTCACTACCTTGAGTACCTTACATTATATAAAACCCCACCTTGCTCTCTCTCTCTATCTCTCTCTCTATCTCTCTCTCTTTCTTTTTTCTCTCTCTCTTTTTCTCTCCCTGTTCCCCCAACTTCTGGCTTTGAAGACACAAGTTTCCATGAATCTTACAGCTTCAAGGAAATCAATTCTGCCAACAACCTTGGAGCTCAAATGTGGATCCTTCCCCTGTCAAGCCTCTGATGAGAACACAGCCCCAGCTAACACCTAGATTGTAGCACTGGGACATGTTAAGCAGAGGCTCCATCTAAGAGCTGTGCCCAGATGCCTGACCCACAGAAACTGTGAGGTAATAAATCAACTTTGTGTATAACATTGTTATGCAGCATAGACATATAATATAAATAATATTACATTAGATTCCAAACTACACAGGAAACATATACTTAAACAAATAAAATCAAGACACATTAAAGATTTAAGTACAAAAAGGAAAAAAAAATTCTAGACAGAAATATAGGATGTCTATAACATTGGGGAAAGGGAAGATTTAATTAGAACACAAAAAACATAAACCCTAAAGAAAAAGATTGATAAATTTGGACTACTTTGAAATTAAAAACTTGTTTTGAATCAAAGTTAAAAAGGAAGACAAAAACTAGGAAAATATACCTGAACAGATATAACTGAAAGCGGATTAAATCCATCATATGTAAAGAGCTCTTGCAAATCAATAAGAATGTCACTAACCACCCAGTAGAAAAATAGGCAAGGGGCATAACCGAACAGTTCCCAAGAAAGAAAACCCAAGTGGCTGATAGTCATGAACGATGTCTAACCTCATTAGTAATCAGGAAATACAAATGGAAACAACCACAAGATACCACTCATCTGCTTGACAGAAATTTAAAAACTTGAGAATAACAAGCATCAATGGACCTGTGGGGAAACAGGGCCTGTCCTCTGCTGCGGGTGGGAGTATTAGTTGGCATACCCACGTTGGAGGGCTATCTAGGAGCATCTAGTAAAGTTAAAGCTATGGAACCTGACCTAACTATTGCTTCTCGGTGAATATCCTCTAGAAACATTAGCCTGTTGTCCAAAGGGAAACATATCTGCCAAGACGTCCACCACTGTGTTGTTAGTAACAAATGTTCCTTAATAGAAGGATGAGAAATAAGGGAAGTATGCTCACTCAGTGGTGAAAACAAACCAATGCTAAGTCAATTGGGAAAACAAGACTGAGGGGAAAAAGAAATGAGTCGCAGAATGATGTATAGAACAGGGTACTCTGCATGTAAAGTATTAAAATATGAAAAATATTGCTATCTATTGCATGTGAATCCATCCATATATAGTAAAAGCATTAAAACATGAATGGAAAAGATAAACACCAACTTCAAGACAGTGATTAACTCCGCAGAAGAAAAAGGGGAACAGATCTATAACATTTAATACCTTAAGACATTGAAAGCAGATATGACAAAATGTAGACATGTGACGGGTGGTGGGTATGTTTATCGTATTATTCTCTAGCACTGAATGGTTCAATGAAGTAGCCACTAGTCATATATGGTTACTTAAATTTGAATGTAAATAAAACAGTCAATAAAATTAAGTTTGGTTCCTCAGCCACACTAGCCACGCTTCAAGAGATCAATAGCCACATTTCGTTAGTAGCTCCTGTATTGGACAATACTGATATAGAACATTGCCATTATTGTAGAAAGTCATGTTGGAGGGCGCTGTTCTAGAAGTTTCCATATATACTTTTAATATTTCATAACAAAATTGAAATAGCAGGGACTGGAAGGTGAGCCAAGGAGGGAGTGTTCTTTTAAAGAGTTTGGCTTTGGAGGGAAGGCGACACTGGCAGAATAGCTGTAGCAGGGGCGTGTTCAAGGGAGCAGCTTGAAGGGGGCGAAGGGGTCCAGGGGTCTTCATTTGTTGAGATGGGAGATGCCCTTGACGCTGATGGGAGTGGTCAGGAGAGGGGGAAGTTGATGGTGGAGGACACAGGGGATAATAGGAGGCGCAAGGCCTGAGCAGAAACCTGTCCCCAGCGGCCCCCGAGGCCCCTCCCTGGGGCCCCTCTCTGAGTGACTCCCACCCCTCACCCTTCCAGGTTTCTGCTGGTGAAGATAAATAATGCCTGCCACGCCTGTCACAGATATTTGAACAACATATTAATCACTTTAACAAATATTAGCTCAGAACAGCAATAAACAGTCTCTAGAATCTCCTCTTTCCGGCTGTATTACAATGAAAAATATGCTAATATGGGTGCCTAATTGATTGTGTTTGAATAACTTCCTTTATGACAATAAGTGTTCGAGGTGGCATCACTCAGAGTCATCCCCGGCATCTTCCAAACCCTGGAATGCCTCCTCTGTTCTTGCAGAATTACCCTTTGGGGGGCGGGGTAAACTCCAAATCAACAAAGTCATAAGCCTTCTGACTGCCTGAGACTTTTGGGGGGCCCATGAGGGGACTGGCCCTTGGGCTGTGACTCCTGCAGGCTGGCACCTCACACACAATGTCTCCTTTAATCTTCTTTGCAGTTTGAAGAGGTCAGGATTGTGGTCCCATTTCACATATCGGAAAACTAAGGCTGTGAGGCATGAAGCGAACTGCTCAGGATTGCAGAATGGTGCAACGAACCAGGTTTCTCCTGCCGGCTTGAATCAGGAGCCTCTGTGCACTGTCTCCATCCCGAAGACAGAAGAACTCATGCAGAAACCTCTGGAAACATCCATTGGCAGTGCTCAACATTAATCCCACACAGACACCTCACCGTTCAATTCCATGGACAATTGGGCAAAGTGATCCTGAAATTTCCTGGGTGCTTCCCCTTTGGTGCCAAGCACAGATGGCCACCCCTCTGCTCATCATGCCGGGTCTTCTCCTCTCTCACCTGTCACCTCCTGCAATCAACAATATCGTTTCCTCTCCCTTTGCTCCATCCCTTGGTTAAAGGCACCATGCACGGCATGACATTACTCCTGGGGTGATAGAAGCTTATAAGTGCCCCACTTCCGTTCCTCTCCTTTCCCCTCCTTCTGCCTGCACATCTTATCAGACACTCATGGTGACGACGCGATCTCATGTCTTGTTCAAGTTCATTCTCTCTTCTTCATCCCTGTTGCCTTGCCCAAGTCCAGGCTGTACCATCTTCTACCTGGGCTCCTGCCACAGCCTCACCGTGAGCCGTGGAGACAGATGACTTGGTGGAGTCCCATTGCAGCTCTGACCCCTGAATGGGACAGTGTCCAGGTCGCTTCTCTACCCGATGAGTGGTGGTTTTTAGGTATAAACTGGCAAACATTTTCTGCAAAGGGCCAGGAAGTAAATATTTTGGGGGGTGTCAGCCGCAGGCTCTCTGTAGCAACTACTTGACTCTGCAGTTGTAACAAGAAACCAGTTAGTGACAATATATACCTGAAGGGCACGTCTGTGTTCCAATAAAACTTTATTTATGGATGCTGAAATTGATAGTTGAAAAGATGTCTACGTGCCAGGAATTCTTCTTCTTTTAGCTTTGTACAACCATTGAAAAATGGTTAACCATGTTTATAATTTTTAGTCTCTGGGTCTTACAAAAAAGTGCTGCAAACTGGATTTGGCCCCTGGGGTGTAGTTTGATGGTCTTTATTCTGGCCAATTTATTGTTCCTAAAAAAAAAAAAAAAAAAAAAAAAAAAAAAAAGTTTTAGTTTTTACGTTTTCTGGTGTAGGCTTCGGGTGGCACTGGCACCGCCAATGCAGATGAGGCAGGTTGGAAAGGGAAGAGGAACTTTAATGACTACAAAGCACAGACCACAGATCAGGGTGATGTTGGGAGAGGTGTGATCAGCAACCTTCCAAGGCTGAGAACGTTCTGGGTCTTGATCTGGGTGCTGGCAACACGGAGTGTTGACTACGTGAAATCCATTGAACTGGACTATAATGAAGGGCTCGCTCTTGGGTATGTATACTTCACTTTGGTAAAAAGTAAAGAAAAATGCAAGGGCTGACGACATTCTGTGCAGGTGGGACTCTGGGCACCCAGGCTGTCCTAACCCTTGCTGGGGAGAGTGCACTGGGGTCACCCCCCATGGAAAAGCAAAACAACAGCACAGCTCACGTGACCCAAGGATGCCATCCGTAAGAACGGACTCACAGCTCATTCGCACACTCGTGTGCAAACACGTGTGTGCAAGACACTTACTTCAGTGTTACCCACTATAGCAGAGACTGAGAAGACGTCAGCACAGACGAATCCCAAAAAGGATGCGCTTCTGGAGATGAATTACCCCACAGTTACTGAGAAGAAGGAAGAGGTTGCCTTGGCTCATGTGGTATGTCTTCCCAGCGTGCTGTGCAGTATAAAAAAGCAGTGGATATTGAAAGCGGCCATTAGTGTATGAAAAAGGCACACGTGCACATGCGTACAATTTCGCCAAGAAACAAAGAAAACTACCTGGAAAGATACACAAGAGGTATGGACCTGGCTGTGCGCTCAGGATGGGAGAGGGAGTACACACATCCTTGGGGCTGTTTTAATTCTTTTTTGGCATGTGCCTGGTGACTTTACAATCAAGGACAAAAACAAGTGAACAAATCAGGGGGATGGTGTCCCATACACGGGGTATTTATTAAGCCCTCAATACCCCCCCACACACACAAATGAATCCTGTGGCCCATCCCCGAGGGCCCCCAATAGAACTTGAGACAGCCCAGCTGCTCTGCAGACCCAGCATGCCCCTTGCTGGTCCGAGGGGCGCAGCAAGGCTGGCTGCAGTCAAACAATGGGCAGGACAAAGGACCCTTTGTGCTATTCCTCCTGCCCCAGCAGAGCCCCAAGACTGGGCCTCTCCTGTTACAGCCCCTGAGGGCCTTCTCACTCAGCCAACTGAGCCCCAGGGTAAACGCTCCTCCAGGATCACCTGTCAGGAGTGGGGGAGGGTCCCCTTGGTGCCAGAGTTACCACAGTCTCCATTATTCACCTCGGCCTCTAGAACATCAGCTCCCTGGCAGTTTGGTTCAAGGCTAGGCAGATGGTTGGAATCCTGGGACACAGTCTGAGTGACCTGGGCAAGCAGCTTTACCAATCTGAGCCTCAGTTTCCTCATCTGGAAGATGGGGTGATAGTCTTGCCCACCTAACTCTGTCAATGGTGGTGAGAATTCAATGAGAGAATGTGTGTGAGCCAGCGGTTCAAGAAATGGTATCTTTGAAACCTGGAAGAGAGTGGGAATGAAAAAAAAAGGTGCAGCTGCTTTGGAAAATAGTCCAGCAGTGACTCAAATGATTGTACCTGGAGTAGCCAGCAATGCCTATAACTCCGTGTTATCTACCCAAGAAGAATGAAAACATGCAGCCACACAAAACCTTGTACACAAATGTTCATCGTAGCATTACTCACAATAGCCAAAAGGTGGAAACCACCCACATGCCTTTCAATGGAAGAATGGATAAACTAAATGTGGTCTGTCCATACAGTGGAATATTATTCAGTCGTAAAAAGGAAGCACTGACACACTCGGCCACATAGACGAACCAGAAAACATCACGCTGAGTGATAGAAGCCAGTCACACCAGGCCACATATTGTAGGATTCTATTTATATGAAATGTCTAGAATAGAGAAATCTAGAGACACAAAGTAAATTAGTGGTTGTCAGGGGCTGTGGGAGGCTAGGAGCGTTGATAGCTACGGGGTACGGAGTTTCTTCCCAGGGGTGATGAAAGTGTTCTAAAATTGACTGTGGTGATGGTTGCACATATCTGTGAATGTACTAAAAAAAACAACAATGATTGAATTCTGCAGGGTAAATGGTATGTGACTTCTATCTCAATAAAGCTTTTTGTCACATTTAAATGGATTTTTATTTTTAGACTAGTTTTAGATTTACAGAGAAGTTGCAAAGACAATACCCAGAGTTTCTGCAGAGCCTCCACCCAGAGTCCCCCGTTGTGAACATCTTACATTCATATGGTACATTTGTCACAACTAATGAGCCAATATGGATGCATCCTTCTTAACTAAAGTCCAGACTTTTTTCAAATTTCATTAGGTTTCCCCAATGTCCTTTTTTCTCCTGTCCCAGGATCTCATCCAGACACCACATGACATTTAGGCATCATTGCTCCTTAGGCTCCTCTGAGCTGTTACAACATCTCAGACTTGCCCTATTTTTGATGACCTGGACAATTTTGAAGAGTGTTGGTCAGGTGCTTTGTAGAATGTCCCTTAATATGGATTTGTCTGGTTTTTTTTTTTTTTTTTTTTTTTAGCTGCTTAGATTAGGGTGATGGGAAGTCTACAGAAGTGAAGCGTCACTCTCAAAACACAATATGTGGCTTATCACTGGTGACGTTGACTTTGATCACCGCTAAAGCAACACTGCCAGGTTTCTCTTCCTTACTGTGAGACTGCTTCCCTCTCTTCCCTTTGCAAACTGTACTCTTTGAAAACAAGTCACTCCGCGTACCCCGCGTTGAAGGAATGGGGATTTATACTCCGCGTCCTCAAAGGCAGAGGAGCTACACAAATTATTTGGAATTCTTCTGGATAGGAGATCTGCCCCTTTTCTCCCATTTTTCAAATGTATTCAGTCATCAATAAAGCTGTCTTTTTAAAGGTTAAAAAAATACTGTTATTAAACAAGCAAGCAAGCAAGCAAGCAAACAAACAAACAAACAAACAAACTTGGGAGAGGCTCCAGGAAGAGGCAAAACCAGAGGACGGCAAGCAGAAGAAAAAAGGAGGAAGCAAATTATGGGGAGAGAGAGGAGACAAGACAAAGTTGGGGGTAGGAGGCAGGGCTAGGGGAACCAGGCCCATTTCTCTGCGGGCCCTGGGACCTGTGCCCTTTTTCCAGGAGGGGACCCATAGTGCTGGCGGACAGGGAGGTTCAGTAGTTGTATAAGGAGGGGGCCAGGGGGTCTCTGTGAGCTGGCCTGGTCACCTGCACGGTGGGGGCCTTTGGGTAGGCCCCCAAAGAAGCTCAGCATCCCTCCTCACCTGGAAAGTAGACCCAATAATCACTGCTCACTAAATGGTCTAGAGGTTGGAAACAGAATGTTTGTGTGCTTGACACATAGTAGGTGCTTGTTAAATGAGAGAGAGAGAGATCATTGCCTGCGTTTCAGCAATGTCAATTTTCTTTACAGAGTGGCACCAATATAGGGCGCTAGGAGGGTTAATTTTTCTTTTTTTCAGCAGCTTTATTGAGATATAACTCACATGCACACTGAAAGTGTACAGTTCGATGATTTTAAATATACTAACAGAGTTGTATAGTCGGGAAGGAGACTTTCCAATGTGTATACTTTTATATCTTTTGAAATAGGAACCACGATAGCATATCAACTACCACAATTTAAATAAATAAACAGTAAAAAAAAAAAAAAAAGGAATGAGAGGGAAAAAGCTTAGAATTGGGTAACTTGACCTCCCCGAGCCTCAGTTTACTCTTTTTCTGCTCTCTTTCTCCTCCATCGCTCCAGGCCTTTGGAGGCCCATCCCAGGCTCCTGGCCTCCTGCCTGCCCTCCTTGGTGTAGTTCCGGGCACATGGCAAGTGTCCCATCACAGTCACACCTCATAAATCAGCAAGCCATCGAGCCCCCCAGGAGTACCCTGGCCTCCACTTGGCACCCAGCAATGGCTCGGGTGAGTCCATCCTGGGAAAATCCACCCAAAGTTCCACAAATGGAGGAATCTGCTCTGCCTTTCCCTGTGGACTCTTTGATGAAGCTACACAAAGGCTAAGCAAAGCAAAACAACCCAACACAAGCAAGAAAAGCAGCTAACGTTATTCTGAACGCTCCTATTCTGTGGACATGTTTTTTGGAGTGACCTCTCAAATGTGTTTTTCTTTGCTGGAGCCACTCTCCAACTTGAGGATCACTCCACACTCCATCCTCCGCTGGTCTGCAGAAAAGCCTTCAACCTGGCTTATAAGTTCAAAGATCAGCCCGCAGGGGCAAGAGAGAGGGTACAGCCAGGCAGGTGGAGCCCTCTGAGGATCTGTGTCATGCAGGGTGTCATGCGGGGTCTCTGCTCCTGCTCCGCACTCAAGAACGCAGGACATGGCGAGGCCAAAAAGGAACACACACGGAGCCATAGATAGGGGAGTCATACCACTACACTCTCGCTGGCGGCTGGGTTGGAGACACAGGAAGGAGGAGCCACACGATCCACAACCCGCTGTCCGCTTCTCTGCCAACCAACCAACCTCACTTGCTAGCTGCAATCCGCTCTTGCCAGCTCAGCCACCATCTCCTTGCTAGCCCCCATTCTCTGCTAGCATAGCCACGGCAGTTATATTAGTGGCCAATGGCTCACTGGTTACAGCTGACGGCCAACTAGCCACAGCTGATGGCCATTTACTACCTGAGCCAGCACCTTTCAACGTGAGGCCGATAGCTCTGTCCCCACAATCTGATAATAAATAAATTGCTCCAGAAGCCTACCAGCGAGGCTGGGAACCGAGTGGGCGCATCTCGAAATATGAGGGCTGCCAATTAAATTTGCGAACTCATTCTAGAAAATGTGCTACATACCTCATTGCTGAATATCACTATGGTCACCTTCAAAGTACTCCCCTTGGGAAGCTATGCACCAATGCCAGTGCCTAGTCCACGCTTCAAAGCAATTTTGAAACTCTTTTTCTGGAATGGCCATCAGAGCTGTCCTCGTGTTACCCTTGATGTCCTGAATGTCATCAAAATGTCTTCCTTTCAATATTTCCTTATCTTCAGATAAGGAAAGAAGTCATTGGGGGCCAGATCAGGTGAGTAGGGAGGGTGTTCCAATACAGTTATTTGTTTACTGGCTAAAAACTCCCTCACAGACGGTGCCGTGTGAACTGGTGCATTGTCGTGATGCAAGAGCCATGAACTGTTGGTGAAAAGTTCAGGTCGTGAAACTTTTTCATGCAGCCTTTTCAGCACTTCCAAATAGGAAATTTGGTTAACTGTTTGTCCAGTTGGTACACATTCATAACGAATAATCCCTCTGATATCAAGAGAGGTTAGCAATATCATTGCAGCAAGTTCGCGAACTTAATTGTCTGAACTTATAGGTCCTTCCCACTATTACTTATCTATATTTTTACCAGGTATGGATTCACTGCGTGGGTCTGTTCATTCTGCTGATGTTGAAGTTTCTCTCGGCTGGAGCTGGTCTCAGAGCTCATCCTGGAGAGGAGTTGTCTGAACGTCTGCTGATGGAAGAAACATGTGGGGCCCGAACAGGTGAGTGGTGATGGAGCTGAGGGAGGCGGACAGGCCAGTGGGCCACAGTCACAACCCCGAGGCATAGGCAGCGGCGGGGGTCCATGTGGGGAGTTTCGAGTATTGGGACAGCCCAGGCAGGGTCCGCCGGGGTCCTGGACTTAGCCCCAGCCTCCCAAAAGGAGGCCATCCCTCCAAGAAGGGACCTGGAGGGAAATGATTACCGAGCAAAGCACCTACTGTGTGCTGGGCCCTGTCTACAACCCTTTTGCACGCATGATCTCGTGGGATCTTCACATCAGCTTTGCAAGGGAGGCTGATCTTGTCCCCACTTTGCAGATGATGACACTGAGGCAAAAGGGAAGTGAGGTCTATAGCTCAGCATCCTGAAGCCAGGAAGAGGCTCATCGGGATTTGAACCGGGCCTGGGCTAACTCTGGAGCAGGTTCTCTTGGATTTAGAGGCCAAAGACCTGGATTTATAGCCCCTTTTGGCTTTTTAGCCGTGAGGCTCTTTCTTGGAAAACGCCTCAGCTTCCTCGTTTGTAATATGAGGGTACTGATGTCTGCAGGTGATGTTAGGAGATTCCAGGAGAGTCCCGTGTCAGTGATGAAGCTCTATGGACAGGCCTGGCTATTATTATTAGTCGTGTCGAGGTAACAGCACTATTGGTGCCTACCCATTGCCCTGTAGCTCTCACCAGCCCCATGCAGGCCCACTCCACGACTTCTAGAAGCCAGTCCCTCCCCAGCGAAGTGCAAGGGAGCTAACATATCTGGGGAGTACCCCTTGGCCAATGGCAGACTCTATGGGAGTTGGAGGATAAATGTCTGAGCTCCCTTCCTCCTTGGGTGGACACAGCCAGGCATGTTTGACATGGCTCCCAGAGTCCCCAGCAGGATGGAGCCCCAGTGCCCCATAACCAGCTCTTGCTTGGTAACGAACCTTCCCCTCCCTTGCTTCCCTCTCCATCCTTTACACTCTTGCACTGCAGTTCTTGTCTCAGGGTGCTTCTGGGTCACCCACACTAGACAGTCAGGAAGGGCACGTGGCTTTAAAACAAGAACCAAAGCTTTCGCATTCCTCTGACCCCTTCCCTCCTCCCACCAGGGTGGGAAGCATTCTTTCTTTATCACCTGGAGGAAGAAATGATATTTTGGGGGGAAAGATCACTTCTCAAGTCAGAACCTGAGATATAAACAATAGACTGGAAAGAACTGGTGATCAAACCCCCTCCAACCCCACAGTGAGCAACCCAGGTGGGTGGGGTAGTTAGAAGAGAAGCAAAGCGGAGGCTAAGTGCCACCGTCACCTCGCAATGTGAGCTAAGTGGCAGATGGGAGCTAAGTGGCAGGCGGGATCAGAACCTGGCTAGTGCAGCTTTGATCCTGCAAGTTCAGTTACAGGAAACTAACGTTCGTGTCCTGCATACTTGAGCTCAGGCCAAGAGATTCTTCCTAGTATTCAGAGAGAAGCTTGTTTTCCTGACTCACACAGCACTCCCCCTCCAAGCACCCCCAGGCTCCTCCCTGAACTTCCCCCCACCTGGCCCTGAGTCACCTCACTCCTTGAGGCCCCAGGATATTTTCCAAAAGAGCCCAGCCCATTTGGAGAAGGAGACACCTGCGGGGGGCACCTGGCTTGAGGGTGCGGTCTTCTCCAGACAGGAAGAAGCACTGTGTTGGGATTTTGGGATTGTCCAGAGGGTGAGCGGAGAGGTGGACAGAGGTGGGTGGGGCAGAAAGCAGGATGCCAGGGAGCTGGAAACAGGCTAGGGGTTTTGGGGGGAGGGACTCTCTGCTGGGGTCTATTGAGCCGCGCTGTGCTGTGTGACCCTGGAGAAGTCACAGTCTCTCTCTGGGCTTTGTCCCTACAGAGTGAAGGGCTTGAGGCTAGGCTTCTGTTTCCCAGTCTGAACACTCCTTGCGTCTGGAGCAGTGCTGTAAAGCGACTTGTGCTTTTGTCTTTATCCCTTCCGTCTGCCCTCCCTCCGACTGTTCATTCATTCATTCCCTCCCACTCCATGCCTACCCTTGCCCAGTGGGCTGAGGATTCAACAGTCATCAACACGGGCCCTGCCCTCGGAGCCCAGTCTGGCAGCAGACAGATGTTTAACAGCCAGTGACAAGAGAAGGCTGTACCGGGCACATTGTCAATGGCTGGCATCTCTTCTGGAGTCCCTCCTCCTTTGGGCCAGGCCCTGGGCGTGCCTGACTTCATTGAATTCTCAGAACTTTCCCGGGGTCAGGTCACTGATCATCTCCATTTTGCAGGTGAAGAAACTGAAGGGTGAGGGATGAGGGCCAGCTAGACTAGGAAGGGACGACTGTGATTTGAACCAGGCTCAAGGCCCAAGCTCAGAATGACTCGTATTACTTCATCTTAGAACAGGATGCGCAGCGGGCATTTCAGGAGCCGAGAGAGAAGGCATCTAACCTAGCCCTGCTGGGAGGGCAGAGGGGGAAAGGCACTGTCTGCTCTGCCTAAGGATCCCAGACTTTTTAGTTACATTATCTCTCCCTCCCCAACCCCCCACAGTGGGCCTCAGCTTGGGGACTCAACATTTGCCACAATAACATAACTAATGCTAGCTAATATTTGTTAATGATGACCCTCCTTAGCTCTGATTGGTTGGTTTGAGTCAAGGGCGTGATCTTAACCAATCATTATAGCCAGACTAAAGGATTCTGCTGATTGGCTAGTTATGGGGGATGTGCCTAAATCCTTGTGTTGGTGGGCGTAGCCCGAGCCGTCCAATCCAGACTGAGAGTCAAGGAGGATCCTGCAAATCGAGGTGCTCTTAGCAGAAGAGGTGAGAACAGAAATGTCCTCTAATCCAGAATTTTACGTAAATTAGCTCGTTAATCCCCACAATGAGGCTGACGCACAGAAAGGCTGAGACTCACCCAAAAGCGTACTGGAGCCATGCTGGAGTTTGAACTCTTAATGTCTGGCTCTAGAGTCTGCCTCTCAGGTTTAAGTCAGAACTAAAATCAATAGAACCTGCTTGGAAGTGGAGGGGAGTTGGGAAGGGACTGGGAGCGGAGGTGATGATGCTTTAAGTTCACCAAACTGCTCCTACTCTTAGCCTTCCCCTAGACACTTGACTCAACAGACACTTGACTGTTGACTCATCGATGACAAAGACGGCCAAGCCTGGCTGGCACCTGTGGTTACCGGTGGTGGGATCACTACAGGGTCTGGAGAAACAGATCAGAATCATGCAGGTTCCGGCCCCAGCTGCTGTTTGTCAGCTCTGCACATGGGACTCATTTGGGGCAGTGCCTGCGACAGGTTCAAGTGCCTTCTTGAGGACACATCTTAGAGAGGGGCCTCAGGGTCAAAAGCCCAGGCTTCTTTCCTTTACTCTGTGTGTGTGTGTGTGTGTGTGTGTGTGTGTGTTTGTGTGATGGTTGAGAATCTACCAGTCTACAATCATTAACATTCTTGGTCCCCCTGAAAAGATTTCTTTTGCTTTAGTGTATCTAATTTTATTGTTGCTGAAATATCCAGTAAAATGTCCCTAAACTAGCACTTTTAAGCTCAAATGTCCTTTTGGTGGCCTTGGTTGAACACACTCTGGACATAACACTAGAACCAACGTTCCTTGTTTATTTTCTTTCTTTCCTCTCTCCTACTCCTCTCCTACTACTTTCCTCTCTCTTCTTCCTCTCCTACCACCATCTGGCCTTGAATAAACCTGTATTGTGCATTTGCTGTTTGTCAGGCCTGATGTTAACATTCTGGGGAGACAAAATGAACTTGTCCTGGGCTTAAATGAACTCCCAGCCTTTTAAGGGAGACAAATGAGCAATCGTAATGTAGTGGGGGCGCTTGAGGGCAGGAGGGAAGGAGGTCATCCATGCAGGGAGCTCTCCTTGGCTAGGAAGACATCAGAGGTTGGGGATGGGGAGGAGAACACATCCTAGGCAGGGGGTACAGCACACGGAAGGCAGAGAGGTGTGGAGAAGTCTAAGTTCATGAACGTGCAGGTTCACCCATCTGTGGTTTGGTTGTACACAGAGAGAGCCATAGGGGTGGAGACAGGGGGCATGGCCAGGGAGTGGACAGACCACTAAAGGCTTTGCCATGGCAGAAGGAGGACACATGAGTGGTCTAGGGCCAAGAGAGCACTGGTCTAGGAGTCCAGAGATGCTGTTCAGGCTTTCTAGCTTGAGGCTGACCTGGTGGGTCACGGGTCTTCTCTGAGGTTTGGTTTTCTCGTCTATAAAAATAGGGGCTTGTTCTGTTGGCTTTAAGGCCCTTTCCGACTCAAACATCTGATGTATTTGAGTGATGTTCCTTCCCTCATCTTCCTTGGAATCCTTCCCCAGCTCTATAATCCTACGAAGGCCTTGGCCCCCAGACTCCAGCTGGCTCAGAGATAAACTGGTCTTCCTTGGATGGTCTGTCCATGGAAGCTTTGAGGGGGCGTTCCTGGGGTGTCATTGCACCCTAATTGATTTTGATTTTATTTTCACCGCCGTGGTGTAATTATGAAAGCCTGCTGTAATTATCAAAACACAACTCCAAGTATTTCATTATTAAAATACCCCTATGGCCTATTATTAATTCATTAGATAAATTTGGATTATATCACTCAATAATTAATGTGCAGGCATAGATCTGGGGAACTTGGCCACCGAGTCACGTGGCAGCTGCAGGAGGCAATGGGAGGCTGAGAGACTGAAGAGGATGGAGGTGGGAGAGCATGGAACAAGCAAGAGGAAAAACGGGCACACACGGAGGGTGGATGGCCAGCTGCTCTCTGACATTCATTTTACCATTAATTCAATAAACATTTATTGCCTGCCTACTACGTGCTCAGAACTTTGAGCACTTTACCACCCAAATATTAACTATTACAAGATGGTGCCTGGGGTTTTCTTTCATTTATCTGTACATTTATCTAGCCAGCCACTCACCCATCTGTTCATTTATCATTCACTCAGTTCATCTAGCCAGTCGGCCAGCCAGCCAAACACCCATTCACCCACCTACTTACCCATCCATTCATTTATTATTCCACTCAATTCATCCATCCATCCATCAATCCATTCAGCCAGTCAGCCACTCATCCACCCGTCTACCAAACCACCTATCCCTTACTAATCCATTCACTTATCATCCACGTAATCCATCCATCCATCCATCCATCCATCCATCCATCCATCCATCCTCCATTCATCCACCCACCTTCCCATCTATTATCCCCTCTATCTGCTTATTGAGCATTTCTTGTGTTCCAAGCATGGAAAGTATATCAAGGAACAAAATATGGAATCTACTCTCAGGAAACTCACCTTCAATGTGGGGATGGGGATAAGCATGAAAACCACTATTTTGATGGAGGACAATGGGGAGCTTTGGGAGCCCAGGAGGAGACTGGCTTTGCTTTGAAGGTTAGGGTAGTGGTCAGGGAAAGCTTCCAGAAAAAGAGCTGAGGCAAAAGGAGAAGAGTAGGGTTGGGGCAGCCAAGCTAGGAAGGACAGCTTATGTAGCCAGAGGCCTGAAATGGCTCCGTGTCCACAGGGTGGTGGGAGGTGTGGGGACATTTCCAGTGAGGTCAGCGGGGTCAGATATGGAAACCTCTTGGCCTTGTTCAATTTTTATATTTTGTGTTGAGAATGAGGAGTGGTAAGCAGAGAGGGAAATGGTTAAATATGTGTTTGGAATGCTTCTCCAGCTGGAGTTTGGAGAATTAAGCAGAAGGGGCCTGCCTAGAAGCAGAGAAGCTGGAGAGAAGGTGGGACAGACATTCGTGTGAACAATACTGGTGTCCCTTGCTACAGTCCTGGCAGGGGACAGAAACAAGGAGCTGGATTGGAGGGACATTGAAGAATTAGCATCCTGGCTAGGGGGGTGCAGGAGAGGGAGCTTAAAGGAGACACCCACCATGGCCGAGGCCCGGTCCTGATGGGCTCCCGACGGACAGGTCAGTTCAGTCCAGCAAGCTTTTCTAGAGTGCCTGTGTGCCAGGCTCTGTGTAGGAAACCAGTGGTCACTCACTTGATAATTCAACAAGCAGCTTGGTGTTGAGATCTAATTATAGACAGTCCAGAGGGCAGGAGCACCAAGTGCCAGAGGGTGAGATGGGCACGGAGGCTGTGGAGGTTAGCAGAAGTCATATCATGGAGAGTCTTGATGGTCAGGCTAAGGAGGTTAGATGTTTCTTGAGAACACTGCGAGCCACGGGAAGATTGGCAGCCAGCAAGTGATGTGACAGGAAGTCAGATTAAGGGAGACAAATAGCTCAGATGGCCAAGCTGAGGGTGGGCTGGAAGGGCCCAGAGGCCAGGATCTGTTGAGGAAGCTGGTGCTGGCATGTAGGAAAGAGTCTGAATGGGCCTCTCGGGAAAACATGGCTCTTCCATTTACTTGCTGTGTGATCGTGAGCAAATGACCTAACCTCTCTGTGTTTCTGGAAAATGCAGATCATAATAATTCCCATTCCACAGGATTGTCACGAGGGTTCGATGAAGTAACACAGGAAACAATGCATTAAGCATTGGAACAGGGCCTAATACATAACAGCTTGTATTGTGACCACAGAGATGGTAATGACCTCTTGGGACTCTTGGGACCTCTTGGGACTCAGCTTCATCACCTTGAGAACACGAGGTGCCTGCCTTAAAGGATTGCCTAGGATTCCATGATTTGATACACACAGTGCACCAGAATAGAGACTGGCCGAATCGTTACGGAATTTGTGGGGACAGTTGCAAAATGAAAACGCCGGGCCTCTTGTTCAAAAATAATTAAGAATTTTGAGACGGTAACAGCAGAACATTAAACCAAGTGCAGGCCCCTTTGTGTCAACTTGACAGGTTGACAAGGGAAATTCTAGGCAAAGGGAACAGCTTGTACGAAGGCTTACAAGGAGCCTGGAACAGCAAATCTGAAACAGGGATTATCTCTGAAAATCCAAGCCTGTGACTGCCATGACCCCAAAATATTTGCAGGATGCTTCAGCCACTGGGTCCCTGCCTTAGAGATCCTTCCTTCCCCAATTTTGAGTGGAGGGCCAGAGGGACCAAATGCATCCCCTCCCTAGGTCATAGATCTGTGTTGGCTTTCCAAGGACACACAGCCCGTGAGAGGCAGGGCCTGAGCTGGAACTGGAGTACGCACCCCTCACTACGACCCCTGCTGACGCTGGGTGCTCCGCAGATGACCAGGAGTGGAAATAATTGGAACAAGTTAAAAAAAAAAAACAAAAAACAAAAAAAACAACCAAGCTGGCCAGTTGTGTTGTCACTGTCATGCTTTAGAAAGTATTGGGAGCAATGAGAGAGGAACGGGTCTATAAAATGCGGCGTTTCCCTGTTAGCTTTTGAAAGTTTTGCACAACATATTTTTTGCGTGTTTATAGAAAAAAAATATCCCAGACTCAAATTGATTGAAAAAATGTGTTGTTATTGAAAGGGCTGAGTTGAACTCTCCACAGAGTGCGGTGCTCAGCGAGACTTGGAAGGCAAAGATTTCACATAAATAGTTGTGCCGAGTTGTTATGGCAACTGAAATTTGAAAAGTAAATAGGTTTGGGGGAAATATTTCTCCTTGTCTCTGGAGGAATTTTCTGTCGGGGATCATTTGCAAAAGGAGGACTTAATCCGATGCCCAGGGAATTGGTGTATTTTGTTGAGGGACAGAAACAGGGTGTTCTCCGTGCTGGAGTGTCTGTGTCAACGGGGCAGGCTCTGTTCTTCCCCTAGGTAGGGATTGAGATGGGCTGACATGGGCCAGGTCTTGTATCCTGTGTGGCCTTGGGCCAGTGATCTGCCCTCTCTGGGCCTCTCTACTCCCTTGCTTATAGCATGGTTTGGTTGAAGTTGATAATCACGCAGTTTAATGACTCTTATCTTGGGGACAGGCTTCTATGTGTGGATGCAACCCCACAACAGCCTGCTGAGGTTGGCACGCTCATCTGCATTGGACAGATGGGGAAACTGAAGCCCTGGGAAGCACGGAGGCTTGCTGGCAATGACATAAGAGTCAATGGCAACATCAGAAATCTGCTGGAGTTCTTGGCCTAGCGTTTTTTTTCTGCCACATTCCTGTGCACTGTTGCTCATACGGGCCGGCAGCCAGCCCATCATGGTGAGGCCCCAGTGACCACCCATGCCAGCATTTCCTGAGAAGTCAAGGCGCTGGGGGCCACTCACCTGCGGGAGACCAGCCGGGCCTTGTGAGGGCTGGAGACTCTCACAGGTGGAAACAGGGCAGCTGTCACCGAGGCTTTGCTCCGACTCCAGTGTCCCGGGATGCAGCACTCTCCCTCCAAGCAGAGTCCCCGTAGCTCTGTGGGTCGGGTCCCTGCTTCTCCCCTCTCCACAGCAGGAACACTGCTCTAGACAGAGAAGGGCTGGCGTTGGAATGAAAGGACATAATGAAAAATAATGACTCTCACGTGTTCACCTCTTCAGGGAAGAGCTGTACATTCCCATGGCATTTAAGCCTCATAGAAGCAGAGACCAGGTTGGTGGGGGGGCGGGGGTACTATGACCCCGTTCGTGATTGTGGAAACTGAGGCACAGAGAGGTAAAGGGGCTTTCTTCAAGCCACATGGCTGGCCAGAGAGGATCCTTGTGGCATGCTGAGCTGTCTGGCACTGGGGTGGATGCCCAGGAGTGTAGTGAGCTCTCTGCCACAGGGGGCATTCAAGGTCCTGGGCTGGACTCGGGAGAGGGGTCTGTAAGGTGGAGGTTGGGTGGGATCATTGAAAATACCGCCAAAGACCCCCACCTCAATGTGTGAAGCGTCGAGGTTGTATCCAGGATTCAGATCTTGGGGACTGACCCTGGTTCTGGGCTCTGCTTTTCTTCATCCTTGATGGTGCCTCCAGTGTGGAGCAGGTTACAGAAAGAAAGGTCTGGAAACTGTCCCCGCAGTCATAGTGGGATCAGAGAGACTGGGTGTGTCTGCTTGGAACACAGAGCGTGTGCACATGTGTGTGTGCGTGAGCATATGTGTATGACTCTGTGTGTGTGTGTGTGTGTGTGTGTCCATGTGTGTACCTGTGTGCATTCATATGTGCATGCTTTTTTTGTGGACGTGTGCGTGCCTCTGTGTGTGTAGGTGTTGTGTGCCTGTGTGCAAACCACCCCACTTCATCCACTTCCATCTGGATCACCTGGGCTTTGGCTGGGACTTCAGATCATGACGGATATGAGGCCCCAGCAACTGCTTGCGATGGGACTGAGATGGGGCCCCGAGGTCACTGTGAAGAGCTGGAACCCCAGAGCCACGCTGCTTTGAATCCCGACTTTGCTCTTTTCTTTCAGGGAGGCTGTGGCTCCAGCTGGGTAGCCCTTACACCTCAGTTCCTCACTTGCAAGGTGCGGTGCTATCAGCATCCACCTGCTGGGCTATTGCAAAGGTTCAGGGATGTCTGGCTACAGGGGCTGCCTGCTGCTCTCTACAGGCTGGGGCCCTAAACACCTTTGCCTCTGTAGCAGGCCCTGACGGCGGGGGGAAGGGCTCCACGGCACCAGATGCTCAGGGCAGGTGTGGACAAGCTCCTCCAAGCCCAGAGACATCCGGCTCCCAGCTCCTCTCAGCAGAACCCCGGCTGCGTGCCAAGCCGCCCCACGCCCATCTCCCTGTTGTAGCTACATGGGACCAGGGGAGACACGCAGCGGGTGGGGCTCCAACTTGGGGAGGGAGGAGGCGGGGGTGCCTGAGCTCATCAGGAGCTTCTGGTCTGGGAAGAGTGAGTCTTGGTAAACTGAAGTTGTGTATTGTTTTTCAAGAGGAGAGGAGAAAAAGAGAGAGAGAGAGAGAGGGTGTGTGTGTGTGTGTGTGTGTGTGTGTGTGTGTGTGTGTGTGTGTGTTTCCATTTCTGTCTCTTTCTCCCCTCCTTTCTCGTCCCCTCTTGAAAAACTATCTATCTATCTATCTATCTATCTATCTATCTATCTATCTATCTATCTATCTATCTATCATCTATCTAATTTATCTATTGAAAGACAGAAAAGGAATGAACATAAATTCAACGGCTCAGGGTGAGCTATATTGGAAAGTGGCCTGAACTTGGTCTCCCAGAACGCAGCCCTGTCCCTAGCCAGCTGGGTGACCTTGGGGAAGCTCTCTCTCCTCTGAACCTGGACTCTCTCATCTCCCATTTCATAAGGATGTAGGGAAGGGCGGGTGTCTGGCACGCTGCAAAGTGCCACCTGAACGTGTGTTCCTTCTTACCCGATCTGGGATCCTCCAAAGAGAATCCTTCAGTATTTGGGTCCCAGGCTGCATCGGGAGACCCTCCCCCCACAAATAAAAGGGGCAACAGAAACTACGAGTTGCCTGCCTGAATGTGTTTCTTCCCTCTTATTAATGGAATTTGCAATTTTTGGTTGGGTGCATGGCCTTTCAAAATAAAGACTATATTTCTCAGCTTCCCTTATTGCTAGGTGTGGCCAGGTGACTAAATTTTGGTCAATAAGATACAAAGAGAGTGATGTGGAACACTTTTAAGGAAACTTCTGTAAAGCACAGTTGGTGGGCACCCCTTTACCTCTTCTTCCTCCTTGCCTACTTCCTGCTGGCTGGAAGGTAAACATGACGGCTGACACTCAAGCAGCCAAATGGGACTCTGAGGGAAAAATTCCATACAGAGTGTGGACTTCTGTTATGTCAGTGAGAAAGGACCTTCTATCTAGTTACTTGACTTCTCTCTCAGTCAGTCTTACTCCTAATGGATAAAATAGGGAACAGGTAATTTCTCTAGTCTTTCCTTGCCGTATATCTGAGTTGTTCAGAGTTGGCAGAAACATGGGAAAGTATATTTATCTTGAAGTGGTTAGTCTGGCAGAAAAATACTATCAACAGCAGTCAATAATACTGTGAAAATAATAATGACAACAGCAGTGTTATTTTTTTTTAATTTATCGGGGTGACAATTATTAGTAAAATTACATAAGTTTCAGGTGTACAATTCTGTATTACATCATCTATAAATCCCATTGTGTGTTCACCACCCAGAGTCAGTTCTCCTTCCATCACCATATATCTGATCCCCTTTACCCTCATCTTCCACCCCCCACCCCTTTTACCCTCTGGTAACCACTAAACTATTGTCTGTGTCTTTGAGTTTTTGTTTCTCATTTGTTTGTCTTGTTCTCTTGTTGTTTTTGGTTTATATACCACATATCAGTGAAATCATATGGTTCTCTGCTTTTTCTGTCTGACTTATTTCACTTAGTATTATACTCTCACGATCCATCCATGTTGTCACAAGGCAGTGTGGAGTTTCCTCAAAAAATTACGAATAGAATTACCATATGACCCAGCAATCCCTCTCCTGGGTATCTACCCAAAACATCTGAAAACATTTATACATAAAGACACGTGTGCTCCAGTGTTCATTGCAGCTTTGTTTACAGTGGTCAAGACATGGAAACAACCAAAATGTCCTTCGATAGATGAATGGATAAAGAAGTTGTGGTATGTATACACAATGGAATATTATTCGGCGGTAAGAAAAGATGAAATAGGACCATTTGTGACAACATGGATGGATCTTGAGAGCATAATGTTTTATTTTTTAATTAGAGTTATTTACAATATTATATTAGTTTCCAGTGTACAATATAGTGATGAGACATTTATATAACTTATGAAGTGATCACCCCGATAAATCTAGTACCCATCTGACACCATACATAGTTCTAACAGTATTGTCAGCTATATTCCTTATGTGATACTTTACATCCCCATGATTATTTGGTAATTACCAATTTGTACTTCTTCATCCATTCTCCTTTTTCACCCATTCCCCCAAATCCCCCTCCCAGCTGGCATATATGAGTTTGTTTCTGTTTTGTTTGTTTATTTACTTTGTTCTTTAGAGTCCACATGTGAGATCATATGGCGTTTGTCTGACTTACTCCACTCGGCACACTACCCTCTAGGTCCATCCATATTGTTGCAGATGGCAAGACTTCATTCCTTTTTATGGCTGAGTAATATTCCGTGGTATATATGTACCACTTCTTCCATATCCATTTATCCATTGATGAGCACTCAGGTGGCCTCCATATCTTGGCAATTGTAAATAACAACAGCAGTATTATTTACCGAGCACTTACTATGATCCAAAGCTGTACAGCTTGCAAGAGGCAGGGCCCAGATCCAAACCCACATAGTACCAGGCTGATGCAAAGACCTGCAGGTTTTCCTACCTGGCATGCAAGGGCCTTCATACACTGGCATCTTGTGGGCATGTCCATCTCCCTCCATTGCCTTTTAGAACTCTGCCCAGTGCCACTGTCACCTCTTCCAGAATGCCCAGGCACCCTTTGTCTCAGTCACACTGTCCACAGCCTTCTTTCCCTGGCTCACAGTGGGTCTAAAATATCGGGTTATCCTTCCAGCCAGTCCCAGGTCCACAGTCTTCTGGTTTAGCACCAAACTGTCTGTGCCCCACACTACGGCCACGTGGGTGCACCTCTGCCTCCCCCACCAGGCTTTCTGCTCCTTGTCTGTTTCTAGCACAGAGCCTGGCACACAGTAGGTGCTGAGGAGAGGTCTGATAATTAATCAAGGGTCCTGTATCCAGCTGGAGCTTAGATCAGGGGTTGGCAGACTACAGCCCACGGGGCAAATCCTTCCGCCCGCTTTTGTAAATAAAGTTCTATCAGAACACAGCCATGCATTTATTTATGTGTTGTCTACGGCTGTTGTGTTCATGTTGCAATGACAGAGTGAGCAGCTGCGACAGAAACCATGTGGCCCGAAACGCTGAAAATATTTACTCTCTGGCCCTTTACAGCCCATGTTTGCCAACCCATGATGTTGAAAGAAGGAAAAGGAGACCGATTGGGGGCCACTGAGTGCAGGTGAAGCCTTGCACCCACGGTGCTGATTGTTCTGGCTGCTGAGCTGGCCTCCGTGGGCACCTCCTCATTACCCAGGAAGATCGATGCCTAAAACTGAACAAGGAAGATGGAGCCAAGGACAGACAGAAAGCTGCAGAAAGAAGAGGAAGCGCAAAGAGAAAATGACTCTGGAAAAATCCAGTCCCTGGCCCCTCCAGCCCACCCCACTTCCGCCCGGCATCCCCGACCTCTGAGGACCAGGCCCGGCTGGTGCCCTTGCAGGCCCAGCTCGAGGAAGCTCATCAGAGGACGACCGTCGGGTTGCATCCAATTTCCCTGGCCTCCTCATCGAAATGAGAAATCTGAGGCCCGGGCAGCCAAGGAGAGCTGATAACACTCTCAGGTGACCCTCCTTACTTATCGCCACCAGGGTCACCTCTGTCTCGAAAGACTTGTTTTCCTTAAAAAAAAAAAAAAAAAAAAAGGAAAGAAAAAAAAGAATGCCTGGGACATGTGATGGGTTTGGCTGTGATAGGGGAAAAAAAAAAAAAAAGAAAGAAAGAAAGAAAAGAAAAAAAAAAAGAAAATGGCAGAGGAATGCTTTATTTTTCCAGACTTGGGGGAGGCATGCGTTCTGTACCCCTCCTCGCCTCCCTGCCTGCTCCAACAGAGGAGCAGCCCAGCTCACATTGGCCCCAGCTTGCCAAGAGGGAATCAGGGGGAGGAGGGAAAATGTGGAATTATTTAGATGGGGTGTCTCTCCACATGGCAACAGTTGCCACACGAAAGAGATCGCAGCCCAGACTCCGCCCAGGGTGGTTTGGCCAACAAAGCCTGTTTTTGTGTAGGGAGCAACAGTGAGGGTGACGAGGCAGCAGGGGTGAGGGGTGTCCGCCAGCCGGGTCCCCTGCCCCTCTGCCCCTTCTCGGCCCTCTCTCCTTCTGCAGATCCTCGCCTGCCTCTGAATCCCGGGTCTCTCTCTGCTTCAGGGCCCCTGTCCCCCTAGTTTTCTCTCCCTGCATCCCTTTGTCTCCCTCCTCTGCCATTTCTCTCTGCCCTTTGGTCTCTCTGTGTCCCTTTGCTGTCCCTCTCTCCATTTCTGTCCTTTGTTCCGTATAGTGTATGTCCCTCTCCGTCTGTCCTCCCTCACGCTGTCCCCTCTTTCTCTAATATGTGTTACCTTGGCTCATCTCTTATCTCATCCTTTCCCACGTCTCATCTTTCCCTCTCTGTCACTTTGCCTCTGTCTCTATCTCTTCCTTGACATTTTTCTCTTCCTTCTGTGTCTCTGTCTTTCTCAATATTTTCTGTCCTTCTCCCCACCACATGTCTGTCCCTGTGGATGTATCTTCTTCAGTGTTTCTCACCCCTTTTTCCCCCTACCCCTGTGTCTCTGCCTCAACCTCCCTACTCGATTAGAAGAAAATGTCTCTGCCACTGGCCTCTCTGTCCCAAACTGAGGGGCTGGTCCCAGCACACCCCTGTATGCACTCTCTCCTTCGTGCTCTGGTCCCACTTTGTGCCCTTATGGGTCTGAGGAGTGGCTGATTTGTCAGAGCCACCCCTATCACAGGATGCCCCCACTCCAGGACTCTGCCCGATGAAAGGGCAAGTGTGAAAAATGGGACCAGAGCCCGTGGGAATGAGGGCAGGCCCCGAGGGTAGGACTGGAGACTCAGGGGAGACTCTGTGAGGCTCAGAGTTAAATCAGCCGAGCCTTATTCTCCATGAGTTCAGGGTCCCACAGAGCATCTCCATCCCCAAGTACCAGCCAAGTACCAAATAAGTACCAAGCCTTACCAAAGACAGAACAAGGCTCAAATTCTGGCTGTGCCACTTACCAGCTGAGTGTGATCCTGGGCAAGTGACTGCATCTCATTTCATCTGCAAAATGGAGATCACAATACTATTTGCCTCATGGGTCAATGTGACAATCAAAAATGTAAACTACGTTATGCTTTTAGAACACCACCTGGCACTTAGAAGGCATTCAATAAATATTGACTTTTATTATTATTCTGGGAAAAATCACAAGATGTGAGAGCTACTACATCCTATGTGAGGTCAAGGGGAAAGGACATTTCAGTTGGGGTCTTGCAGGTTATGTAGGAGTTTGCTAGGCTTACAGAGGACCCTCAAGGTTGATGGGACACATGAAGCAATGTCATTTCATAGATGAAGAAATAGAAGTCCAGAGAGTGGAATAGGCCTTAATCATAATTATAAATCCTAAAGAAGGGAGTGTGGTGGGCCTACAGGTTGATGTTGGCATTCCCTTTGGTTCTGCTCCTGAGACCTCAGGAAAAAAAAAGTGAACGGATTGCTGCATCCTAAAGGGAAGACTACTTCCTTGCCTCTCTTGCCTCCATTCAATCTGCTCCTGTTCACTCCCTAGGCTGCAAGCAAGCACACAGCCATCCCAAAGCTAATGCAGGGACGGACATGTAGGAGTGGGAGCAGCCAGCCTTTGGCAGGTCTGCGTAGCTCGTTCTCCAACTGGAGCATTCTTGGCGCTGCGCAGCTTGCAGATGCTGGAAGAAATGAGGAAATGTGTCTCGGATCAGCTGATTGGTATTTAGACCTCTCCAGAACCAAAGCCACAGCCCCCTTCCAGCCCAGACAGTGGGAAAATGCTGCCAGTGTTCTTGGTCTTCGGGCCTGCTTGGTAGAGTTGGTAGTTTACTATTTTGTTTACCTCCCTATCCCTGTTCTTCCCTCTCTATCGTTTCTATACAGCAAGGAGAGCTCAAGGAAATAGGCAATCGCTGTCCCTTCCCCTCGCTGCCTGGGGTACCTCCTTACCCCCTGAGGTCTGTCCACACACCCTTTCTTCAGAGGGATTCTGTGGCATTGAGAAAGAAACACACGGCCTAGGTTCGAATCCTTCCATGTGGGTGACTGTGGCAAGCAGCTTCTGATGTGGCTCCGAAGGCTCCCACCCTCTGGTCTTCACACCCTGGAATTCCCTCCCCTGAGGCTGTGCCTAGTGACTCAGTTCTAAAAAAGAGAATGCGACAAAGGTCGTGACATGTCCCTTCTGAGATGAGGCTATGAAAGGCGATGTCTGCTTTCTTGCTGGCTTTCTCTCGCTCCTTCTCAGCTTGCGTACTTTGATGAAGCAAGCTGCCATGTTGGAGGTGCCCACAGGGCAAGGAAATGAGGGTGGGCGACCTCTGGCCAACAGCCAGTAAGGAAACAAGACCCTTAGTCCGACAACCTGTGAGGAACTGAATTTTGCCAACAGCCACGTGACTGAGTTTGAAAGCACTTCCTGTCCTGGTTGAGCCTTGAAATGAAACCACAGCCTCTGGCCAAGACCTTGCGTGTAGCCAGTGAGAGACCCTGAAGCAGAGGACCCAGGTAAACCTGGGCTGCTGACCTATAGCGACTGAGATCTTTGATGTCGTTGTTGGAAGCCACTCTGTCATGGGGTAGTTTGTTATGCAGCACAGATAATTGGTACAGTGACCTTGGGGACATGAGTTCAACTCTTCTGAATCCTTATACACCCGTCTGTAAAGTGAGTGCAGTGAAGCCTGCGGACTCCGTGGGAGAGTATTTACGCAGGCTCTGGAGGCCAGGAGGGGTGCAAGAAGTGAGGCTTTCATGTCTTAGTGAACAAATCTTTTCTGGACCAATCCTGGGTCCTGTGACAGGTGCTAGGGACATGGGGGTTGGGAGAATGGCACAAGAGAGGTGACTCCGCCTCACGGGCTCACAGTCGAGTGCAAAGTGGGTAATGACAAAGATAAGTGGGAAGGCCCATGAGTCCCTGAGAGCAAATGCCAGGGAGACCTGGCCTAGGCAGGAGGGCCTGTCACACCAGGCACCATGTAGGAGCCCTGAAAGTCCCCCCACCGAGGCCCTTCCTGTCTTCTCCCAGCTTTAAGGTATAACCCGGGTTCACATGCACCCCTGGATTGATCACACAGGCACCCTCAGGAGCCCCTCGCCTGTCTGAATCTTGCTGGTCACTCCTACGCAGTACCCGGATGCTGAGGGGATTAAGGCATTCCTTCCTTCCAGAATCAATCTCTAACACCAAACCATGTAGCACTGTGCAGGTCTGGTGGGTGCAGCAGGGGCCAAAACAGAAATGGGCCCTTCCGTCTCATGTCTGGGGGCGGGGGAAGATGGTAAATTAGCTTAGAAAGCTGTGGGCACCAGAGAGAGAAGCCCACTCCAACTTGCCTAAGCACAGAGGGAACTTGTTAAGGCCAGTCACCCGGGAAGGCCCCTGGGGTGTCCCCACAGAAGTGCAGGGAGAGCGGTGGGGCCCAGGCTCAGCCGCAGCGTCTGTCAACCTGTCCCCATCGCCGCTCATCTCCACTTGGCATCAGCCTGCAGGCCGGCTCTGTGTAGGGGGCCGGGAGCATGGCTGCCCAGAGTCCCCACATTCCATCTTCTCAGCTTGGCACCCTGCTCCCCTCTTCTATTGCTATGTAAGAACGACCCCAAGGTGGAGTGTCTTAAAACAACACCATTTATTTTGTTCACAAATCTGCCATTTGGGTAGAGCTCAGCGGGACCGCTTGTCCCTGCTCCACTTGGCATCACCAAGGCTGGGGCTTGGAATCCTCAGAAGGCTTCTTTGCGGACGTGTGTGACAGTTCATGCTGGCTTGTGGCTGGGACCTCAGCTGGGGCGGGAACACCGAACATGTGGCCTCTCCATGTGGCTTGGGCTTCCTTACAACATGGTGGCCGGGTTCCAAGGATGAGTGTTCAGAGAGAGAGAGCCAGGTGCAAGCTGTGTCACCTTTTGTAACCAAGCCGTAGAGGTCATGCACAGACTTCCGCCGTAGTCTGTTCCCTGCGGCAGTCACAAACGGCCATCAAAGAACTCGCTAACATGTTTCAAAACCACCATACAGCCTCTGCTCTGTGGACACTGAGTGTCCTTGCTCAGTCCCATGTGCTTTCCTTGGACCAGTCCCTCTTATTGGGGTGGGATGCCGTGATTGTCCAGGCCTGGGTCACACCTCCATTCCTGGGTCCAATGCGCAAGTGCAGGGGGAGGGCCGAGGGTGACTGGCAGCCAGGCTGTACCCACGTGCAATGAGATTGAGGTTTCTCCAAAGAAGGGAGGGTGGGAAGACAAAAACAACATACATCCTCTCCAGACAGTAAACAAATAAACAAACTCTCAAGTACAGGGTGGTAAACGCTCCGTTGGCAAAGGACAGAAAGCTTGTAAGAGTGAGTTATGGTGGGGCAGGTGGTGCGGATGGAGCCTTGACCTGAATGATCGGAGTGATCAGGGCGGGTCTTGAGAGGAGTGATGCACACTGAGCAGCTGGGGAGGGCATTTCAAGCAGGGGGTTCACCCTGTGCAAAGGCCCTGTGGTGAGAAAGCTTGGTATATTCAAGGACTCAAGTGGCCATGTGGCTGGAGCTGAAGAAGCAAGATGGAGACGTGGCAGCGGTGAGTCTGGATTACACAGTGTCTCGAAGGCCATGGTCAAGAGTCTGGATTTGGAAAAAAAAAAAAAAGAAAAAGAGTCCGCATTTGCCTCTATGAGCGATGGAAAGCCATTGGTGAGCTCCAGCTCAAGTTTACACATCTTGTACCTCCAATGCCTGGCAGAGAGTTATTTTACACAGGTTTTCAAAGCCTGTTGGTTCCTTTCCTTACTGCCTTTTGGCCACTCATCCTCGCTCCCCTCCAAAACCACTCCAGCTTGGATGTGACATTTCCCCCACCCCACCTTCCCTCTCATCTTTCCCATGACTCCCTCTTACTCCAGCTTCCCTGCAGCTGTTCTGCTCCCTCCATCAGACCAAACATCACCAGCTTCCGACGGCCTGCTCCATCTGCCGTACGTCACCAGGGCGCATCCTGCTGAACCCAAGACAGGTATGATGCCAACAGGTGGCAGCGTGAAGGCGACATTTTCTTCCCCTCGCCGCCTCCCGTGCTGCCAGCCCATCCATCGCTTCCGGATGCACCCACTCCAATTTCAACAAACAAAACCCCAACCGGTGCCCGGTACTGGAAACACTGACAGACACTCATCTGCAGCCTCTCTGGGTGTGCACAGGCCTATAGTAACGTGGGCCTCACCAAGGTGGAGCACTTACTGCGAGTGTGCTGCCTCCACGACAGTTTAATCAGATGTTGAAAATCAGGGACATTACGTCGTGCACCTGCTCATGGGGATGAAGAGGGAAAACCATGGCTGGTGGAGTTTTCTATCATGGGCTTATTTTTTTAATACCCAGGCTGGACCTTCTGAGTATGAAATTCATAGCATGTGTGTGGGGACAGAGGGCTGTGAGTGGGGGAAGTTGGAGCTGGAATTATGCTGAATGGTGACCTGACAATGATGAGGGAGGATGTCTCTGGAGGGGCTTCTTCTGTCTACACAGGGTGCGTCTGGGGAGGTAGTGGCATGTCTGCGATATGAAAGAAGACACACCTGGGTCTCTTCCCTTCCCTTTCTTCCCTTCCCCTCCTCTCCCCTCCCTTCCCCTGTCCCCCTCTTCTCTCCTCCCCTCCCCTTCCTTCCTTTCCTTCCATTCCCTTGTCTTCTCTCTCTTCCTTCCAAGAATACTTGTACTAAGCGTTGGGATGCTCTAAGGACCCAAATGTGTCCCGGCTCTGCCTTCAAGCAACCAGTAAGTATAGCCAGAAAACCACTGGCTCACAAAATGTCTTAGCTTAGATCCCTCCAAAGCAGGACCTGAGACACAGAAGCAGGGACAGGAAATTTATATGGATGTGATTGCAGGAAGCAGGAATGAGGGATGAGAGAGAGTGAGACAGAGAAGGAAGAAAATTCCAATAAAGAGTTTGTTGTTTACCTGGTCACCACTATGGGCAACTAGAGTGGAACACCGCTGGGAACTTTCTAAGAAAGTGCACAGAATGTGCCTCAGTTTGGAGAAAACCCTGAGGCAGGAAAGCAGGGAGACTCCCACTTATGGGATGCTGGCCACTGGCAAGAGTGTGTTCATTCCTGATGTGCTAAAATCAGTGGGTCCAGAGGGTGTGGCCTGGCGCACCATGGACAGCTCCTACATACGTACAGTGGAGGAGCCGGAGCCTCTGGGTGGTCAGGGTGGGCTTCCTGGAGGAAGTGACACATGAGATGAAATCTGACTGCAATAGGGTGGGGTGGGGTGGAGAGGAAGCAAAGAGCATTCCAGGAAGGTGGAACAGCACGTACAGAGACCCAGAGGTAGGAAGAGCGTGGTGCATTCGAGGACTGAAGCCACATGTCTGGCACAAGAATGAGGGGAAGAGAAGAAGTGCATGGAACAGAAGGGCCAGGACCCAGACCCTGTGGGCTCTGTGGTCCTCAGTAGGAAGGGAGCTATTGGAGGGCCAAGGATGATGACACCAGAGACACTCCTCTGGCTTGTGTAGAGAATGGATGCCTGGGCAGTGGGGTAGGGAGGTGATGCAGGGAGAGTAGAGATGCTGCTGCTGAGGTTGTCCAGGTGGGAGAGGAGGGTGTCCTGGGCTGGGCTGTCACCGCTGACTCCCTGTGTCACCTGGATCCAGAGACTTCGACTCCAGACTGCAGTCTCTTCACAGCCTCACGGTCCACACTGCGATGAGGAATAAAACAGGTCACATCTGTGGTGGCATCCAGCACAAAGTCCTGCACACAGTGGGTGCTCGGAGCCCTTTGTTTCTTCCTGCCTCCTCCTCTTTTCCTGGCTTTTGACTTGAGAGGCCGACGACGAGTGTATTTCTGGGAGGAAGGGGCCTCCTGCCTGCGTTACGGATCAGTGCCAATAGAAAGAGGGCGGCCGCTGGTCTCGGCATGGAGACAGTCTTCTCACTGCAAGAATGGAGGTGGTGTCTGCCCAGCCACAGCGAGCAAACTGTTGAGTGCTGTCCACGGGAGCATGAGCAGGGGACATCTGTGTCCAACACAGGGCAATGGACTCCTGACTCTGTGTTGATCTTTCTCTCTCAAGCCAGGCTGTTATGCAGAGGGGACTTTCCAGAGCCCACCACGCCGTCCATCACCCCACCTCCACTGAGGCAGGATCTCAGATTCTCCCTTACTTAGGTTTCTCAGTCTGAAATCCAAGAGGGCACTGTGGGGGTGGGAGTGGGTGGAGGTTCAACAGCTTTCACTTCCAGTGGAGAGCACGCCAGGGGTTAGGAGGACTCAGTCATTCACACCTTCCTGTGAACTGGGTTGAAAGACTAAAGGCTAGTGGCCCATGCAGTGGCCTGACCAGCCAAGAGAGCAAGGATGCCCCATTAGGCTGAAGGGTAGAGGGAGCCTGAGGATGAGGAGATGGGGCAACCACAAACCCCACTTCCTCCTCTCTCTGGGCCTCCCTTTCCCATTTTGTATAATTGGCAAGTTGGCCTATGGGTCCCTAAGGACTTGGCATCCTGGGGCTCCAAATGGGGTTTCTATGTCACCCAGTACCTGGCACAGTACCTGGCATATATCAGGCACCAAATACACATTAGACACATGGATGGCAGATGAACGGGTAGATGGATGAATGGGTGGATGGATGGACAGATGGATGGATGGACAAACAGGGGGACAGACAGGTGGCTAATTGAATGAGTGAGCGCGTGGTGAGCTGAGCAGGTGCATCAGGGCGTCAGTGATCAAAGTCTGATGAAACCGGTTTGGACTGGTAGGTTGCACCCCTGACCCCAGGGCCAGGTTATGTGTGTGTCTGTAGCCTATTTCCGAAGAGGGCTCCCCATCTTCAGGTTCTATGGAACACCCCATTTTGCCTCTAAAGTGCTTGGGAGAACCCCCTCTAAATGGTTGTCTATACCAGGCCACTGAGTGTGAAGTGGCCGTGACATCTGTGTCAGGGGCCCAGGTCCTCAGGCTCAGGGAGCGTGACAGGAGTGTCCTGTTCTGTTGGGCAGTGGCGTGGGAAACAGGATGATGTAAACGGTGAGTGGGCAACAGGTTCAGTCATGCACCAGCCTTCTGGGAAATATCCCAGAGAAGTGCTGGGACTCCACAGACATTGGATAGGTTTGGAGAGAAGATGAAGGAGTTCTCTGTCACCAGCAAATCCGTTGGGTTTTCGTTCATTTATTTAGCTGTTTCTTTGGTGTCCCTTCTAACCATTCGCTCACTCACCTATTTTTCTATCCACCCATTTTTAGCCCTCTACCCATCCAACTATCCGTCCTCCCGTCCTTCTTACTACCCATGTGCCCATCCATCCACTCACCCATCTTTCTATCCACTATCTGTCCATCCACTCATCCCACCTATGCATCCATCCATCTCTCTACATTTCCACCCATCCACTGATCCATCCATCCATCCATCCATCCATCCATCCATCCATCCATCCATCCATCCATCCATCCATCCATCCATCCATCCATCCATCCATCCATCCATCCATCCATCCATCCATCCATTTATCTATCCATCCACTGATCCATCCATCCATCCATCCATCCATCCATCCATCCATCCATCCATCCATTTATCTCCATCCATCCATCCATCCATCCATCCATCCATTTATCCATCCATCCACTGATCCATCCATCCACTCATCCATCCACCCACCCACTCTATGCATGCATCCATCCGGTGCATCCATACCCCAAGTTACCTCACCAACCTGCCATCTAATCTGTGCCAGGATTTTTCACACACGGGGCATACCAAGGTGACTGAGAGAAGGTCAGTGCATTCCAGGAGCCCCAGTCTCTGGGGATGATCATGACACAAACAGCTATAACCTAGATAGAACACTGTAATTGGTGCAGCACTGGGGGCTCTCTGCGCCCAGAGGAGGACCACACTTCTGTGTTTCCATGAAGCCTTCACAGATACTCTTCCCCGGAGGGAAAACTCTTTCTCCTGTCTTCTGGATCATTCCTACTCGTCACTTAAGACTTAGCTCGGTGAACCTGTTCAGGGGAGCTTTCCCTAACTGTCCCCTTTTTTTCTCTAAGTTGTGATTTCCCACCTACTTTTGGAAGGCTGAATTTGCATCTCATTCATTCCTGACCTGGCCAATAGGAAGATGCATTGCAAATGATTGAGGAACAGATGAATGCAGGTGACCAGATCAAGGAGAGGGGAAAAGGGCAGGATCTGTGACGGTGGTGGCAGTGACAGCATCCAGGACAATTTCCCCTTTTAACTTAATCATATTTGCAGAGTGCCTTTCGCTATAAGGTCACATATTCACAGGTTCTGGGGATTCGGGCATGGACATCTTTGGGATGTCATTATTGTGCCTCTGAGAAGCTGAAACCAAGAAGGGCTAAGAAAGGAGAGAGAGCCGAGGGAGGAGGTGGGGAGGGCTTCTAAGTGGTGATGTTGGTCTGTCCCCTGTTCAGGAGAAGGGGAAGGAAGAGTCACAGACGGCAGCGCAGTGCTAAGAAAGCTGCCACCAGACCAGTGAAGACTCCTTGAGCCGAAGTCGCCCAACAGGAACGCCGTGGTTCTCAGGAGCAGGCCTGCCTCAGTATCCCCACCAGGCTCAGTCCCCCGCTAGAGCAGCTTGTGGGAAGCATGGTCTCTGTTCAAACATGGTGACAAGAGTCAGAGTGCAGCAGTTAGGACCAGCAGCCAGTTCATCACCCTCGCTGGGTCAGGACATCCTGCGGTACATTCTCATGGTACGCACAGAGGGATCCAGGATGGGGGCCGGCATGAAATTGTGGTGGGGAAGAGGGTGCCTCCAGCATTCAGCTGAAGTCAGGGAAGAGAACAGGCTATAGGGATGCTGTCTTTTGGCCCCTGGGGGTGGAAAACGTCCAAATTCCCTGAGGAGGACAGGTGACCCCCCCTCACCCAAAGGGACCCCAAGAGGCCTCAGGATTTCTTTGAGATTTCTGAGGGAAGCCCCACAGCCCATCCTCACTTAGAGCAAAACTTGTCTGCAGTCCCATCCCACTTAGTGGTCACTTGTGAGGAAAAATGAGCCACTCTCGTCCATAGTCTTATAAAAGATCCTGAATTAGAACTTTCTTTCTAAACCTGACCTGATGGCATTAGCTAAGGTTATCTCATATTTTACCCTACTTTTTTCTCTCTCCCTCTCCCTTTCTTTCTCCCTCGCCCTCTCCCTCTTTTTCTCCCTCTCCCTCTTTTTTATTGCATAATCTCCAGGGCTCTCCTCTGTAAGTGTGGAATCACCCCAGTAGGGTGCCTACCTCTGAGGACAGTTTCTGTGGAATGTTTTCCAGAGTGGGCTCTGATGTTGTGAACATGACCTTGGTACCCTTACCCTCTGGTCTCTGCCCCTTACGTACATGGGTAATTGATCACAGAATTATTTCTGCTGAGCTGGTCGTGACCTCAAAATTGGGTGACCACATGATTTACTATGCAAACCAGGATACGTTTGAGAGTGAAGGGGGGCGCGATTAATAATTGCCTGGACAACTGGTGTAAACGGGGATAGTCCTGGGGAGACGAGGGGGTTTACACGTCCTACTTCAAAATCTAGCTCAACCTAGTGTTCCTGGCAGCCATTACCAATCGATCACCGAAACTGGCATGTGAGATGAGCTTTATCAGCCTTTCCAGGTCTGACCAGATGTGAATGAGGGAGGGTGTATCCCTGTCAGGACAGATAATCAGAGCAACCTGTCTTTTCTGGAATGGGGTTCTGCTGGGGTTAGTTTCAGTCTCTATCCCCCTCCTATGCCCAGGCAGTCCCACTTGCCTTCAAAAAGCCAGCTACCCGTTTCTTTATGTACCTGACTCCCCACGACAGGAGACCTCGGCCTGGCACACTCCCCAAGGAAGCCTGCTGGTCTCACATGTTTGTGGCTTTGAATCCAAAGCCCCTTCTCACAGGAGGTTCTCAGAAAGGACCATGGCATGGGAGTTAGCTGAAAAAGTGGCTTTGGAAGTCCTGCCTGCCCCCTGGAAGAATTGAAGGGGTGGGTCCTCGCCACCCTTGGCCTAGCATTTGGGACCTGTAGAGGGAGCTGGCCCAGGGTAATGCCATTCCTTGGTGCCTGTGTAAATTCCGACACTGTCTCATTTATACTGGCTTGAAGGCTGCCAGCAGCCCACTTTCTTCACCGTCTTAGTCACCTGAGGCTTCGCTGTGACTGGCCAGAGTCTGGATGCCCACACACTACAATCAGTGGGGAACGAGGAACGTTTTTCTCATGCAGAAATGACCGTAGCTCACAATCTTTACTTCCGTAATTCACAGGCCTGGAAACGGAGGCTCTGAGCTGGGATGCACAAGGCTCAAGATTACTGAACAAATTTACAGCAGGGCTGGAATCCCCAGCCTGTAACTCCCAAGTCCCCATCTCCTTTCTCTCCCACTTTGGTACTATCTGAAACATCTGTGAAATGGGTATAATAAAAAAATGGATATCTGTCAGTAAAGCGCATCTTTCCCTATCAAATAGAAGGCGGTGAGTTGCTTTGATAAAGAAAAAATAACCTGACTCACGTGTGAAGGAATGCAAGCGAGCATTTATCCAGCTCCTGCTGTATGCCAGGATGGTCTTACATTACCTTAATAATAATTTGTTCTTCTTGAAGTTCCCCAAACTCTATGAGGTGGGGGTGCTCTGTGCATTTCACAGATGGCGAACGACTCAGAGAGTTCAGCTGAGTTCACAAGCCTGGAAGTGGCAGGGCTGGGACACGAACCTGGGCCTACCCAGGTCTGGAGACCATGTTCTTTCCATTTCTCCCATCTGCTCCCAGCTGCCCAGCCTGGGACGCCCCCAAACACTTCTGAGTCTCTGAATGAGGTGAGCTGGAAATACATGCTAGTGTAGTCAAGGGCCTGGAGACCAAAGCAGTGGTTCACGTGCCTGCTGATTCCATACTAAGCATGACATATTCTATTTCCTGAGCGCTCATCAGGCACCCAAGCACGACCTGACTGCGACTCTCATTTTACAGATGAGGAAACTGAAGCTCCGAGAACTTATACCCCAGACCCCCATGTACTTCCTGGACAACCTCAGTGGGGACACCCTGTGCTTTGGGCCAGAAACAACAGCTTCGGCCTTGCCCCCAGGTCTCCCCTTACTGGGACCCAGGAGGGCCACAGCAGGAGACAGCTAGGAAGAGCACTCTTAGCAGGACTTCATGGTGTTGATAACCATGCCGGCCCGCGGAGCAGACCCGGAAGGTAAATGGCGTTTCTGGCCTCCCCCGCCACACCCAGCCCTGTCTCTGACCTTCCTCAGGGCACGTGGTCCTTGCCAGCAAGCCGTCTCTGGCTCCTTTGGTGTATCCAGAGAGGGCACGCGGGGCCTGGGCACACTGATCTCAGACGAAGCATTCTCTTCACTTTACAGTGGAGGAAACTGAGTCCAGGCTAAACTGGAAGGGCCTTACCGGAGAACAAGAACCAGCTCAGATGCACCTTCATAGTCCCCCAGTCCGCTGAGGAGCCCTGATGAGAAAAATTCCAATGCTAACAATGACCTTGACCTTCACCCAGAGGCCTAAATGCCGACAGGCAGCACCTTGTTTGGTCATCAGGCAACCTTGTGAGATTAGTACTCTTCCCATTTTATGGATGTGAAAGTCAAGGCGCAGTCCATTAGAAATTTGCCTGAGCACTCAAGATCGCAAGGGGAGGGAATGGAATTGGAACCCAGGCCCAGCTGAGCCCCGACCCTTGTATTTTCACTTTCCACATCACACTGCCTCATTCCTACTGGCTCCATCTTCAATGATCTCCTTGATCTTGACCTTGAGCTTGGAGCCTGTGTGGTCAGGTATTTCTAGTTAACAGTCAGAACACTGGCAGTGACCACTCACTGCGCACTTACCCTGTGCCAGGTGTCCTTAGCATGTTCTGAATTTGTACATATTGTCCCCAAATTGCAGATGAGGGAAACGGAGGCTCCCTGAAATGTCCTTCCCCCGCCAATGCCACACCTCTAATGGAGACCGGGGTCAGCCGCTCATCCTTTTCCCTGCGCTCACTTCAATTTTCCTCCTTGTGTGTTTGGGCAGATCCAGGTTTGGGGCCTCTTGGGGGAGGTCAGACTGAGGTGTTCTCAAGGGGCCTTTCTCCCCATGGCCCATCTGTGGTTCCGGAAGCCGGCATCCAGATGTTTGGTGTCCACGGAGCAGGCCCCAGCTGTGGCCCTGGACGCAGAAGCACTCTTTGGCTGACCTCATGGGGCCGAGAAGGCCACTCTTGGTTACAGGGTTCAGCCTGAGGTCGGGCGTGGGCTGGGGAAAAACTTGTGCAGGGGTGAGGAATGGCAGGAACCTTCTGGATCCATCCCTGGGGGCTGGGGAGGTCCCACAGACTCCTGCTCCCAGACCCCAGCTACCCTCACATGTTGGGGTCATTCTGGAGCTGTCTTCCTTAGGCCAAGCGGGAGGTCACAGCTGGTTGGCTCTGTGACTAGGTAAGGTCACTCACCCTCTCTAGGCCTCAACTGCCTTGTCCATAAGGATGGGTCAGATAAGCTGGATCATCCCCCACAGGTTGTCTGGCCCCGAGGGGCCTGGATGCCAGCCCAGGAAGACAAACCTGCTCCTTACTCAGCCTTTCCCAGCCTAAGGACCGGGTCAAGGGATCTGTCCCTGCACCACAGTGTCTGTACCGGTAAAATGGGTTCACTTATAGTGTCTGCCTCCTGGGTCACATGAAGTTCTTAGCAGGGACCTTGGCACATAGTCCACACTGAATACGTGGAAATGCAGCATAATAGGAAAACCCACCTTCCGAGGGCATTCATTGGGGTAGTCAGGTATGAAGCCAAGACCCAGCTGTGCCAGTTTCCTTCCAGGTGGCCTCAGTTTCCTCCTCTGTGGACTGGGGCTAGAATAACTCACGAATTCTGTGAGGATGTTGAAATATGGTAGAACAGCAGTACTTAGTTCCTAAAACACCCTCCCCTTTCTTCCTTCCTCTTCCCACTTTGCCGTCCCCCCTTCTCTTGCTTCATCTCCCTTCTTTCCTAAATGTTCCCTCCTCCGTCCCCTTTTATTCTCTCTCCTGCCCCAAGAAGGTCCCAGACCCCTGGAGAAGAGGGAGAGGTGACATGTGCAGTTTCTGAGTCCTGTGGGCAGGTTGCCCAATGCAGGGAGCTCGGAGGAAAGGAGCCTGAGGGAGCCAGCCCCTTACAAGCTCCCCTGGTTGTCTTGACTCAGGTGGAGGAGAGGACCGTGAGGAACAGGCCCTTTTCACACACCCCTCCCCCCCATGCTAACAGGTAGAGGTGCCCCTCACCATGGGTTGGTGATTCCCTATCATCGCAGACTTCACCATAGGGAACCATGGAGGGCCAGGGTTAGCGCCTGGGCCTGTCCCTTCACCTCTCGGGGCCTCTGCTTTCCCACCTGAGAAGTGGGGATAATGAAATTTGCCTTGGAGGAGGGGCAGGGGCTGTTGTCACAAGTGAATGAGATAAAGTTGGTTTGTGAGGCTTCCCAGGGATCCTGGGCCTCTAGGTAGGGCCCAGAGGTTCAGTTGTCCTTAGAGATTGAGGGGCATTGTTGTGGATTCCACAGCGGAGGCTGGGGTGCCGTGGGATGACAGCCTTTTCATCTCTAAAGCCTTCTCCAGCCTGAAGCTTCTAAATCATGCTTCTATTGAGGCAATTAAAATTTTTCCAAAGCCAGAGAACTGCTTACAGTCCTAAAACACTAAAGGGCAAGTGTAACCATGACTCAGCCACTGGCTCTCTCCTCCTGGGGGAGAGCTGGTGGGTGGCACCTATTGCTTCCGTGGTTATTTTTGGATTATGACAGCATTGCCCAGCCTGCCACACTGTGGGCTAGTGCATGGGACTTGAAATCCGCCACTTCTCAGACTTCAGTGTGCCCAGGGATCACTTAGAATTAAAATTCCGATTCTGACCCAGCAGGCCTGCTGACCTGATGTGCGGGGCCTATTGCAAAATGACAATGTGGGCACCTTGTTCAAAAAAATTTGGTCAAAAGCAATTCAAGACATTGGCAGAAGAGCGTGGGGCCCTTCTGAGCATGGAGCCCTGAGGGACTGCACGAAGCTGGCCCAAGAGTCTACATTTCCAATGAACCCCAGACGGGCTAATGATGCTGACCCCAGGCCACAGTCTGAGGACCCAGTGGTAGCCCTGGGGAAGCATGAAATGCTCAGCTGGTGTCCGGAGACGCCGGGTCTGGTCCTCTGCCATGTGAACTTGGACAGCCAGCTTGGCCTCTCTAGGTGTCGGTCTCTCCAACTGGAAGGCGAGAGGGTCAGACTTGATGACCTCTAAGCTGCCTCCCCTCTGGCACCCTGTCCCCCCTATGAGGCCCCAGACCTCTGGCCTCCAATCTGGCCAGGATCAAATTGCCAAAGTCACTTCGTCTACCCAGTCCGGCTGGAAATGATTTTTAAACAAAGCTCACACGTTCTTTTCTAGTCTATTGACTTTCCGCGTTCTCAAGCCTACCACCGTGCCTGCAGTTTCCTTGCCAAGCCAACGTCTCAGATAAACACATCGTGAAACCCCCCTGCAAACAAATAAATAAGCCAATTCCTACCACACCCCGCCATGTCCCACCTGGCTCTGGCATCTTTGCAGAACAAGTGTCCTGGTGACAATGTCAAGACATCAGGGGCCCTGACGGGGAGGAAGGGGGGGCTGGGGGGGAGGAGGGGGGCTTGGGAGGACAATTGGAATAAAACGAGGTCAGACCCCCAAGAGGGGCCGGCCAAGCTTTAATCCCATAATGGAAGTCGGGGAGGGTTTTGCCTTCGAAGGCTCCCAATGGACTTTTGTTGTGAAGACAACAAGCGCCGTACACGGATAAAGTGGCTTTTAGAACTATTAGAAAGTGGGTGTGCTGGCAATGGGGCGGGGAGGTGGGGAGGACAGGAAAATTAAAATTCTGCTCCTGCCCAAGGTTTCTGGGCTCCAGCTCACCACGCGAGCATCGATCTGTTCCAGCATTTGACTTTCAACCATGACAAAACTGTGGGCAAATTAATTGTTCTCCAGGATATTAAGCATCAGACTCCATTAATCCTTTCTGAGCGAGATGCTTGCTGAATACTAATTGGGAGGGTTCCGGGCTGTCATGGGGTGTTTTTCCTGCCCACGGAGGCCCCACCGGGCCCCACCTTTCTCTGTCTCTCCTGGGTGTGGGTGCTAAGGGCTGAGCTCCCCTCCCTCACCTTGTGCTCCCTTTGTTTCCCTTTGTGGCCAAGGACAGAGGGGGGTACAGGTGGGCCCAATCTGAATCTCCCTTCCCCCACCTGGGTGTCTTCCTCCAGAGAAGCCGTGGGACTGGTGGCAAGATTGTTTTATGCAAATTCCAATATCTGTATGCAGGCGCGGCCGTGAGGATGAACACAAGAAATAATTACCAAATTATGCACGTTGAGTTGGTTTTCCTGAATCCCGAGCCCTTAAAAGAAAAAGCAAAAACATAGCAACGCGAGTGTATAAAACAGAAAAAATCCCCATGGATCTACTCACCCAAGGGTTGGGGGTGGGGGCCTGCTGTTCCGGCTGAGGGTCTCCTGGGAGATTTTGAGGGGCATGGAATGGAGGGTCTAGGGCAGGGGTCAGGGGTTCCGGGATCTAGGCTGCCATCAAATGGCAAGGTGTCCTGGAGCAAGTCACTTCCCTTCCCAGGGCCTCAGTTTCCCCATCTGCAGAAGGGGAGGAAGGAAAGGGTCTGATGATGCCGTATCTTGAAGTGTGGATGGAGATGTGGTGGGGGCAACTCACTGAGCTCTAGGCAGGGCTGACCAGAGGTGCACAGCGGGGCTCCATGGGGACAGGGAGGACCCCTGGAGTGTCCTTTTGCCTTGCAGAACATTCTTATTATATCAGTAGGATTTTGTGCTATCAGCTCATCTCAGGATGGCCAGAGGTTATCATCCCATTTTGCAGACTGCAGTTCAGAGCAGGAGAGGGACCAAGACAAAAGCACGTTCTCTAGCAGAGAGAAGGGGGACTAGGTGACTTATCTGTTCTCCCATCCTGGGACAACTCTACCCCCTGCTACCCCAAACTACTTCTCCTGTTTAGCTGCCTCTGCTTGCTTTCCTCCCACATGGAAACCTCAGTACTGCACAGAGCAGGGTGCAGTTCTAGTCTCCTACGATCTCAGCTCTTCCTGAACACAGAAAATTCACCCGGGGTCAGACCCCAATCTACAGAAGCCCTGATCTAACTGCAAAAGGAGGCGAGAATCATCTCCCCCTCCATGGACACCAGCATCTACACACATCACGAAGCACTTTGTGTTAAGCTCTTTCCATCAACCTCTGACAACTACGCCGTAAGGTGGATTCTATCATGACTCATCCCTGTTTTCCGGATAAGGAAACTGAGGCTCAGAGAGGCCACACCACTTGCCCAAGTTCACACAGCAAATCAGTGACAGTGTGGGGATTCAAATTTGTGCCTGTCTGACTTCACAACCCACTCGCTATACTATATAGGTACCCTACTTTCAATTCCTCTTTCCCCCGGTCCTGGGGGATGTGGCAGGCTTTCGTCCCCCCCCCCCCACACTCCCTGCTGGCTCCACTGCTTCCCATTTCTCCCACAGTGTCTTCTCAGACCACAGTGGGCAGTGAGGAAAGCGTGCCAGCCACTTGCTAACTGAGCGGATATTTATGCCTGTGCAAACACCACACACGCCTTCTGCATGATTTGGAGCTAAATGCAGTGTTACTTAATTAATGCGCATGTAACACGAGAGAATATTACACCTATTAGAACTCTCAGACAATTAACACTCCCGGGGCTGCTGCCATCACCATGTCCCATAGACCAAGACTGCAGAATGGCCCATGTGCTGAATCAGTTGCGCAGGGAAATGCTCTGTCCACTTTGTCTCTTTGTCTTGGGTTTCTTTTCTTTCCCCTTTACTTATTTTGGTTTTACTTATTATTTTATTTTCTTTTTTCCAGCTCTATTGAGATAGCATTGACATATAACATTGCATAAATTGAAAGTGTGCAATGTGATGATTTGATGTATGTGTAGGTTGTAAAATGATTATCACAATAACTTTAATTACCTCACATAGTTACACTTTGTTTTCTTGTGTTCTTTTCCCCTTTTATTTTTCACATTTATTTTTTATTTAATTTCCCAGCTTGGGCAATTTGGAATCATTGCATATTAAAAATTATTGCATATAAAGCATTATATTATGCATATTCAAAAAATCATGTTTGGGAGGTATTTTGTGCATAAAAGTTTCTAAGTGCTGTGCTGCCAGGGCTAATGGGTCATCAAATATTTCTAATTTGTAGCTTATCCAAACCTAAAGGGACTGATTATCTTTCTTGTTTTGACTGTTTATAAAACAAAAGTCACCTCTTTCAGGGAGCACTCCCTGATTGCTTCAGCCCTTTCAGGTACTTTTCTCTATTGCTATCCTCCAGCACTTAAGATATTATAGGTTCCATGAGGGCAGGGACCCCATCTCTCCTCTCCCCACCATACCTGGGGTATCCCAGAGGGCCTCAGCTTTCACAGCTGTGGAATGGGGTCCAGAAAACGTTTTCACCTGATCTTTGGGGCTGAAGGGAGAATGGAGCAAGATGTGGGTGTTGTGCAAACCTGCAGTGAGTTTGATGCAGTGTCTTCTCTGTGCATTTATCTTTCCATCTGTCAAATAGGCATATTATTACCTTCCTGGAAAGCTTGGGCTGGGTATTAAAGGAGCTGTCCTCACATGTAAAGAGCCTAGCCTGGTGACAAGTTCTGGGGTACATGACCCAGGCCCTGGAATATTACACAAATCAGCCATTTTCAAAAGCATTTGTTGGGCACTTACTTTGAAGGGTTATACTGGAAATTTAGACAGACACAACTTCCTGCTTCAGGAGGCTTCTAGTCTAGTGAGAGGTGATGGGCAATAAGTCCACAAACAAATATATGGATAATCCTGGCTCATGATATATGTTAGGAAAGAAATATATGAATAACAAGGTCACGGCGATGAGCAAGGTCTCTTGGGGTGGTCAAGGAAGGCTTCCTGGAGGAGATGCCCTTTGAGCAGAGGTCTGAAGAAAGAGGAGGAGTTGGCAGGTGACAAGGAGGATGAGCAGCCTCATGAAATTGGTACCCTACCCATGTCCCCTTGTCACTCTCCGTTTCCCCTGCAATCTGATGGGATAGCTGCAGGTGCATGTTTGGTTTCCCTTGTGGGTGCTTCTTGGGATCTGCTCCCAGATAAACTGACCCTGGAGTGCTTATTGCAAGGTCTACTACTGACGCCTCCCAAAAAAGACCCTCAGGAGTCAGGGGGTGGCAGATGGCTCTGGGCCCCTAGCTTGGGACACCCCTAGAATTCTCCCAAGAAGACCCCCTCTCAGCGGTCTCTAGACTCCACCTGCCCAGGCCTTAGGGATTAGAAAGGTCCCCAGAGCTGCCTGTCAGATCCCTCCCCAGACACTGTTTTCAAAGAGGATTAAATAAATACGTCCAGCAGGAGGGGGAGCCCCGGCTTTCACTGCCCGCTGGCGGGAAATTAAATAATGTTCATTTCTGCTGCTGTGAGCCGGAACAAGGTTGGCCAAGCTGCAGGGCCCGGCTGGGAGACAGCCGCGATTGGCAGCTCGTGGCAAGCCCTAAATCAGAGGAGCCGATGAAATTTCTAATAGCAGGAGCGCGACTGGCATCGGCCTATAAATAAAGTTCCCCTCTTGAAAGGCAGCTTATTCCATCCAGCCTTGCCGCCAAGGATATTAAGCCCGAAGGACTGGTGGCTGTGGCCAGGCTGGACCCAGGCCAGAAACCAGCTGGGCCTGGAGGTGAGCCCTTCCCCCACAGAGACCCTGCTGCCCCTGAATACGTCTCCTGGGCAGAGCCCTGGGTGTGTCCAGCCCTTGGCTGGGTGGGTTCCAGTTTGCAACATGAGGGTGTTAATTTGTAGGGCAGTTTTATCATTCTCATTGCCCAGGTGAGCAAACAAAGGCTCAGAGGGATTAACTGGCTCACCTAATGTCACACAGCTGATAAATGGTCCCTTCCTATGTGTAGGGTAGGAAAAAGGATGGGATTCAATGACACAACTCTTCACAGCTATGACATGGACCCAAACCAGGCCCTTGCAAACTCTGGAGCCATTTTCCATGCTGCTCCTTGCAGAAACAAGCCAGCCCCTGCCCCAAGGGACCCACAGTCCAGTGGGGGTGGGGAGACATGTCCACCACTCACCCTCGTGACCCTTCACATTGGCTTCAGTCTAGCTGAGTGAGTGAGCTCTTGGACCCGGGAATCAAACTGCCTGAGACTGAATCCTGTCTCTACTACACTGGCTGTGTGGCCTTGGGCAAGTTACCTAACCTCTCTGGGCCTCAGCTTCCTCACTGTAGAATAGCAGTACCTGCCTGCCTTCTAGGGTAGATGTGAGATACCAATAAAACGATTCACAGGCACAAGTGCTGTGTAAGCATGTGTTTTCATTTGTCACCATTCATTCATCCATCCATCCATCCATCCATCATGCATCCACTTGTTCTCTGCTGTGGCCACGGTGTCTGGCACATGGTTGGTGCTCTACAGATATGTAATTTCCCATAATTAGATGTGTCACTGTGGTGTTGGGTGCTCGGGGCAGTGGCAGGGGTAGGGGAAACATGTCAGGTTGGAGTCCCTGCCCTCACAGATTCGATGGTCTAGAAGTTCTCAGGATGTTAAACAAATCTTCATAGAAATATTGGGTGTCATAAAGGGTCACAAAAGGGATATTCGGGGCTACAAGAGTGCAATCGGAAGTCCCTGGTCTGCTAGGCATCAGAGAGAACTCCCCAGTAGGAGTCATCTCTCCTAGGGCCTATGGGTGAGGGGCAGGGCCTTCCAGGCAGGAGGAACACCATGGGCAAAGGCTGTGAAGCAGGGAAGAATGGCATGGGTGTGTCCCGTGAGTCCCTCTGCAGGCTAAGCTCTAGGGCAGCTCAGGAAAGTAGGAAGATGTGAGAGGATTCAGGGTCCTGACTGCCCATTTTGCAGATGGGCAAACTGAGGCCCCGAGGTCACCCAATAGTGAGATGAGAGCCAGAGCCAGGATGGATTCTGGGTGTGCTCCCTTCTAGCCCAGTGCTCTCCTTACAGGAGGACAAGCTCAACCCAGCTGGGAGGGAGGTGGTCAAGCCACCAGCCTAGTTGTGTGCATGTCTCAGCTCAGGGAATTCTGCCAACAGCCCCAGGTAGGAGGCACGGGGGTCCATCTAACAGAGGATGAAGCTGGGGCTCGGTGGTTTCCATCACAGCTGTCAGTGAAGGAGGTGGGATTCAAACCAGGAACAAAATGCTGGAATCTGGGCTCATGCCCTGGGGAGAGGGTAGAAATAGAAGGGTGGGGATGGGAGTGGGGCTGAAGGAATGGCTAGGGGTGAGTTGGTCCTTCAGGCAGAGGTTTCCCTTCTGTCCTTCTTGGGCCAACAGTGTCCCCTCAAGCTTGGCCGCTGCCTGGGAGAGACACTCAGGTCCATTTCCCCTTCTTTCTTCGTCCCCATTGTCTCTAGATTCTGGTTCCATTTCAGAATCTGACTTCACATGGCCCAGGCCCTTTTGTGCAAACTGCAAAGCCCTTTTCTTTGTGATTATAATTTTTTTTGGAATCCAAAAATCTCTTGACAGGAAAATCGGTGCTGGAGGTTGGAGAAGCTTATTTCCTTCTCCATGCGAAAGCCATTACAGGGCTGTCCGGGACAGAGCCCACGCATGTGTGCGCACAGACGGTCCAACTCCCTTCCCTGCGCCCTGGAAAAGTGCGTCCAGCTGTCAGCCTGGAGCCGGCCCGGCGGAGGTAATGCAAACCAGGCCGCACGGGGAAGCATTCTTTAATCAGGGCTCATGTCCGCCCAGCCCCAACCCACTTCCCTCAGGTGCCTGCTCTTTCACGTGGGGTGGGGGTTCCTTCATGGTGGCTGCAAATACTGCAGGAGTCTGGGCCTGGTGTTCCAGGCTGAGGTCGGGGGAGAGCTTCCTGGCTGGTTCAGGCCCCTCTGGATTGGTGTGGACGTGCAGCTAGGGCTGGGGGATTTGGCAAAGTCAGTGCTGACACAGATGGGGACAGAGAGGCAGAGGGTAACCTCCGAAGGTGAGTATAGGAAGGGGAGGAGTGAGTCTGCCAGGAAGGTACAGGGGAGACGGAAGGGGGTCTCAGGAGAGAAATGGAGGAGGTTGGGGAGAGAATTGAGGATGAGGGATGGGGAGTAGGAGGAGCAAGGAAGTGGAGAAATGGAGAAAGACAGAGAGACACAGAGATTGGGAGGGGTGGGAGAGGGAAGAAAGGACGAGATGGAGGGGCCTAGCAGGAGGAAGGAATGAAGAAAGAAGTGAAAAAACTGGACAGAGACACAAACAAAGGAGAAGTAAGGGTGAGAGAAGAGAAAAGTAAAAAAGATCCTGAAGATTATTTTCCAGAAGTCTAACGGGAGGTGGCTGGATTCTGCGGCCTGGCCTCAGAGGGGCCTGGGTTTGATTCGCTGGTCGGCTGTGTTACCTTGGACAAGTTCCTTCTGCACCCAGACCTAGTCTCCGTATCTCAAATAAAATCAGTGTGCCAGGGCTTTGGTCTCTGAGGTTTCTCCAGGGAAGACCAAGGAGGGTGAAAAATGGGTGGGAAGAAGGGGGCTGGCTGTGCACTTGCAAAACAAAGCACATTATTTTGTCACGGAGCCTGCATCTTTCACAGCCCATGAAATCGAAGGATTTCTCGGCCCCGCAGGAGCATGTTGCAAGTGCTTCAGAGAGAAGTTTGATTTCTGTATTTACTTTGGTGCTGGTCCTGACGCCTAGCACCTAGAGACTAGCTGTTTCCAAGGCCAACAAGATTGCGTGTGTGCGTGTGTCCGTGTGTGAGTGTGTTTGCACTCATGCTAGGTAACGCCCCCATCCCAAGACTTCATGGCACTCGGAGTGCCCCATTGTCCCAGGGGGCTAGATTCTGGTCCCAAATGGGGAGACCCTCTTCGAGCTGCCAAGGCTACTGGTGCCTCTGGTCGATGCCTGAGGTGGCCCGTCCAAGCCTCTGCCATCTCCCACAGGGCCAGCCTTCAAGACCTAGAGAATCCACATCTACGATGGTCCTGAGGTTGAGGGGGACGGTGAGACATGGAAAAGGGAGTCTGAGGTTGGGGCCCCAATCGCCACCCGAGCTCTGAGCTCCTCTTCTTCATCTGTGAAATGGGCCTCAGCTTTTTCATCTGTGAAATGGGCCTAGCAATGTCACAGAGCTGCTGTCCAGAGAAATGCAGCAAGATGAGCTGCTCTGACCCCTACCCTCTTGGGTCCCCAATCACTGACCAAACTATGGAACTGGTCTGCCTGTGGTTGTATCCCTCACCTCTGGCTGTAAGCTGTGAAAGTGTGTGCTCACCTTGTAACCGTGTCTAGCATGTAGTAGATGCCACCAACATTAGTGCCTGCCTGCTGTGCTATCTCCCTCTCGCCACTTTACGATTGAAGAACATCCATACCTCCCCTGACCAGAGACACAAGGCTGGAGATTTATCCCAGCCCCTCCACCATTGCTCTGTAACACTCAAAGCCTCAGTTTCTCCATCTGTAAAATGGGTCTAGGTGTGCTTGTGTTGCCCCCCTCTCTGGGTTATAAAGGGAAAGGTGGCGTTCCATCTGAGGTCTAGGGAGATTGTTCTCACTGCTTGCAGGAGCCCTGGATCAAGAGTCTGGAGGTCAGGGTCTGTGCCCAGACCGGCCACTGAGAGTCAGTGGGATATGAGGCCAGTTGATTTCCCTAGGGGGGCCTCAGGTTTCCCATTTGTCTCCTGGTTCCCAACTCCCAGTTGTCTGCTGGCTCCTGACTCTGGCCCCACAGCTGCCTTTTATGTTCTTATCTCCCCACTCAGTTCAGCAGCCTTGTCCCTGCCTCTTGCTGCCCCCCTCCCAATTCATCCCTCGGTGGAGGTCATGCATGGGGGAGGGATCTCCCCTGCCTGCCTGGCAAGGCTTTATCTGTAATCTAATGCTGGCCCCAGGGACAAGGGGTCAGGGCACTGCTGGAATGAAATAGGAGGATATCTAGTCAGAGTCCTGGACGAGGCAGTTGGGGGAGGGGACCTTGTTAGGGTGGAAGCAAAGACAGTGCTGGGAGGGTCTGAGGCTGCTGTCTCTGCTCTCTAACGGGGGAGGTGCATCTCCAACTCCATGCCTGTCTGTACCAAAGTTGCATGGCTTTGGGAAAATCATTCCACCTCTTCAAGCCTCAGTCTTCTCTCCAGCAAAATGGGGTCAGGGAAGGATCCAATGAGCCCTTGTATCCTTTCGTAACTCGATGGGTTCTCAGCTCTTACATTCTACCAGCAACTCTGGTGACGCTGAAGCCCAAAGAAGTGAAGTCACAGCCAGGGAGAGGGAGAAGAAAGGCTGGGATTTAAAACCAATCCTATGTGTCCTTAAGGGCCACGTATGTGCTTTCCACAGTGGACTGGTGGAGGTAAAAACTCAAAGTCCCAAACCATGCTTCCCCTCAGTTCCAGGAAGAGGGTGAATTATCTCCTACTTGCAGATAAGGGGCTCCCTTCTGGGCTGCTGTTCCTCTTACCTTGGCAGCTTGCAACCTTCCCGAGCAGGTGGTGCTTGCAATCATTTATAAAGGAGTTTTATGGAATTTGCCAACATGAAAGAGGCAGGGAAGGGCATTTTTGGCAGTGGGAATAGCATATGCAAAGACACAGAGTCATACAACAGGATGATGTTTGCAGAGAAGGGCATGGCGGTTCTGTACGTTGGAGTGAAGGCTATTTAAAGCAGTAACTATGAGTATGCATCTGGGGAGGCAAGCCAGGCTGGGGTGGGTTTCTGGCTGTTGGTGGATGGTTTTAAAGCAGATTCCCTTTTAGAAAATTCTTCCTAGCGGCCGGGTGGATATGCAATTCACAGGGACGAGTCTGTTTCTGGGGGAGACTGGTTCAGAAGTGGGTGTCTGTGGGAATAAGTCAAGTTTAAGAGCCATGTGTTTAGTGAGACAAGTCCAAATCCAGAGACATTCAGGAGTGGAAATACGGCACAGCATCTGTAAGTGGGAAAGGTGATGGAGAGGGAGAAGTTTCGGGCACTGCCCAGATTTCTGGCTGGGCTACCAGGTGGAAGGTGGGCCTTCCACGAGATGGGGCAGATAGGGGCAATGGGGCAATGACACGAATGGCAGTTTGGGGGCAAAGAAAGTGAATTTAGCTGAGCACATGTCAAGTCTGAGGAGTTGGCGAGTGTATCAGCTATCTCTGACCACACTAATGCTGCGTAACAAAGAGCCACAAAAGCTCAGTGGATTTTAGGGGTCAACATTTATTCAGCTCCTGTGTCCATGGGGTTCAGCTGCTCTGGGCTGGGCTCTGCTGATCTTAGCTGGGCTCGTTCAAAGTCCTGGAGTGGGCTGGCTACCAGCTGATCTAGGCTGGCTTTGCCTCTGGCATGACTGGGGACTTGGTTCCACCCCATACATCCCATCCTCCAGCAGCCTCGCCTACATGTGTTCTCAGCAGAGGTGCAAAAGGAAGGGAGAGCAAGTCTAATTATGCAAGTACTTTCCAAGCCCCTGCTTGCATTTTGTTTGCTGGCATGCCATTGGCCAAAGCCAGTGGCTAAGCCCAGACTCAGTGGGGAGGGCTCTGGGAGGTCACTTGGTGAAGGGTGCAGATAGAGGGAGGGGGAATGAATTGGGGGCAATAAGGTGGTGGCATCCAGGGCTGGAGATCTGAGGCTATGTAAGCCATGCGCGAGGAGACCAGCGGTGTGGCTGAGAGGGGAGCTGGACCCCTGGGCCATCTCCCTCCTCTTTATCTCCCAAGCCTCCTCTGCCATCTCATGGGAGAGAAAACCTCAGAGCTCAGAAAGGCCAGTGGAGGCCACGCCTGTCATGCACATAGTAGGTGCTCAAGAAAATACCAGTGGAGTGAACACAGCAAGGCAGACTGGGGGATTAAACCCTTGTGGGTCAGCAGGTGAACTCTGGTGTCAGTACGCACTATGGGAGGCCACAGAGCTGGTACAACCCACCGAGGAAGCATCTACACCAGGCCTTTTGAACTATAACGAGGGCACCTTTTCAGACCAGAATGGCATTTGACTTGAATGAGCTCACTAGTTATCTCCAAGACTCTGCAGGTATATCTCATTTCATCCTCCCTATGGCCCCAGGAGGATGGAGACATTGTCTCCCATTTTGCAAATGGATAGCCTGGAGTAGCAGCCAAGCCCAAGGTCACACGGCTGGCAAAATGGCAGAGGTTGGAGTCCAGTGCAAGATGCCCAAATTTTTGCTCTTTCCATCGCAGCCCCTGGTGGCTTCCTCCTTTGTCGTGTAGTACAAAATCTGTGGTTCAGCAGGGGAGTGTTTAGTCAGGCTGCACGCCCGGATGACGACCCCCTATAGAGCCACCCTGCCCTCCCCCTCAGCCAAGATGGATTTCCTTGGAGGGTACTTTTTTTTTTTTTTTTTTAGGCAAGAAACAGCAGGAAAATCTCCTTCCCGCTGCTTCTTGTATTTCCTTTATAGTTTCCTTTGTTCTATGTTTAATTTTTTGTTTTAAACCCAGTTGAAGAGAGAGAAGTGCATCACTGATGGTTATTGATTTATTATTTATGACGAATCATACACTGCTTTAATCGCATCTTCTGTCCTTTTCCTCCTCTACATAGCTGAAGGACAACCAAGAGAAATCATCTCAGGTGTGAGAGGCTCTTGGTGACGTTTCCGTTTATTTCTACATGGCAACCTGTTGGAATAAAACCAGACTCACTTTTGGGGGTACAATGGCTCTAGCTTTGCTCACAAGGGCCGAGATGTGTTCCTGGGCCTTGGCTGAGGATAAGCTCTCCTTGGTGACATGGCCTGGCCCTCAGGCCACGCGGAGGAGAGTCATGAGGCCACTTGTTATCCCCAGGACTAAATGATCCCCAACCTCTGTGTCTTCTGTTTAGTTTCTTCCCCTTCCACGTCTGACCAACCCCAAAATTTGCTTTGAGGAGCAGCACCTGCCACATCTCCCTCCACACTCACTACTCGCCACAAAATGCAGCCATTTTCTGAAATAATAAATAAAATAAATAAATGGATTCAATAAATAAATAAAGCAAACAAACAACGACAACAATGAAAGTGGAATTCACTGACGTCCATAGCTGAAAAGCCTTGTGCAGGATGGGCTTCAGTTACAGTTTGATCCAGAGGCTCCCTTCGTGGTGGCAGATGCTGCCTCAGCGGGCCTCGTACCCTCATTCTGCACCATCCAAAAGGCAATGGATGGTCTTCTGGGTACCCTCACTTAAGGGAGAAAAATCTTTTCCCAAGTCTCAGCACATCTCCTTTCATGTCAGGGGTCCCATGAAGTCCCGTGACTTTCTCTGCACCAATTTCTATGCTTGGGAGAACAGAAGAGGTCAATAGATTTAATCCAATCAGGTCCTCACCCGGCTCCCCCACCTGCCTTGCGTGGAGGGTGGAGCCATTCCCACCTAAGCACACAAGGCTGAGAATGGTGTGTGTGTGTGTGTCAGGAGGAAGGTGTTTCCCCAAAGGAAACATCTGGGTGCTATTGGTGGCGGGACGAGGTAGATACGGGACAGTAGTCAGCAAAGACCCATGACAGACCCCAAGGGAGCCCTGATACTTGGTATCGGCTCTGTTCTGGAGGGCCGAGGGCCCAGTCTTACTCTGGTCCATCCCCTTCACCTTATGGCTCCAACTCTGCCCGCCATCATCTTCTCACCGTGTCCCACTGAACGTCCCCAGCAAGCCCATTTGCCTCTTTCTCAGGTGATACTTTTTTACTTTCCCAGCCTCACACATTTGCTGCTGCCCTTGCCTTTGCTCTTAGCTTTTCTCACGATCTCTTTCTTTCCAAATGCTTTCCACTCCTCAAAACCTGTGCTCAGATGGCACCTCCTCCATGAGGTGCTTATGGAGAAATACTCTCTCTGGGGCTCTCAAAACATAATCTTTGTCCCAGAACGTGGCTCTCATGAGGGCGAGAGCTTACCTGTCTGGTTCACCATGTCCAGGGGATGAGCCTAGGGGATGAGCCCAAGAGATATTGGACGGATCAGTGAGTAAATCCCTTTTCTCTCCTGCTGCACCATCAAATTCAGGAGACCAGAACCAATTTGGAAAAAGAAAGAGCATAGATGTTGGAATCAACAGACTGGGCTGGAATCCTGGCTCCCCCATCTATTAGCTGTGGGACCCTGAGCAAAACACTCTCTCTGAGCCATTCTTTCTATATCTGCAAAATGGTGATAATTATATTTCCCAGGTTGACTCCAAAATACCTGGTCCACACTGTCTCATCACTGGTGCCCATGACAAAAAAGAGCCTATGGGCCAAGGGCGCCTTATCTAGAACGAGAGACGTTTCCTAAGCAGGGTCTCTGTCTCTTAGAACCCACCAGGCCAGGGGCTCCCCTTGCCAGGCTTGGTTTGCACATGTGCTGAAGACAACAGGGCTGAATATGGTGATTATAGGCAGCCAATCAATTAGCCCGAGTTCAGGAATCGGATCCTAGCAGTCAATTGGTGATGGTCAATCTGAATATTTATTCTGCATCATTAATTATGTATCATGCAGCATTATCCCCGTAATACGCATGTGTGCATGCTATGGAACCATGCTTTGGGTCCTGTCTGGGAGAGGATGCTTGAGGAAGCCACTGGAATGGCGTGTATGTACGTGTGTGGTGGGGGGGGCAGGGGGCACACCTCACGTGGTGGCAGTCAGTTGGTGCAAGCCAGATTGAGTGCTGCTTTGTATTGGCCAGAGAAATTGGGCCTGGTCTGGTTCTTCACTTAAATCTAGGGTTGCATACCGGTGGGCGGTAGGACTGATCCACTTTGCAAATGTTTTTTATTTGGTCTGAACAATGATTAAAAAAATATAGATATAGTGTATTTTGTGTGGGCCTGCCAGTTTGCCACAGTCCTCACTCCTCCCTATTGCCTCATACAACACCTACTTTACTCCCTAAGTTTCCTGCCTGGTCCCTGGGCGCATTTGAATTGGCAACTTCTAGATCAGGGTTTCCTCAGCATTTTAAAAAGTATTGTCTTTTCGAATTAGTGTTTTGGATATCTTCAGAGAAATACCCAGAAGTGGAATTGCTGGGTCATAAGGTAGTTTTATTTTTAATTTTTTGAAGAACCTCCAAACTGTTTTCCATACTGGCTGCATGAATTTGCATTCCCACCAACAGTGCACAAGGGTTCCCTTTTCTCCACATTCTCGCCAACACTTGTTTGTTGATTTATTGATGATAGCCATTTTGACAGGTGTGAGGTGATATCTCATTGTGGTTTTAATTTTCATTTATCCGATGATTAGTGATGTTGAGCACCTTTTCATATGTCTATTGGCTCTCTGTATGTCCTCTTTGGAGAAATGTCTGTTCAGATCCTCTGCCCATTTTTTAATTGGATTGTTAGCTTTTTTGGTGTTGAGTTGTATGAGTTTTTTAAAATAAATTTTGGATATTAACCCCTTATCAGACGTATCATTGGCAAATATCTTCTCCCATTCAGTAGGCTGTCTTTTTGTTTTCTTGATGGTTTCCTTTGCTGTGCAAAACCTTTTTAGTTTGATGTAGTTCCTTTTGTTTATTTTTTCTTTTGTTTCCTTTGCCTGAGGAGATAGATCAGAAAAAATATTACTAAGAGCAGTGTCAGAGAGTTTACTGCCTACGTTTTCTGTACCCCTATGTTCACTGCAGCATTATTTACAATAGCCAAGACATGGAAGCAACCTAAGTGCCCATAATAGACGACTGGATAAAGAAGACGTGGTACATATATACAATGAAATATTACTCAGCCATAAAAAGGAATGAAATCTTGCCATTTGTGATAACAAGAATGGACCTAGAGGGTATTATGCTAAGTGAAAGAAGTCAGACAGAGAAAGACAAATACCATATGATCTTACTTGTATGTGGAATCTAAAGAACAAAATAAACGAACAAATAAACTAGAAACAGACTCACAGATACAGAGAACAAACCGATGGTTGCCAGAGGGGAGGGATGGTTGGGAGATAGGGTGAAAAAGGGGAAGGGATTAAGAAGTACAAATTGCTAGTTACAAAATAGTCACAGGGATGTAAAGTACAACAAAGGGAATATACTCAATAATATTGTAATAACTATGTATCGTGCCAGGTGGGTACTAGACTAATTGAGGAAGATCACTGCATAAATTATATAAATGTCTAACCACTATGCTATATGCCTGTAATTAATATAAAATAATGTTGAATGTGAACTCCAATTAAAATAAATAAATAATTTTAAAAAATTATTGTCTCCCTAACGAACCTTCTTAGATATTTTCCCTTACTTGTCCTCACTCCACAGTGAAATTTTAATACCACAGATATATTGGATATCTGTTTATGTACTGTATGCACATCTGTAAGATTCTGTGTCCCTCAAGGAGCAAAGTTCACCCCTGTTGAGAATGTATGTCTAGGTTATGAGGTCTCTGTCTGCCGCTGGTTGTTCCCATGGTGGAATTGGGAGAGGAAGGGGGTTGGTTGGCTGTGAGGTTATTTGATCCGTGTAATCATTTCTCTCTTCTATTCCACTGGGTGAGCCCTCCATATCGGCCCCTCTGCTCTCATTACTCTCCCTTAAACTAGCTCTAGGCTGTCCAGATTCCATTCATGTGGTAATGCTGTTTCAACACACTCCCTTTCCCAAAGGAGTGCCCAAATCCTCAAGACCCAGGTCAAATGTCTTCTTCTCCAGAATCTTTCTGGCCAATTAAAACAATTGTACAAAAGTATTTCAGTGTTAGATGGGGAAGCCTCTTAGACAGTCACGATTTTCTCAACTTGCATTTTGCAGATGAGCAAACAAGCTCAGAGAGGGCAAGGGGCTTGCTTAAGCCTGCACAGCAAATCTATCAGCGGTAAAAACCATGACTGTATTTTAAGGCCAATACTTTCCATCTATCTTACTTACTCCCTAAGGTATGTTTATTCCTCCTTGCATCATTTGGGTCTGACACAGAGGTGATGATTGTGGCGAGTCACAATACACATCAGCACATTAAAACATTAAAGGCTCTGACAAGTCCTGCAGGAAAACAAGTAATTTTACTTTTGTGGAGTGCAGCTTTCCTTAAGTTTGTTTGATCTCAGAGTGTGTTTGTGACTGTAAAACTGACTATGTGCCATGCACGTGGACACGAGAATATAAGACTATTTACAGTCTTAAAATAGCTCGAAATGGGAAACAAGCCCAAATCCATCAACAAAAAAATATGTAAAAAACTCTGATATGGTCACACTGTGGAATATTATACAACAGTGAAAAATGAATAAGCTATAGCTCTTCACAGCAACATGGATGAATCTCACCATACTATGTTGACAAGAGGAAGCCAGACACAAAATAAAAATTACATGATTAATATTACTGCTATTATTATTTCAATTATATGAAATCCAGAAATAGGCCAAACTAAATCGTGCTGCTCTCAGGTCTAAAGAAAACCCAAGGAAATGACCATCACCAAAGTCAGGAGAGGTACGAAATCTCACGGGGAGGAAGAGAGGCAAGCAGGCACTTAGGTTCTGTTTCTGGTCTGATGGTTACACAGGTGTTTGCGTGATAATTAATCATTCAATTGTGCAAAACTAGGTTTTTCTGCACTTTGCGGTATGTGATATTTCACAGTTGAGAGTATAAAAGAGGTAGTGCTGGCTTTGGCTCAGAGAATGAGCTCTGGAGGCTCTTGTAGCCACCCAGGCACAAAATGATGGTGGCCTGGACGGCTGGGACAGAGAGAAGCAGAGGGATCCGAGAGGGACTTAGCAGATAATTTGGCGACTTCCAGCACGTTCATCAATGCATTTGGGCTCCTGGCTTTTAAACATACCTTCTCTTCACCATCGTTACTTGGTCATCAGAACAGGGAGGTCAGAAGGGCTTCATCGAGGGTGCCTGGCAGAGGAGAGGCTGTGGAGAGTATCAGAGAAGCCCAGGGAAAGGCAGCCAGGAAAAGAGACAGGAGAACTGAGTGCAAAGAGAGAGTAGCGAAGAGACTGTTCCTCACAGCTGTCAGCATGGGGGCCCCAGGCACCCAGCGTTCCATTAGCTTTTTCTCTGGGATTAGTTTATTGGCCAGTGTGCACAGGTGGGGTGGCAGGCTGGCCAGCATAACCTATACAGATGTGGTCGGAGTGGGGGCCAGCAGGACTCGGGTGGACCTAACCCCTGCCCCAGGCCCGGAGCAGTTTGTATTTTCTAGTGCCTTCTCTCCCGCCTCCCAGGGATGGCCACGGTGTTTTCTGTCTGGCCGGCCAGGCCTGGCCATGCTCAGGAACACAGGCCCCTTCAGAGGTGCCCCCCAGTCGGCCGAGCCGTCCGAGCCCTGACAAACTCTGAGGAAAGCGGGCGTCGCAGCCCCAGCTGTGTAAATGTTTTTGGTTTTCCTGCTGAGGCTGGGGGTTGAGTCGGTGCCAAGACAAGCCTCACTTGAGTTTTCTTTGGCAAGGCAGCCCAGCTCAGGAATGTCGGGCGAACTTTCCAAATGGGATGGTTGTTGGTGGGACCTCGGGCTGAAAGCTGAGCCCTGGGTACATTCTGCCATCATCTAATTACTGCATCCCCAATTAGAGGCAAGATGCTGCAGCCCGGCCTGGTCAGATGGGAGCCATTTTCTCTGGTCACCCTCCTCCTTCTCGGAGGGGCTGGGGCCATTCAGGGGGGTTCTGTGGGCTCCTCAAGTGGGCATGGGTGAGAGGGTGGCTTTCAGCATCCAGAAGGTGATGGAGCTTTCAGGGGCGGGTGGGGGGGTGTGTACTCCATCCCAGGCCCTGGCTGTGAAGTTGGGAGAAGAGCCCACGTAACCACTGTGGGCTGTGTGTTTTTCTTCTTGTTGAACTCCATTTGGTTGACTGTGACTTGGATCTTTCTTGGTGGATCTCACAGAAGAGAAACTCTAGAGCAGGGTTTCCACATGCAAAATCCTCCAGGGGCAGGTGAACTACCTACATGAGTGAAATTGGCCAGGAATGAGGCAATATGGAGGGGTGGGGACTGGAGCAGCCTGGGGAGCTCCTGCCTCATCTAAAGGGGTAAACGCTTCTTAGCTCCAGCCAACTCTGACTCTGGGCGAACGTGACTCTGACCTGGTCCAAACTTCTGAAGTTCCAAGATAGACCCCAAATCCGTCTTTTATGCGAAATCTCCCGATCTTTAAATGTTGGCAACTAATTTCATTTTTAAAAAAATTGACGAAGCGCGATGCTAGCCAAACAAAACACATCTGGGAGCCGGATGAGGCCTCCAGACCATGCATGTGTGACCCCTGGTCTCTAACTTCCTGACCGATGACTGCAAGCTGAGTGGACAGATGGAAACGACGATCTCATCCACGGCAACACTAACAATAACAAAAACCTTTTGTCTGCACTCTGGGCTGACCCGGGCGTTGTGCTGAGCATTTTGTAGGCTGAGCTTCATTTCATTCTCACGTCAACCTGATGGGCAGATCTCATGCGGCCCACTTAACGTCTCAGAGAAGAGATGCAACCTGGCCAAGGTCACATGGTTAATTAAATAAGGGGGCAGAGCAAGGATGTGATCCCAGGTCTGTCTGACTTTGCGCACTAAGCTGAAGGAAAGAGGTTTGTTTTTGTTGTTGTTTAATTCATTCATTCATAGGTGCAACAAATGCTTATTGAGCGCTTACTGTGTGCCAGGCACTGTACTAGTGCTTTGCAAGGATTAAATGAGGGAATATATTCAAAGCACAAAGAGCACGTAGTAAGTGTTCAGTATGTTGGCTCCTGTTATTATCACTATTATCTAGAGGCATCTATCTACATGTAATGCATCCTGCACAGGCCATGGTGGGGGGGGTGCGGTGGGGAGGTGGTTGTAAAAATATGAGTAACGTGTAGCCTCTTCTTCTGAAGATACCCGGCCTCATTGGTCTCAGCTAGATGCTTCCATTGACTTTTTCCATGACCCTGGGGTTGACCTTCTCATCAGCAATCTGTGAAATGGGTAACAGTGTGGTCCCAATCAGAGTCACTGGACAAAGGAGCGCAGCTCGTGGTGGCAAAGCTCTAGATGTGAGTGGTAGGGGGAGGCCTTGGCCATCTTGGTCCCCCAAGGGGCAACAGTGATGCCCGAGAAGGTGCCCAGCCATTTGGGGGTTAGTGGGCTTAGGGGAAAGCCAGCCAGCCCTGCAGTATTGGGGAGACAAAGTCAAGGTGTAGGAGGGCACCAGTGGAGGTCCTGAGCCTTTCTCTGGGGGTTCAGGGGAGTCTGGACAAAAGTCCCCAGAGCAACCTGCCATTGATAGTTTGCAAAGCCTAACTGTGAATTCAGCCTTCCCCAGCTCATAAGAATTTGCTGGCTCCCCAGTGCCTCCTGCACTGGCCATACTGAGCCCTGGATAGAAGTGTGCCTGAGTGAGTGTGCATGAACAAGTGAACACCACATAGGTGCAGGCAGCCTAGGGCTGGGCCAGTTCTTATTGATCCACCTGGTCATGACTTCAACTCCGCGTGGAACACAGTTTAAATGGGATTGGGTGGAGAGAGTCAGGACTTGACATTCCAAGAATTCTAGGGACATCCAGGAGTTGGGGATCCCCAGAAGAGAGACAAGGCAAACCCAAGTGCTAACTTCTTGGTTTCATTTTGGTCCCGTTTCATGACTTGAATTCCTGCTAGGAGACTGTCTCTTCATCAGCTCAGACTGCCTGAACAAAAATACCATCAACTGTGTGGCTTAAAAAGAGAAGTTTATTTCTCCCAGTTCTGGAAGCTGGAAGTCCAAGGTCAGGGTGCCAATACAGTCGGGTCCTGCTGAGGACCTTCTTCTGTGTTGCAGGCTCCCGACTTCTTGTGTTTTCATACAGCAGAGAGCTAAGAGAGGAAGTAAGCTAGCTCTCTCTTGACTCTTATAAGGACAGTAATCACGTTTATAAGGACTCTACTTTCATGACTTTGTCTGATCCTAATTACCTCTCAAAGGTCCCGCTTCCTAATACTATTGCATGGGTGGGGTAAGGTTTCAACATATGAATTTTGGAAGAACACAAACATTGACTCCATCACAGAGAGTGAGCTCGTTTCAGACCTGGAGCGAACACCAATCTTGACAAGGAGAACCACAATAACTTGTGTTTATTGAGCATTTATTATATGCTGAACACAATGGAACGCCATTGGATCCTTACACTTGCCCTAGTATTCCCATTCTACAGAAGGGAAAACTGAGCCTCAGAGAGAAGTCTTGTAGCAGATCAGTGGTGAAGCCGGAACTTGAACCCCAAGCCTGTTTGCATCGAGATGCTGTTTTTACCAGCACATCCTGTTTATCCATAATCCTTGACAAAGCAGACGTCATTGCTATCCCCACTCCCCAGGTGGGAGAAGAGGCCCCAGAGAGGCCCATACATAGGCCCCCAGCCGTGTGGAGTGGACCTAGGACTCAGGTCCTCCTCCCAGCACCACCCTCCCACAGCCCTACGCCCCTGCCATAGCACGTTCAATGGATGGGTCCCACCCCCCTATCAGATGTGGTTGAAATCGGATCAGATATGATCCGCAGGGTCTCTGGGGGCTGACAGAAGCCCCCAGGCCAAGGGTGTGTGGTGGCAGGTGGGGTGGGTGGGGTGGCATGCCACCCACCCTTCCCTTGGGGCCTTTCCAGAGCCCAGAGCCTAGTGCACCTCCAGAGGTAGGTGATTTGGAATCAGAGCACATGGCTCTTCCAGGTATGTAATGAGCAGGGAGTGAGCTGATAGATATGCTAATTTCATTATTCATGTACATAATTACAATCTAGAAGTTGGCAGCTTTCTAGGTAATGACAGGAGGGAAAGGGAAATTTACCTAACTTTTGTAATGTATGTGTGGTATTATTTAACTCTTAAATTAAGATCAGGGACCTAATTCATTCCACACAGCCTGTGGCTGTGAGGCACCAAAAGCTGAATTCACTGCATCTCTGCTGGGTAATTTTTCCTTCCTTCAACAAAGATCTATATGTGCCAGGCTTTGTGCCAGTCTGGAGATTGCCACGGCAATGGAAGCCCATCTCTGCCCTGGCATCTCCTGGTCCAGGACACAAATAAGTGAAGCAAGAATTTGGTAGCACAGTGTGAAAGGAGCACGAAGGAGGAAGCGCAGACAGCAGCAGGGGTTCGGGGCACGGAGGGAGAAGCAGAGAGGGAGTCAGAGAGGGCTGCCTGGAGGAGGAGGCACCTGCACTGGATTTGAAAGGTGATGGGTAAGAGTTGTGCGATGCTAAGAGTAGAAAGTCATTTGAGTGGGTGGGGGGAAGGGGAACAGCTTGGGCAAACTCTAAGAGATGAGACTGTGGAGTTTTGGAGGATGCTGCGCTAGAAAAATGGGAGTGGAGAGCTGGCATGCAGTTCTGAGAATAGGACTCTCATGATTCAAATTTTAAAATCGCATGTGCTCAGTCTCGCTAGGAACACCAGCATGTGGAAGCTGAAGTATCTGGGGCCCATAACCCCTCCAGCACCTCCCAATGCTAAGGCCTGGGAAAGGACACTTGAGGAGGTGTCTTTGAAGCCCATTTGGTGCCTGCTGGCCCTCGGCAGAGCACCCAGCTGGGGCAGGTAGGACCCAGGCACAGAAAAGCCCTGCAAAGCACTTGGAGCCCAGCCCTCTGAGCTGGGAGGGGGTACGGTACTGTCCAGAGTGGGGCCCCTGAAATCCCCAGCAGCCTGTGAACAAAGCCAGCTTTGGGCTTTCACCCAGCTGGACGTGGGGGCTTTGCAAAGGGGCCGGTCCCCTTGGGGGTGTGAAATTCTTGATTAGGGCCACAGTAGTCGGCCCCCTCCCTGATGTTGCTCTTCCTGCCCCCTCCCCACACTTGGGGGAGAGAGAACAGCTGCACAAACACAGGCCGGGAGGCAGCTGGGATGTGAGATTCCGTCTGGCCAGCAGCCCAACACCCCACACGTGTACCCCATGGACACTTTCCCGGGAGAGTATGTGCACGACACTTATGAGTGTGTTAGCCGGCCAGTGGAGGGTGGGAAGGTTACTGCGTGCGTGTGTGTGCACAGGCGTGTTTTGGGCATACGCATGTGCAGAGTGTGTTGGCTGTGTGTGTGGAACATGAGTTAGGATGTGGGTATATTGACCGTGTGTGCACACAGGTGTGTAAATGCAAAGGAGTGGGAGGTGTGTGCATGTGGGTGTGTACATTAAGTATACACACATGTATGTTTGTGTGCACATGGCAATTGTGTTGACACGAACGTGCAAACGTGTGGCGTGTGGCATGTATGCACATGCATGATTATGTTGGCACGTGTGTGTAAAGGATGGACATATGTATGCTACATGTGTGATTGGGTTGGGGGTGTATGTGTGTGGAAGGTACAGGTGTGTGTGCATACGTGTGTGATTGTGTTTTCCATGTGTGTATACGGGATAGGTGCATGTGGGAGATTGTCTTGGCCTTTGTCTGTGTGCGTGTATAAATGATGGGGTGTGTGTATGTCTGTGTGTGTGTGTGTGTGTGTGTGTGTGTGTGTGATGCATTGGAAAGAGAAGGGGCTTGTTTGTGATGTCATGGCAGGTGAAGTTCTGAGTCAGGTCTCAGCCGCTGCCCAAGCCCCAGCGTGACAACCACAAGGAATATACCCGCCTCTGGGGTGCCCATCGCCCAACTGCTGGCATCTCCCCCATCAATGACCCAGTTCCTCCCTCCGGCTAGTCCCGTGGCTCGGAGGGAACGGTTTGTTTTCCTTCAAGTCCATCTTTCTATAATTGTTTCCATGTATTTCCTTTGATTTGTAGTTTGAAATCCACTCCCACCCCACTCCGCTCCCCCACCCAGGGCCACGCTCAGTTCTGGGAAGGCGGATGGAGGCCGTCTCCACTGGGCCAGCCCCGGCGACGTGAGGCTCTCCGAAGCACCAGGCACCCGACGGCGTCCCTGACACCCCTCCCGTCACCGAGCCCTCCCAAGTCTTGCTTGAAAGTCAAGCCTTTTATTGAAAACAAAAGGACCCTATTTTGTTCGCTGAGGAGACAACTCGCCTGAAGCTCTCAGAAGCGGGGCAGCCTGCAGAACAAGCCCTGATGAGAACCGAACCCCGACTTTGAAACCCAGGCCTTGTTGTGCCTACTACACTTCCTCATGGACCCTCCTCATTCCCCCCTGCTTGGCCTCCCGCTGTCAATCAAGCTGTCCACTGCAGGAAAGGGGCAAACACGAGCCAATGGCTGTGAGGCGGTTCAGGATGAGTTTGTAGTAACATGGAGACCGCGGGAAATGTATAGGATTCCACATTTCGCATTTCTCTGGATCCCTCATTGAACCAGTAATACATCCCCCCTTCTCGCTAACACACTTTTTAAAATGTTAATAGACTGTAAATTACTTTCCCTTTTATTCTTCTTAAAATAAGCGTTTCCTCTTGTCGATGGAAGACGACGCTGGAGTTACGGGCTTGGTTTTATTACTGTCGAGAGGAGATGGACTGTTAGAGAGCTCATACAGCTTTTATAGGAACTATTTTATTTATAAGAATTTTCCTAATGTCAGATGGATGTGACATGCCTGGCTTCTTTCTGCCCAATCTGGTAGCGAAGAAGGGAATTTAGCATAGCCTGGGCTGGGGTTGCATTTCCTCACCCTGAAATTCCGGAACTAGGGAAGGTATTCGTTCTTTAGCAGCCCTAATACAATGGGCTTCCAACTTCTTACTTGCATACTTCCGGTGACAGAGAACTCACTTCCTACGAAGACAGCCAGTCTCCAGTGCAAGCTTGGACTTCTTTCCTACACTAACATCCATTTATTGGTCCCAGATTCACTCTGTGAAACTAGAGAGAAAATCTCCCCACAGACCACCTTTGGAGCCTCCCAGAGATTTGAAGGCAGCCACCATGCCCAATTCTGTGTCTTCTTTTCTCTGCATATAATAGCCTCCTGGTTCTTTAAGTATTTCTCCATCACCTCCTCATTTCATCCACTCTCCAAAATGTATTTGGAATTATTTTCTCCAAGGTCAGAAGGACTATCTAAGCTTCTTTTAGTTACCAAGACCAGCATTTCCATTAGTACTGGAAAATTCCAGTTCTGGTCATGTTTGTAAGGATTTCATTCTCAAATGAATTTTGGAAAGGCTGGGCTAAGAAAACAGAAGTAGATTCCTTTGCAGCAGGCCTTATCAAAGCCTTTATATGATTCATGAACACTGACTCTCCAAAGCGGGGAAAGTATGCAGCATTTTACAAACCCAAGTGACTGGAGCCATGGATTGTCAAAGTGCATCCCAGAGGGTATGTGTACCCCAAACAGTTTGGAAGTGCTGTTTTAGCATGGCTCTGGGGTGGTAAATGTCAAACAAAAGGCTACTGCACATTAACTCATAGAAAACCAGCATATTGGTTCTGCTATAATATGTCCCCACAGCGGTGTCTGTTTATCTGGGTGTGTCAAAATGGTACTTGTGGACTGACACAAGGATACACTCATACTAGATTCTCAGCATGGCGCTGTGCACTTTGCCTCCCCGCTCCAGGCTCAGTTTTCCCATTACGTGCAATGAACAAGGTGAATCAGGTAACTTTTCCAGGTCATCCTCAGCCCTGACCTGCTGGGAAACTATGGTTTGGGGCAGGTGGGTTTGGAGTCATGAGACACTCATGGTAGAAAAGGAACCCAGCTCTGCCGTATATTACCGCTGGGACCTTGGCAATGACTTCGTCTCTCTGACCCTCAGACTCTTTTTCTGTGATCTGTGGTTCATCTCAGTGCATTCCTCACAGGGCAGTGGGAGCCCAAGTCCCAGCACAGAGGAATGCAAAATAAATGCCAGTGGCTCATTCATAGCTTTCAGAAGGCGTCACCTGGTGCTGTCTCTCCTGACCATCCTTACTCCAGCCAGCCCGAACTTCCTGCATGGCCTTAAACATGCCAAGCCTTCCCCTGCACAGGACGTTGCACGCTCCATCCTTTCTGCCTAGGACACACTTTCAGGCTGTATCCTCATGGCGCATGGTGGATGCTCAATAAACAATGCCTGACCTGTTGTGAGATGAAGGTCCTGAAATGTCTTCTCCTTCCTAAGGGCCCCCAGGTCATGCCCACAGTCTCGCAAGGCCTCAGATCTTCCCTTGTTCTGCCTTGAGGGAACAAGCAGCCCACCCCACACATCCACCCCCAAATGCCCATTCGAGCAGCTCCCTGCAGCCCCCGAGGCAGGGAGGATGTCAGCTGTGGGTTGCCAGTCACACACGCTGGCCACCCAACCCAGCTGTGGCCCCTGCTCAAGGTCACCTCTACAAAGTGCAGGTGGTATGATCAGGGCAGATTGCTGTCCCCTTTCGCAGTTGCTCGTGCTGGCCACCAACTTAATCAATCTTGAACAATTGGCCATAGGCTTGTTTCCTTAAAAAATGATGTTTCCTCTAATTACCTCCGACAGGATGTGATGCCAGCTCCTTCTTCTCCCTTTTCAACTCATCAGAGCACGTGTAAGCGTGGCGGCTGAGATAATTGAATATCTTCTTTAAACCAACAGGCTGGAAGGGGTGGTCTGGCCTCCCAGGGCTGAGCAGGACCCCTGATGCAGTTCCAAGAAGCCAATATGGGGCATCCTCTCTGAGAACTGGGCAGTGTCTATGTGCTCAGAAGTCTCTGCTCATCCAAATGTCACCTGCCATTGATTTGTCACACGCCTGATAGTCTACCATTTGTTGCATCTTTGGGTTGAGGGTCATTGAGGTTGACCCTCAATGCCCGATGCCTTGGGCTTAAATACCAGCTGGGCCACTTTTGAGCTGTGTGATTCTTGTCCAGTTGCTTAACCTCTCTGTGCCTCCGTTTCCTCATCTGTATAATGGAGGTACTAGTGGTATCTCATTGGTTGTAAGTAGAGCAGTGTCTGCACATAGCAGGTGCTGTATCGGTGATCACGGTTGCTGTCAAAGGGCCTTCGGTGGGAGGCGGGAGGTGGATTTCATGGAGGATCAGTGTGGACCCCACTGTGAGAATTACATTTTCAAGTTAAACTTTTGACCCCTCAGGCCGATATTTCTGGGAAGTGAGTGAATCCCATTGTGGCTGCAGAGAAACACAGAGTTCAAGAGACGACTTGTGATCAGAAAAGCTAAAGCAGCCAGGGTGCTAGGAGATCACTTGGACCAACCCCCTTGCTTTTCATACGGGGAAACTGAGGCCCAGAGCAGAGTAAGAACTTGCCCAAGGTCACACAGGGAGAGAGATGGTGATAAACTCAGGCTTAATGGAAATTGTCACAATAAAGAAGATGCATTTATTGAGCACTTGCTATGTGCTGCGTGTGCCCCTTGGACTCTCTCATTTAACCCTCACCACAGCCCTTGGAATGAAGCCAGTCTGAGTACTTTCCCCATTTCCCAGATGAGAAAACTGAGTCTGTGAGGTCCTGAGCCACATTCGGCTTGTAAGTGCAGAATCAGGATTGGAACCCCTGTGTGTCTAACCCAGAGCTGGCATTTGTATCCACTTGGCTCTCTGATGAGGGGTTTGGAGACACGAGGTGAGGCTGGAACCCCTTCTGCAGTTCCACAGAAGACACTTTGCTTCCCAGGTTTACTATATGGGGTCTTCACATATGTGGAGCCACGACTACCAGGTTGAAACCTTCCTTTTCAGCACGGATAGGGGCTCCTGCAAGAGCTCTGACCCAGACAGGCAGCCCTGGGGGGGTCTCTCCTGATAAGGAGGGAAACGGGAGCTCCTCGCCACTCTTGTGTGGGCCGGACCACTGGGGGTTGCCCTCCTCTCCAGCTGCCTCCCCACGCCTCTTCCTGCCCACTCATCCAGGATGCCTCAGTGGCAGTGACCTTGTCTTCCAAGAGCCAGACTTTTTCCCCCTCATCAGCTTCACAGTGAAGAATTTGTTTCCGCTGAACTGTCCCATGACACACACAGCCCGCGTCCGGAGGGCTTAAGAAAACCAGTGCAAGTTGCCTCTGCTGTCATCCTCTGTAGGATGCTGGGTGTGTGTTGGGATGGAGGGGACTGTCCCCGAAGGGAGGGTTGAGGTAAGGAAGACATTTTCTTCATTTCCCCACAATATCCGGAAGTCATTTGGGAACGCCTGGACCCAGCAGGCTGGCAGAGCACTGCCTGGCCACCTTCCTGCCCACCATCGCCTCTGCCAGCAACTTATCCCACATGCTTCCCTTCCCATCTCACCCCAGGCGCCCCCAGGCGGGGCACACCGGCCCCTCTGCAAATCCTAGGCAAGACGACCCCTTCCTCGGCAGACGAATGTCTGTCTCTCAGTAATTAAACAGGTACTTGTTGTGGAGCAGGAGAAACCTTGAACTTTCTGGGAGAAAACATTGTATTTCCGGGACAAGTGGTGCTCAGCTGCTGTGAGCTTTAAAACATGTTCCCAGCCTCATTCTCCATGGGGCCCGCAGGACACCAACCCCAGGAGGAGAGGAGGCGTGGCCACGTCCAGCTTCTGGGGGGGTGCACTGGGGCAGCTCGAAGAGCACTGGACCGAGAGTCCTGAGACCCAAACAAAAATGAATAATAATAATAATAATAACAATAATAATGATAGAATGCCTGTTATCGAGTGCTCACGATATGCCAGGCACAGTAGAAGCATCCGATGCTCACAGCCCCTTGAAGAAGAAAATTTCTACCATTCCCAATTTGCAATTTGCAGAAGGGGAAATTAGGCTCAGGAGGGGAGCAACTGGTCAAATACCCTCATCCCCCACCTGTAAGTCCCGGAGCCATCAGAGCCCAGGCCTGTCTGGGTTAAGTTCTTGGTCTCTTTGAGCCTGGTGGTCGCTCTTGTTTGTTCTATCTCAGGCTTCAAAGCAATGGCTTTACTGAGTGATCTGGGGCAAGTCATTTGCCTTCTCCATTTCCCCCTTGAGCAGACGACCTCTGCCCCAAGGCAGACTCCTGCATGTGGGCGTGTAGGGGACGGCACGCTTTATGTGTGCAACAGCTTACCGCCGTGCGTTCACACCCTGTGTGCCCTCTGGGCTTGTGCCAGCACAGCGTGTGCACTTGTGAATGTGTGTGGGACGCGTGCATGTGCCTGGGACGCAAGACCCGCTCAATTCTCCGCCTGCTTGTTGTGTGACCTTGACTCTGTGGCTTTCTCTCTCTGAGTCTTTGTTTTCTCGCCAGCAACATGCAGCTAATCTGTGTATCTCCCATGTAGAGGTGCTGGGGAGTCATAGTAGGTGCTTAATTAATACATTTTTTTAAAGGCTAGTGTACCACCTGAGGTTGGGGGTGGGCCCCTGAAGACTCCAGATCCATTTGCAGGTCTGCCCCGTGCTTCCATTCATTCAACACATAGGTATTTATCAGGAACCCATATGTACCCAGAACCGTGATTTAAGGAGACAAGGTCCCTGCGCTCATCGTTCTTGTGGTCTCATGGAGGAGACAGGCATGAACTAAGGTACCACATCAATAAAAATTCCATCCACCCAAAGGTTGGTCGGTCTGTGGGGAGCTGAGAATATCTACTGGGAGGATAAGGTTGGAGACGCTTCCCTGAGGAAGTGATACTCCACCTGGAATCTGAAGGATGAATTAGATGTATGTAATTAAATAAGAGGGGGAGACAGCAGTGCAAAGGTCCTGTGGTGAGCAAACCTGGTGAGGGTCAGCCCTGAGGAAAAACAATTTTCATGTGTCTAGGAAGAGGGGCAGTGTGGCTTAGGGGGGCTGTCAGGGGCTAGTCATTGTGGCTTCAGTGGGGTTTTGCCCTTTATTTGAAGAGCTCAGAAGCCATGAAAGGTTTAAACGGGCATGACAGGATCCGAAAAGTTCCCTATGGCTACCTCAAACCGGGAGTGCACGGTGGCTCCGGAAGAGGGATGTATACAGCTGATCCTTCTGTGTCAGTGGTCCTTCCCAGGGCACCCCAAGGGGAGGGCTGGGGCTGCACATCCTGTTGAGAAGCAAGGAGCCAGGAGCCCCCCCAACCCCCAAGCTGGTGGGCTCATTTACATGATCCCAACTTAATTCTCCCAGGGTATGCAAATGTATGCAAACCACAATCCAGGAGAGGCAAAAATAGCAGGGCACATTAGCATCCCCATAGGAATATTGCTTTATGCAAACGACGAGCTTGGGGCTTGCTGAGTGGGCGGAAGTGGAAGAATGCCAGTCTGGGGGCTCCAGTGAGTCCACTCTCCAGGCCTTTACCCTGGCCAGGACACTGCTCCCAGGGGAGGCTCCAGGAGGTGGGGCAGGTGGTGGATGGAGGGCCCTGGCTGCTCAGTGTCCAGTGTCCAGGTAGGGTCTTCAGGGTGGAAGGACCCCCGACCCCACGCTACCCTGCCCTGGCCTCCACCTTCTGACTCTCTTTTCCTCCTCCCTCCCCTCTTCTGCTCCAGCCTTCCCAGCCTCTACAATCTCACCTTCCTCTGCTTCTCTTTGATCATTTTTGCTTTTTTTCTCTTCTCAGCCTTTTCCAGCCTTTCCTTTATGTGGCTTCTCTCTGCCTGACCTCCTGGTCCTTCTCCCTTGACAATTTACTCTGGTGTCCGCTTGGTCATTGTCTCACTCTGGGCCTCCATCTCCAATCTCTCTCTCTCTCTCTCTCTCTCTCTCTCTCTCTCTCTCTCTCTCTTTCTCTCTCTCTCTCCTCATCCCTATCTGTCCCTGAGAGTTCCTGTCTTTCCTTATCTCTGTCTCTATGTCTTTCTCCTCTTCTGTCTGTCTTTCTGTCTCTCTCTTGATATGCATCTTTCTTTGCCCCTGTCTTTCTGTCTCTGTTGGCCCCTCTTTGTTTTGTTTGAATTTGTTTTTCTCTCTCTGTCTTTCTGTCTCTCTTGTTCTCTTTAAGCTCTCTCTTCTCTCTGCTTCATTATCTTTCTGTTGTTTTTTCTCTGTAGTCCCTCTCCCCAGCCTCCCTCTTTGCCTCTCCCCTGCATCCTCTCCTTCAGGAGTCCTGGGGACCATTCCAGGACATGCAACAGTGTCCCCTTGCTCATGTCTGGGCCAGGGGCTATTGGGCCACATGGAGAGGTGCAGGGACCACTCTACCTCAAATTCAAGTGGACACCCAGACCCTTGACTGCAGCCCTGTCCAGCCAGCTGTGGGTTTTGAGAAGGGCCTGGGTCTTCCCAGATCACTGGAAACCTAGGCCTGGCCCAGGTCTGGCTATGGTGGCCTGGGGCTGCCTGAGGCTGGGGCATTGGGCAGAGAGTGCAGAAATCAGCCAAATTCTCTCTGGGCAGCAGCAGGTCCCGGCAATAGACACTCCTGGCTGTATGACCTCTGCACATGGCTTCCTCTCTCTGAGCCTCAGTTTCCACCTCTGTAAATGGGTTGATACTGGTGTCCAAGCCTTGGACTTGCTGTGGGAACTTGGCCTGATGCACTGGCATTGTTTACATGTGTTGCACTCAGTCAACAGCCTCTAGTACTGTCATCATCATCATCATCATCATCATCGCTACTGTATTTTCACTTCAGCTTTCTGTGCCTCAGTGTCCTGGAAAACAGGAAGCATATTTCTCATGTCCTAGGGTGGTTGGAGAACTGAAGGGATAGTCGCAAACCCGGCACTTAGTAGGTGTTCAATAAAAGGCCTATTTTTTTTTTTTTCTGCCCTTCTCATACTAGCTTCGTGACTTTGGCAAGGCATGCCCGCCCTTTCTGGGCCTGAGTTTTCTCATCTGGAATGAGATCGGCACACAGCATCCTCTTGCAGTCTTGTTCTGTGTCCTCTTGGCCAGGCTGGACTGGGCTGGGACGCCCCGAGGTTGGCTGCCAGTCGGTGGTGACTCCACAGTGCCACCACGTGGCCACCCAGATCACCAGGAGGCAGGCTTGGGGTCTGGGGCTGGGGGCAGAAGTGTGTCTGACCTCTGTGACCTTGCCAGACTCTCCAGGCTCATTGCACGGAGAGGAAGAGATCTGCCTAAGGCCCAGTGCCAGGAGACGAGGGAAGTGGAGGCCTGGACTGTGGTCCTGGACCTGCTCAGACTTGCTGGGTGATCATGGGTCAGTGCCTTTCCTTCTCTGAGCCATGCTTTCCGCCCACATCAGATCAGCACTGGAAACTGGAAGCCATCCTCCATCCCTGGGGCCAGTCCAAGCCTCATTACGCTGATGGCTCACAAATTTTATTAGACGCCTACTCGGTGCTGTGTACCCGGTAAACAACAACAATGATGACGATGATGGTAGTAACTGTCCACCAATAATGATAATTTATTCTAGGTCAGGCCTTGTGCTAAGCATTTGATCTGCACCAGCTCATTGAATTAACATGAGGCAGCATTTTCTAAGCCCTTTATAGAAATTAACTCCTTTAATGCTCGCAGTAAAGTGAGGTTCAGAGGGAATTGATTTTTTTTCATTAAATTATTCACTATATATTTGCTGAACACCTACTGTGTGCTAGGCACTCTCTTCCGCACTGTGGCCAATGGTGAACGGCACAGATACTGTTGCAGCTCGTGTGGGTTCACAATTTAGTGGGGGAACACACAATGAGCAAACAAAGCCCCAATGAATGCAAAATGGGAACACCCTGTTAGAAAGAATTGGGAAACACTATAAGGAAAAGAATAGGGAACAGTGAGAGACAAGAGGAAAGAAGGCAGGGTAATTAAGGAAAGGCAGCCTGGAGAAAATGACTGAGGCCTGAGGAAAGATGAGGAGCCTGCAAAGTGTGGAGGCTGAGGGAATAGCCTGTGCAAAGGTCCTGAGGTAGCAAGAAGCTTGCCCCATTGAGAAACTGACAGGAGACCTATGGAAGACCTTGAACCCAGAGCACCCTCCACACCCCCAGACTGTAGTGGGCACTGAAGTTTATATCAAGGGCTCTCAGACTCTGAGAAAATCTCCAGGGAAATTTTCAAGAAATACCTAGGCCTGTGCACTTCCCATCAGATTCTTTGGAGGTGGGGTTCGCTCAGGTCATTATGGTCAGTCAGCTCCTTACCAATTCCAAAGGGCAGACTAGGGGTCCCTCAGACTCCACGGCTGGGGCCTTGCTGAACTTTCGTGACCCAGTGGCTGGGGGCTATGTAGGGAAGAGGGTTACTTTTGAGGATTTCATGTATTAATAATTTCCCCCTTTGGCGCAGCTCTGCCCCCTGAACAAGTCTCTATGGGGAGTCCAGGCTTATGTCCCAGATGCCATGTGACAGTGGTGCCAATGAGTTAAACCACAAGGGCCTCCTAGGGTAATATTTACACCATAACAACCCCCCTAGAACCTGGAAAACTCTCCCACAGCCTTCAGCAGGCCCCTCTGAGTTGTGCCCAGGAACGTCTTTCTCTGACCATTGTTGGCCCCCTAGGGGACTGTCTGGCTGGAGAAAGAGACTCAGGCACATCTGGCCTGCAGGAGTGATTGGCAATGTCTGCCTGGGCTGAGGGATAGAGTGCAGGAATAGACTGGCAGTGTCTGTCCTTGGATGCAGCTTGGAGTTCTGAGTAGCCACTGCTGGTTTACTCTGGCTACACTCAGGCCTAGCACATGGGGTCACCACCCCCGGGGTGGGAGGGATCCAAGCCTATGTCATTGCTTGATAAACTGAGCAGCCTGGCGAGGACGAGGTCTTAGAGCTCTGTTTTCCCTTCTGTAAAGTGGTGCAATGATGATATTAGTTTGCTAGGGCTGCCATAAACAAAGTACCACAGACTGGATGGCTTACACAACAGAAACTGATTTTCTCACAGTTCCGGAGTCTGGAAGTCCAAGAACAAAGTGTGGGCACGGTTGGTTTCTTCTGACTCCTCTCTCCTGGACTTATAGATGGCTGCCTTCTCCCTCTATCTTCACATGGTCTGTTCTCGGAAAACGTCTGTGTCCTAATCTTCTCTTCTTATAAAGACGCCAGTACATTGGGTTAGAGCTAAGGATATCATTTTACCTTAATGACCTCTTTAAATGCCCTGTCTCCAAGTACAGTCACATTCTGAGGGACTGGGGATTAGGATTTCAACCTGATATGAAAATGAATTTTGGGGAGACGCAGTATGAATTTGGAGGGGGACACAATTCCGCCCATAGCAGGATGGAGCATGCACCTTGTAGGTGAGGTGGAGACCCTTCGAGAACTGCCTACCCATCAGCAGCAAACATCTCAGGAGTGACGGCCATACGTCAGGTGATGCTCTTCCTTCCAGTTGTCTGTTGCTGCATGAGAGACCATCCCAAAACTCAGTGGCTGAAAACAATGATACTTATTTTGTTCATGGGTCTGTGAGTCGGGCAGGATTCAGCAGGGATGGCTCAGAGGCCGGAAGTGGGGAACTTCTGGAGGCTCCTTCAATTACGTGCCTGTGATTGACACGGGGTTCAGAGGCTGAGGGTGGAGACTGTAGGTGGGGCTATTGGGTGAAACCCTTGCATGTGGCTGTGGCCTCTCCACGCGTTGTGGGCTTCCGCCCAACGTGGCGACTGGGCTCCAAGGGCAAAGGTCAGAAGAGAGTAGCAGGGACAAGCCACAGTACCTTTCACGACCTTATCTCAGAAGTCATGTCTTCATTCAAATCTCAAAGGCCCACCCACTTTCCAAGGGAAGGAAATTAATCTGCACTTCTTGTTTGGCAAACTCCTGAAAATGTCGCCACAGTCATTTTTGGAAAATACAATTTGCTCCAATTAAAGATGAGGCAGGTGAAGCACACAGGAGGGAAGACTTTACCCAGTCCCGTACAGCAGAAGGACCCCCACCCTACAATTATCCCAGAGAGCCCCTTGGATGTGTCCCGCTCCCCAGCGGGGGCCAGTGAGGTGGCCTTCCTTCCCCAGGCCCCACACAAAGGCTTGTGGCTGAGCCTCCATCTGGCTTGTAGGATGGATTTGTCACCAGGAGAAAAAGAACTGATTTTCTGCTTATTTTTTCCTTCTTATTCACATGTTGCCCAGTGGGGAGTAATCAGGGCTCCTGGTCCTCCTGGCTTGCTTAATTCATCCAAGACCCCTCCTTCCTCTCCCCTACCTCCTCTCCCCTCTCCCTTATTTTCCCTCCCTGGGTCTCTCTCTTTTTTTCTCTTTGTTTCTCTCTCACTCTCTCTAGGCTTCTCTCTCTCTCTCTCTCTCTCTCTGCATCCCTGTCTCTCCCTCCTCCATCTTCCCCCCCCCCCAGTGTTTACACCCCGCTGACATCTTGCATTTCATTTCTGTCCCCTTCAAGGTGTTACTCTCAGGGAAAACTGGCTGCTTATGGCCTGGGTACGATTGCTCAGGACATCTGCCCTGCCCCAGCTTCAACCATCCAGGGAAGGGAGCCGGGAAGGAATGTGCCAGCTGCCTCACTTGCTTATTTTACTAAAAAAAGAAAAAAATTAATAGAGGTGAAATTCACATGACATTGAATGGACTGTTTTAAAGCGAACACTTCAGTGACATTTAGCACATTCACGATGTTGTGCAACCACCATTTCTATCTAGTTCTAGAACATTCTCATCCCTCTAAAATGACCCATTAGCAGCCACTCTCCATCTCCCCTGGCGCCCACTAATCTACATTCTGTTTATTGGATTTCCCTATTTAGCACATTTTACATAAATGGAATCGTACAATATGTAACCTTATGTCTGGCTTCCTTTCACATTCGCAGTTTTCAAGATTCATCCATGTTGCAGAATGTATCAGTACGTCACTCTTGTTTATGGCTGGATAATATTCCATGGTATAGATAGACCACATTTCGTTTATCCATTCCCCTGCTGATGGACATTTGGGCTGGTTCCACCTTTTAGTTATCGTGAAGAATGCTGCTGTGAACATATGTGGACAAGGATTTGTTTGAACACCTGTTTTCAATTCTTGGGTTATATATCGAGGAGTGGAATTGCTGGGTCATATGGTAATTCTATGTTTAACTTTTTGAGGAACTGCCAGAATGCCTGACTGTTTTACTGTGCAGGCCTTAATGATTTCTTTAAAGATACCGTGTGGGCATCGTGAAACCTTCTGTCTGCCGTTGTTCCCCTGCCCATTTATATCTGAGGCAAAGCAGGAAAATCTCAAATCATGTAAGATATTTAGTAGGTAGGGCTAGAAGGTCAAGATTATTCATTCATTCATCCATTCACTAATTCATTGGTAACACATTGACCTAGCAGCCGCCATGTGCCAGGCCCAGGGCTGGGCACTGGGGAGAAATGAATAAGGTACAGTCTATGCTCTTGATCTTGGGGTGGGAGAAAGAGTCACATAAATCAGCAATTAGGAAAGAGCGTGATGCTGTCCCCTATGGAAGCTGTTGAAGGTGTCGGGGAAGCACTGAGGAGGAAGCAGCTCCCTGGGAGGACCAGACAATTCTTGACAGATGGGTACCTCTTTGAGCCGGGTTTTGAGGAATGAATAGGGGTTTGGCATGGGGGCCAAGACAGGGGATACACGCCAGGCCTAAGGAATAGCATGAACCACATGGGGGAATCTGCAGTTATGGGGAGTCTTAGGCGTGGCTAGGGCACAAGGTAAATCTGGTGGAAGTAATACTGACATGGTTGGTATGTTGTTACAAAATAACCAAAGCCTATTAATCATATGCTAAGGAGTCTGAATTCTAATCTTTGGGTGGTGAAAGCCATCAAAAGATTTAAACCTAAAAAAAAAAAAAAAAGATTTAAACCTGAGTGATTAGAGGCAATAAATGTAGCCTTCACTTCTCTGTCTATAAAATGGAAGGATTGTGGTGGCTTGTATCTGTTAGGATAAACTGTGTTATGATGCAGTAACAAATAACCCCACAATCTCAATGGTACAAAACACCAGGTTTTGCTTCTGGCTTACACTACATGTCAATTGTAGGTTGGCTGGGGGATCCGCTGTACGTTGCTATTAATTATAGCTTAGAACTCAGTAGGTAGAGCGGTTACCTTATGCAGCATGGATGATCACTGAGTCAGAAGGGAAAAAGAGAGGAGGGAAGCAGCCCTAAAGCTTCCATGCATGAAGAATATGACGTATGACACCAAAGCCAGTCCCCTGGCCTCACCTATCTCTAAGTGGTCAAGGAAGTGCGGTTCTGCTGTGAGCCCTGGGGGAGAACAAGACATATGAGGCGAGCAGCCTGAATGACCACCACTAAGGTCCTCTCTGAGTTCCTTCCACGTTCATGAAAACAGGACTTTTGCTCATAGATGCTCATTGCAGCTTTGGTTGCAATAGCCTAAAGCTGGAAGCAATCAACATGTCCATCAATGGGGGATTAATTATATGCTGCTACAGGCACACTTTGAAGTATCACACAACTGTTTAGAACAAAACAACGCAGATTGTTATTTGTTAAAGTGGAAAAAATGCCCAACATATATTGTTAAATTAAAAAAAAAAAATCACTCCAAGGTGCAGAATATAGTGACTGGTATGATCTAAATCATTTTAAAAAGATAATTGTATATGTAAATGAGATATATGTATATGATATGTATGATAAACATATGTCTCTCTCTCTATATATATCTATATATCTATATATGACAATGAAGAGTTAACAATTTCTGGAAAAATAATACAATAACAATTAATATTATTATAATTACCTCCAGGGTTAGGGACTGGTTTTGCTCACTTCTATATCCCCAGAGGCCAGCGCACTAAGTAGTTGCTCAGTATTGCACATAGTAGGGGCTCAAAAACATTTGTCAGATGAATGGATTAATATTTCTAAGGAGAGGCATTTGACTCTTCAATTGTATGCTCTTCTGAGCAGTTCGAATTTGTTTTAATTGTATGTGACTATAAGACACAGAATTTGCGTTTTTTATAAAAAGACAATGCCATAAATCCATTTTCTGATCTTCCTCTCCCATCGGCTCTGAAGAAGCCAAGACTTGGGTTCACTTTTCTCTGAGGACATACAAAGAGCAGTAAATAAGTGTAGCTTTGAAAAATCAGGGGAAAAACTGCCACGTCAGTCCTATTAAAAAAAAAAAAATCCCGAAAAATAAACGAGGGTGTACTGCTCGAGTCCCCCCTGCTGCGGAGATATTAGTCTTGTACTGCGCTGGGTCGAGCCTCCCTCGCTCGCCTCCCGGAACGAGCCTGCCAGGGGAGATGGATCACTCCTGAGGTGCGCCCCCCTCCCCACTCCCTGCACTACATGGGGGTTCAATTAGTGGAATCTGTCCCCACGTCTCCGCGACAGAACAACAGCACGCGGCATCTGCGCGACCCTCCGCCTCCATCTGCAGCCCGCGTGTGCAGAGGAAGCAATATATTTTTTAAAATCTTATTTGTGTTAATTGCTTGTGTGCTGATTTCTTGCCTGCCCCTCATCCCCCAACATCAGAACCTTGCTTTTCTGCGAGAATAATATAATGTTCTTGCCAGAAAAACAGCTCAGCTTCACTGAATCATGGGAACGCGTATAACGGCAGGGAGCAAGGAGGTGGGGTCTGCGTGTGGGGTGATGTTGGAAGATGGGGGCTGATGATGGCCGATCGCACTGTGACCTTCATCCTGGCAGAAAGACCTCGCTCCGGACCACGCAGCCCTGTCATTGGGCCCAGACAGCCTCGGTTCAAATTCCGGCTCTGCTCGGGCCCACTAACTGAAGCCTTGGTCAGGTGACATCACTGCTCCCACCTCACTTTTCCCATCTGAAAAATGGGAGAGGGAAGGATAATAGCAGCTATTTCCTGGGGCGTTGTGAGTGCTTAAGGAGGTAGAGAGTGTAGAATAACAGTGAAAAGTGTTCCCTATGAGTATTTTTATATTCTTATGTCACTGTAAAGCCACTTTCTGATAGTCTGGCCACACATGGAAAAGCAATTTTGGGGACCAACGCAAGTATCTCATCGTAGAAGATTTATATTCAGAAAGCCAACAGTCAGCTCTCCTGGGTTTCACGGACATGGACATAATATTGGACAAAGGACCACAACAGCTAAAACTTAAATTGAAGTGGAAATCAAGAGAATGAACATTTACTGAGGGCCTGTGTGTCAGTTGCAGCTTGTGTGTCTATCAGGGCTGCAAACCACCCATCTAGTGTTGTAGAATCTATGAGCTAAAAATAATTTTTACATTTCTAAATAATTAAAAAAAAATGAAAGAATGCTGTCCTGTAACACCTGGAAAAGATAGGAAATTCAAATTCAGTGCCCATAAATAAAGTTTTATTGGCACACAGCCATGTCCATTTATTTACATTGTGTCTAAAGCTGCCTTGGTGCTACAAGGGCAGAGATGAATAGTTGCAACAGAGACCATCTGGCTTGCAAAGCTGAAAATATTTAATAACTGACTCTTTATTGAAGTCGTTTGCTCACCTATGGTATCTTTCACTGCACTGAAGATTTAAAGCAGCTCTGTGAGACTTGTTATCATTGTGAACTCATTTTATAGGTGAATAAACTGAGGCTTTGAGAAGCTAAATTATTCGGCCCCAGGGTTGCAGAGCAGGTGGTTATTCAGCAACAGTATTAGTATCCCCATTTTACAGATGAAGAGTCTGAGGCCTGCAGAGGATATAGTGACTTGCTCAGGGTCATCCAATGAGTGAAATACAGGCAGTGTGAGCACTAGATTCCCGCTCTTACAACTGGGACCATTTTTCTTTGCTCCCACCTTTCTCCCAGGGGACTTACAAGTGAGTATCCTACAGTAATTAGAAGGGGCCATTGCTGATGGCTAGCTGATTCACACTCTGGGAGGCCAAATGCCCCTGCAAGCTGGAAACAGAAGCAGGGCTGCTCATGGAATAGGGAGTGTGTGTGGGGGGTTTCTGGGCCAGGTTTCTGGGACTGGGATAGGGGAGAGGAGAGTTGGAGGAAGAAGAGGATCAGGACGCTCCTGCCTGTTTACTTTCCAGCTTCCTCCGTGGCCTCACTGTCTGTCTCTCACCCACGTGTCTGCCCATCATTCCGACGATGGCAGCAGATGCCACTGGGATGCGTAGAACACGTGTTCTTGTCACCACTTGGTAAATACCTAATTGCTTGTGTCAGAAGTTACATTCTCCAAGCACAGGCTCTAAAACGACAATTCCTCCCCCGGAGGGACGTAGTTTGCACCATATTTTGGCCTTAAAATGATTTTAATTCAGGGTCAGCCTAAATGCCCATGGAGGGGAGTTTGACGTGCACACCCGGCCCCCTCCCATGGAGACACAGTGCTGCTGTTGATGTGCAGAGATGTAGAAGCATGCATGATGTGGAGAGATGCTGATCTGTGTTAAAGAAGTAGGAGCAAGTTTCAAAACTGCAATCTAGGGTAATCACATTATGGCAGCAAACATATTCACAAGTACACACGCAGCAAAGGGAATAGGTGAGGGGTACAAACCTGGTGATGGGCAGACAGAGTCTGAGTGTGGACTCTGTTTATGAGCCATTGACCTTCACCTCTTGAGCCTCCAGTTTTGCGACCTATAAAATGGGAATAGTGAGAGTGCTAACCTCTCAGGGTCGGTGGTGTTTATATGAGATAATGCATATAAATGCTTAGTCTAATCATTTTTCTTAAAGAAAAGCAAAAGAAAGAATGGAGTCTATTTGTAAAGGTGGAGAACTACTGGTCAAAGCCAACCTAGGTATTTATTTGTCAGGGAATTGTGGCCCAGAGAGGGTGAGTGACTTGCACAGGTCACGCAGCAAATGGGAAAGGTGGGAACTAAGACCCGGGGCTGCCATGGAACCCTTTCTGCCAGATCTCATTTTTCCCCCAAAACCATAGTTTGCAGGGAGAAGCACCCACAGGAACTGGGCAGTTCCAAGTCACAGCCCAGTTCAGGCTGGGGGGTGCTATTACGCCTATTCCCATGGGTGACGCATATGTTCCTTACATCAAGATTATAAAGACTTACTTATTGATACTTACTGCTTTGGCCCACACCATCTCATCTACACCTCACGGCAGCCTCTGCTGGATTCTGTTTCCGTTTTCCCCCGTGAACCCCTAAGCTCAGCATACAGTAGGTGCTCAGCAAATATCTGTTGACTGAACTAAGACGACCTCCTTAACCCCAGAGTCCAGGGCAGAAACCAAGGCCCAAGGAGATGAATGCGGAGTCCAGAGTCACAGAGCTGGTTTCAGGTCTGTCTGACCTCCGAGAGAAATTCCAGACACCTAGGCCTGGGGAAGCCATAGGTACCTGCTGGAACTATACCCCCAAGGGGGAAGAACTTGTGAGACAGCAAGAGGAGCTGGGGCAGATACTTTTTGACACAAACACAGAAAAGAGAGTGTAATTTCCCCCTTTTTAGGTTGGTTTGGGGGAGGTCCTGCTATGGAATGAATAATTTGCTTTGCAAAATCAAGTCTCCAAGTCCCTCTGCTTTGGCGCTTGCATTGATATGCTAATATGAGAAGCCTGGGGGACCAGTCTTGGGGCTCTTTGCTCCTAGAGCATTTGTGGAGGCGTCTTTGTGCTGCTATGTGTGTGTGTGGCAGGGAGATGCAGAGCAAGAACAGAGAGGCATGCGCAGCTGGGGGCCGAGAACCCAACTGTACGTAATACGCCTCTAGGGGACGGGAGAGGACCAGTAGTCATTCAGGCAGAGGAAGAGCCTTTCGGAGGGAGAAACGACACTTGTGGCTTACAGGGAGTATTTCAAGGTTCATTGACTCTCCCTCCTCCCTTCCTTTCTTCCTCCCACCTGCCTATCTACCCACCCAGCTATCCACACTCCTACTGACTCATCTCCCCATCCACCCACATCTACCTACTCATCCATGCACCTACCCTCCTGTCCATCCATCCATCATCCATCCATCCATCATCCATCCATCCATCCATCCATCCATCCATCCATCCATCCATCCATCATTGATCCATCCATCTACCATCCATCCATCCAACATCCATCCATCCATCCATCCATCCATCCATCCATCCATCCATCCATCATTGATCCATCCATCTACCATCCATCCATCCAACATCCATCCATCCATCCATCCATCCATCCATCCATCCATCCATCCATCCATCCACTCATCTGCCCACTCACCCATTTCCTCCATCTGCCCTTCCATTCACCCGTCCATACCCCTACCCCAACTTTCTGTCCAGCACACACCAGTGGTGTGCTAGATGACCTGTGGTGTGGCTCTTCCCATTTTTGTAGATGAAGTAATTACCATTCCAAGTAGAATGACAAATAACTCAAGACTCTGAGGTCAGATGGGGCCAAGTTCAAATTCTGACTCTGCCATTGGGTGGCTGTATGACCTCAGGCAAGTGAGTAATGCCTCTGAGCTTGCTTTTCTCTGGAAATTTGAACCAGTGATGGTACCTACCTTGCACTTGGTGTAAGGAAGAAATGAGGTACCATCTGTAAAGTGTCATCACGAGGTCCAGCTTGGGGAGTGTACTCAATATGTACCTTCTCTTACTACTTATTGAGCACTCACTGTGTGCCAGGAGGTTATTTACATGTACTTTTTCATTATTATTTCCTTGGTGCCATTATTCACCCCACTCTACAGATGAGGAGACTGAGTTAGGAGTTAAGGGGAGGAGGAGAGCCCAGGCCCCCAAGCCAGGGCAGTGCGTCTCCAAATTCCACTTTTCTTGCATTCCACCACTTGGATGCTGGTCCTTGCTCTGCCACAAGCACACAGTATGGCCTCGGGCAAGTCCATGAACCTCGGTTTCCCCATATGTACAATGAGAGGGTAAACTAAATGATTTCTAGGGCCTCATTCTGCTTAGAGTGAGAATGATGGCCATTCAGCCTTGTGTCCATGAAGCCTTAGAGGGTTCCGACCCCACACCATGGAGGGCTGTGGTCTTTGAGGCTTGGCCTGTACCTTCTCCACCCCCTGAAGCAATGGTGACAGGAGAGGTTGTGGAGAAAGTCACATATGGTTTCATTTTCATCATTGTCCATCCTTACCTGAGCAACCACAAGGAAATCCCTTAACTGCATGGAACCTCAGTTTGTTAACCTATGAAATGAGCATAAGAAAGGCCCTCACCAGATCAGATTGCTGTGAGATCAAACAAGACGATGTTTGTGAATGGATTGGAAAAGGCATTGCAGAAAGAAGGAGGGGGTAAGCAAAAGCCAGGGACCACTGACCCCCACCTGCAAGGTCAGATGACTAATTCATTCAACAAATGTATACTGAGCTCCTACTATGTGCCTGGCCCTGGGGTCAGCCCTGGGAACACAGAGGTGACTGAGGTGAGCAAGGAGATTACATTCTCCTGGGGGGAAACAAATTAGCCAAGTCCACAAGTAGATGAGCAAATTATATTAAAAGGTGGTATATTCGGAGAACTTAAAGCAGGTAAGAGGAGAGGTGATCAGGGAAGGCCTCCAGAAGGAGGTACCATTTGAGCTGAGAACTAACTAAGCAATAAGAAGAACCACCCTGCCAAGCTGTATAGGGAACAGAGATCCAGGAAGAGGGAAGAGCAAGTGCAAAGGGCCTTGGTGGAATTAGCCTGCTGGGGAAATGCGCCGGCCGGTCAGGGGCCGCGGCCACCATCCATTGAGGGCACCGTCACATGGTTTCCATCCGTTCCATCCAGTGACATCTTTTCTGCTACCTGGGAGAGCAGGTGCCTGCTGACTCTTTCTTATAGTTCTCCCTTATTTTAATGATCTGCATTTCAAATTTATGTCCCGATATCCTAAGGCCCCTGGGTATCAGGTATATTTTTCCACATCCCAATAAATAAATACAGTAAATCCATGTGCTTTCAGGAATTTTTATGAGCCCGTCTGCCAGGGAAATGGGCTGGTTGCCTCGGAGGATTGAGCCGATGAAGCTGGCTAGGTAACTGAGCTACTGAGTTATGGGGGCCACTTGAAATCTAATTATTGAGAGATCTGAGGCGCCCGCCTCATTTGGGTCCAGATTTACATGGTGCTGGGGAGGCTCCTCGGGTAGGCGTCCCCGGGGGGACGCAGACGGAATGACAGCTGGGGGGTCTCAGAAAAGAGGAACTTGGAGGTGAATGGCCAGAGGGGCACCTAGAGTGGGGTATGTCTGGGCCAGGGGTCTGTCTGGGGTATGTCTCTTCTGGGAGCCATCTCTCTTCTTCCAGCAGGTTCCTGAAGCCCTTTCATATGCTATGCTTCCATTTTGTGCCTCTGGCATATGATTATCCCATGATAGCTATTTGTTCTCAAGTCTCTGTCCCTTACTAGTTTCATTCATTCATTCATTCATTCATTCATTCATTCATTCAATAAAGAGATAAGGAGTACCCAGCATGCCTCAGGGTTTGATGTATATAAAGATTCAAAAGTTGAACCGTATTAATCTGTGAGTTTAGCAAACAGTTGGTGCACAGTATATATTTGTTGTAAGAATGCGAGTTTGCTACCTCAATGATTTAAGGCCTTGCCCTGCTCAGCACTTAAATTCCAGGATGTACAGGTTTTGTGTGTGTGTATACAAACACACACACACACACACACACGCACACACACACACACACACTGAGGCACACACCAAAACTGAAAGGTTCCCACAAGTGCTAGATGCTCAGGGCACTCAATGTCTCATACAGGTCACTGTCACCTCTGTCCCTGGAAGGCTATGACAGCCTCCTCCCTGGTCCCTTACCTTCTCCACTCCCCACTCGAATGTACCTCCCACACGGCACCCAGGATGAGCTGCTGAAAGCAGGGAAGATTGTGTCACCCTTCTGCTCAGACCCCCCCAAGGGGCCCCTCCCAGGGGAGAAGCCAGAGTCCCAGGATAGTCTACAGGGCCCTGTAAACTATGAGGTCTGACAATTAAGTTCACGAACTTGTCACAATGATGTTGCTAACCGTTTTTGATATCAGAGGGATTATTCATTATGAATTTGTACCAACTGGACAAACAGTTAACCAAGTTTACTATGTGGCAGTGCTGAAAAGGCTGCATGAAAAAGTTAGACGACCTGAACTTTTCACCAATTCATGGCTCTTGCATCATGACAATGCACCAGCTCACACGGCACGGTCTGGGAGGGAGTTTTTAGCCAGTAAAAAAATAACTGTATTGGAACACCCTCCCTCCTCACCTGATCTGGTCCCCAATGACTTCTTTCTTTACTTGAAGATAAAGGAAATATTGAAAGGAAGACATTTTGATGACATTCAGGACATCAAGGGTAATACGATGACAGCTCTGATGGCCATTCCAGGAAAAAAGTTCCAAAATTGCTTTGAAGGGTGGACTAGGCACTGCGGTTCGTGCATAGCTTCCCAAGGGGAGGACTTCGAAGGTGACCGTAGTGATATTCAGCAAGGAGGTATGTAGTCCTTTTTCTAGGATGAGTTCGCGAACTTAATTGTCCTACCTCGTATGATGTGACCTGCTCCCCACCCTCTCTCACCTGCTCCAGGATCCCCGATGGGTCCCCTGCCGTCCTCCCACAGTCCAGACTCAGTCCCACCTCTGGGCCTTTGCACTCCCAGAGTCCTCTGCCAGAAGTGCTGAGCCCCCAGTTACAGACTGCCTCCTTCCCTCCTCTCTCTCATGTTCTGCTTGACTCTAACCCCTTTAGTCCTTCTCTACTTTATTTTTCTCCTTAGCCCTTATCACTGCCTTTCATGATACATATTTCTTTCTTTCCGGATTATGGACTGTCACCTCCCCCTTCCCCCTAGAATCACCAGGGCAGATGTTTTGCCTATTTATTTCACTGCTATACTTTCAGTACCTGAAACAGTGTCTGGAATATAATAGGTGTTCAATAAATAATGTTCAGAATGAACGAATGCACCTGTTAATCTACAACAGCGAGGGCAGTAGCTGGCACACACAGGGGCTAAATAGTTGTTCAACTAAATGCGGGGACAAGTGAATGGAAAAAATGCTAAAACTGGATAAGTATTATCCTGCCTGGAGGATCAAAGAGCACAGGAACATAGAGGTCCCCATGAGGGTTCCTAGGGGGACAGGGGCATTTTCCAAGAGCTAATGACATTGAGCTGACTGATGAAGATTGAGCAGGAGTTTGGCAGACGGCTCATGTGGCGAAAAGGTCCAGGGGAGAGAAACATCACAACTTAGAAGAACTGACAATGCTCAGTGTCAGTATCGCAAGGGACCTGATCTTGGAGAACCTTGAATGTCCGTCGAGGAATTAGGGTTTAATCCCGAGGTCCCAGGGGAGACCCCAGATGGATGCACACAGGAGAAGGACACAGTCATATTAGGATTCTAGAGCAATCTCTTTGGTGCTCCTGGAGACAGCATCGTGGGAGCACGACAGTCCAGGAAGGAGAGAATAAGGGCTGATTTGAGTGGGTGACCTTGGGGCCCAAGGAGAGGGAGAGGCCTGCCAGGGGGCTGTCGATGGACTTCCTACGTGGCTGCAGAGATTATACTTGAGACTAAAATTGCATCATCCCAAACCCACAAGATGCAAAGAGAGCCCAGGCACCTGGCTCCAAACTCAATCAAGCAGATTTTTAAAAATTGTAATTGCAGTCCCCTGTCCTTCTCTCCTCCTTCTTTTCCTCTTAAAAATTTTTATTATATATGTTTTTTGACAGCAAAAGACTTGATGTGCTGTATATTAAACAGAGTGGCAGCTGTGATATTGCCAAGCAAAACAAAATACAAAATTTACAGCAGTAAATTCTTCTCTCTTCAGGGTGGTTAATTATCTTAATTACTTTTATTATCTTTTATCTTTTAAGATCCTAAATTGCTTATTTCTGCCTCTCCCGCCAAAGGCGACCACATATTTTTTATTGGTGCCTGCTGAGTAGAGACAGTCATGTGTACATCTTTCTGGTGAAATTTAAAGGAACTTTGATTTATACCTGACTTCAACTTCTGATTTTAATTGTACTAACTAGTGAAAACAAAGTTCCATGAAATATTGACCGACAGCAGGAAACACACACATACACACACACACACACACACGCACACACACACACACACACTCACACTCATGTACCTGCCCATGTTTGCACGCATCCATGCACGTCCATAAACACACACGCGCAGGCACACACACACTCCAAAGCTGACAAATGCCTTTCTTTTCTTTTTTTATACCTCCTCCTCTCTCTTCTACATTCTTCGTGCCACATGGGAAAAACCATTTCTCTCGAGCAAATCTTAACTCGGAAGAGAAGAATTACAGGCCTTGCAAACTGTCACACTTTCCCGGGAAACGGGGAAAGGTGATTTGGTTTGAAATAAATCCATTCACGGTTAACATTTTCAAGCAAAGGGAAAAAGGGAAAAAATCACCAGGCCCCTAGACCTGGGGATATTTCAGCCTGGGGGATTTTGTGACAGCTCAGTCCGCTAAAGAGGGACAGTGATGCAGTCTGAGCTGGTGGTGGTGGTGAGCGGGGGAGGGCGCTGAGGGGTGCAGCGCCCAGTGAGTGACTCCCTTAGGGGAGGAGACAGCCTGTGGTTAAACTTCAGCTTTGAAACAGATGACTTAGAGGTCACGATCCTATAGCCAGACCTTGGGTCCAGATGTGCCCTGGAATTTAGAATTATTGACGGAGGTTAGAAAGGGCACCGTCCCCAGAGCAGGTAGACCTGCGTGCGAATGCTGCCTTGGCCCAGTTTGAGCTGTGTGACAAGGGCACTGCCCCTAGCCTCTCTGTGGCTCAGTTCCTCGTCTACACAACATGGATGATGATGAGAATCTCTTCTTGGGGTTGTTGTGAGGATTCACTAAAATGATGGGTGTGTGCCATGACGTGACTCTTTTCTCCTCCAATGGGATGGGAAACTGAAGCTCAGAGAGGCCACGCTGCCCGTCCAGTGTCACGCAGATGCACACAAGGAGGGGATTCCACCAGTCGGCTGCCCCTTCTGGTGTTACTGTGGGGCTGGGTGGATGGTGGGGGTGGTTACTCTGCAAACTCCCATTGGGAAGCTTCAGGACTGTTGGGAAGGGGAGTGAGAGAGAGCACCAGATGGGGAAGGGGAGGGGCAGGGTGGGGGTGGGGGGCTGGGCTCCGAGATCCCTGAAGGGATGGGGAGAAATGTCTGCGGTTCTATTGTTGAAAGCACCTGGTAGGGTTAGGGAGGTGGCATTAGGGAAGGACAGGCGTGTCAGCTGGGGCTGCTATAACAACAGTGCATACCATCCATTGTGTGTCTTATCAACAGAGACTTACCTCTCACAGTTCTGGAGGCTGGAAGTCCAAGGTCCGGCTGCCAGCCTGGCCTGGTCTGGCTCTGGTGGGAGGCCGCTGCTGGGCCACAGACCACCAGCTTCTCGAAGTTCTGCTTGTGCCGTCACATGGCAGAGGAGCGTGAGGATACAAGCTCTCTCCTGCCTCTTCTAAGGACACTAACCCCACTCGTGAGGGCTCCACCCTTTGACCCCATCAAATCCTCATCACCCTCCAAAGGCCCCACGTCCTAATACGATCACATGGGTGGGGTTTCAACACGAATTTTGAGAGAACACAAATATTCCGTTCGTAATAACAGGTATCCCCTTCCCGCCTCTGCCCACAGAGAGGAGTAATATCAAGTTGATGAATATTTGGGGGAGGGTTTCTTGAGTTTCATTGAGGCCTATGGGATGGGAGCCCTCTGTCCCCAAAGCAACCCCCCCGCAGCTGCCCAGTGATGGATTTCAGCCTGGCCTTGGGGAGGGGCACCTGCCAGTCCCTCCCAACCATCTCCTTCCTTCTCCCTACCACCCCCAGCCCCGCCCCGCGCATCTCTCAGGCTTTACCTCTGGGTGACAGTGGTTCTTAGTGAGGTGACCCTAAACTTACTCAGTTTTAGCACAAAAACTCCCACACCCTGTTTGCCTTTCTGGTCCAAGGTTAATTGGGACGGTTGGTCACCCTCCAGCTTGAGTCTTTCTCAAGGATTCCCTTGACCTTCTTCTGCTTCTGTGTCTCTCTCTCTTTCTTCTCTCTCTCTGTCTGTCTCCTTCTACCACCCTCCTCCTTTCTCTTATCCACCCCTGGCTTCACTCCTCCTCCCTTTTCTTGCAGACTCTCTGCCTCCCACTCTTTGGCAAGACAAGCCCTGCACTTACATCTCCAGAGGGGCTGGGCAGCCAAGTCCAGAGACAAAAGTCCAGCAGGAATGAGGGGAGGCGGAGGAAGTGCTGTCGGGGAGGCGGGAGGGGCTCATGGGTGGGGAAAGGGCCCCAATTCTTCAGCCCCACAGAGAGACTCTCTAGATGCTCCAGGTTCTACACGTGGGCCTGCTTTCCCATAAATTCTTGTCCATGCTGTGCCAGGGAGAGGTGTGAGTGCATGCATGTGTGCACGTTCTGAGTGGAGGACTTTCCCAGGGGGACAGAGAGCCTGACCCCCTTCTGCCAGAGGCTGCCCTGTGCTGTGAACCTCTCGAGGACTGTGGCCTTTGAGGGAGCTGCAGTGGGAGCCACTAGGGGACCAGGAAAGCAGGATTCAGGGTGGACCTGAATCCAAGGCCCCTAAGAATTCCCTTGGGCAACCCCTTGCCACATACGGCTATTCAGCACTTTGCATGCAACTGGTAGGAAGGACCTCGAAACTGGATTTTAAATTTAATTTAATTTAAAGTATTTCAATCTAAAAACTGATACTCTGTTCAGTGATTGGGAAATGTTTGTATGTTTGCAATAATTGGGCCACACGAATCTAGACTTTCAAATGACGTGAGAAGTGTTGTACGTGTAAAATACACGCTGGATTACAGAGCACCAAGAACGAGTGTAAGCTACCTGATCAAAAACTCTTACTGTTGGCTGCATGTTGGAACAATAACATTTCTGATATGTTGGGTTAAATGAAAGATACTGTAAAATTAATGTCCTGGTTTCTTTTTGCTTTTAACATGCGGCTTCTGGAGAGTTTAAAATGACATATGTGGCCCCAGTATGTTCCTCTTGGTCTAGGCTCTAGATTTGGGGACAGTCAACTGTCACCAAGAGTGTATTCGTCTGGCTTCACTGCACTGGGACATGAAGTTACCTTGTTTGTGGTTGCTTTGTGCCGCTCGCTTGTTCTCTGACTGTAGGGAAAAGAAACCATTTCACCCAACTGAAATTCACAATTTGTAGAATGGAAGGATTAATGAAACCTCTGGCCGGGAAGGTCAGTTTCAAGTGTCCTTTACTCTCCCCTGCTCATCCACACCTCACTCTACCCCTGCTAGTCTGTGGGGATCAGGCATTTGGATTGGGAGTCATGTTTCGACTCTTCCTCTGACTGCTGGCTGGCGGCTCATCCTGAGAGAGCTGGTTAGTTAAAGGTCCTAGCAGAGAAGGGGCTTTGCCTCTCGGTTCCCCAGATTGATGTTCCCCAGATTTGCTAGGACTGTTGCAGTACCCTGAGGAGGCAGAAGGGGCTGATAGGCACCCAGGTAGATATTGTTAGCCAGGTAGGAAGCTGATGGTCAACAAATATGTCCTGAGCATCTCCTATGGGCTTAGGTGCTATGTCAGGCACCAACTGGGCAGACAGGGGCTCTCCCAGACTCCAAGGTTGATGGAGAGACAGATATTGAACACACATTTGCACTGCTGAGTTAGCCAGTCCCAGTTGGTTACCTGCGTTATCTCATCTAATTGTGATGTTAATTCCTTAAGGTGAGGCTTACTGCTCTCCCCATTTCACAGAAGAGGAGACTGAGGTCAGACAGGTGGGAAACTGTGCCCAGGTTGTGTTTACATTGGAGCCAAGTTTCAACCCTGGCTTGTGTAGCTCCAAAGTCCCATAAACCCCTCTCTGAGCTGCCTTCTGAATGCTTTTGGAAGTGCCCCTTGCCCTCTGTGACCGTGCTTTCTTCTAGGCCTGCCCTCTCGCTCAGCTCTTCCTTCATAGCTTCTTGGAATCCATCATCGCTGCTTTTTAATCGAAGCCCTCGGTGAACCAAGGTGTATTTTTAGCCTGCACCACCTCTTGGGATAATGAGTCTCATACGTTTACTTCCCACTGAGTAAAGCACTACAGCACTTTAATTTTTCCTAAAATGCCTTTGAGTTTCCCCGGGAGATGTAGGTAAGAGGAGAGGGGAAGTTGATTTGGCTTCTCCACCCGCCCATGCAGCCTGTGTCTCTCTGAGGGCTGGTTCTGCAATGGAGCCTGCATTCTCCCCTGGGTCCCAAATGGAAGGCTGTGGGTAAGAGACTCCACCTGGCCAAGTCTTGCTTTGTTCCTCTGTAAATGGGAGTGGGGTGAGGGGGCTGGAGGGATGGGGGTGGGGGTAGGAAGGTAGAGGGGGGTGGGTGTGTGTGTCGAGGAAACTGATCCTGCAGGGGGTGGGGTTACTCCTGCACACCTCAGTTTTGGCATGGCTGTATTTCACAGGTACACATGGGATGAGAAAATGGGTGGTGTGGAGAACTCTTTCTAGTTGTAATATGCGTGGATGTCAGCCAAAGTCTTCATGGTGGCCCTGCACCCTCTCTGTCCTTGCCCCTCCATTTTCCCTTGCTCACTCTGCTTCAGCCCTGCTTATAAGCCAGTCATACTCCTGCCCCAGGGCCTTTGCACCGACTGTTCCCCTTGCCTAAGACACTTTTTCTCTTCATAGCTGCATAAACACCTCTTTTTCCTTTTAGTTGTGCTCAGATGCCACCTTCTCATTGAGGCACCCCCCCCAGACCCACCCTATTGAAAGCATAACCCTTCCCCTGGCCCCTGCATTTCCCCTACTTTTCCCTGCTGTTGTTCCTGCCCACCCACCCCGCCGCTATAGCATTTATCATCTTCTATCACACTCTATAATTTACCTATGTAAGATGTTAATTTGGTTTATTTTTTTCCTGATTCCTTAAGGGCAGGGATTGTTACCTGTCTTATTCCCTGCTGTACCCTCAGCTCCCATAGTGCTGCTTGGCACACACCAGGTGCTCAATAGCTGTGTGTGACATGAACACATCGTCTTTCCTCTCATCTGCCTGAGTGTTGTTTGCAGGTTGGCAAATATTATTGTGCAACAAAAACAACAGTAACAGTACAGTTGTGTGGGGATGGCCATGGTCAAATGCATTTAGTAATAAACCAATTTCTTTCAGGAGGGCGTTACACTGAGCAGGGAGCATCAGACTCACATCCAGGGAGCAGAGCCAGGGAAAAGCCAATCTGGAATCACCCACCCATTTCACAGCTGAGGAAACTGAAGCTCTTCATCTCTAAGTCTTGACCCAGATCTCTGAGTTTCTAACAGCTCTGCCTGGCTCCCCACACCCACCCTATCTCCCAACCTCAGTCTCCCTCATTCAGAAGAAGCTTCTTAAAGCCTTGGTAGCCAAAGACTGTAGGAGAAGAAGGACTATCCTACAGCATGTGGGGAAGCACCCCCAAATGTAGAAGGCATACCCTTGGATTTGAGTGTGGCTTTCTTTATTAGTTTGTGCCCGGATTTGGAGGCCATTCTGGACATTTAAGAAAGATTTGTATTTTTTTTTATTGCACAAAACTGAATGGCTGTTGATTTTAAAATGTCTAATTTTAGAGCAAAGGACCATGACACTGTTGACCGTGTTATGTGCTGACCAATACTCAGGCTGGCAACGAGGGCCTTACACCTTGATTTTGTTCTAATGTCCCCATGATGGCCTCAGAAGACATGTTTGGGCCCATTTTACAGATGAGGAAACTGAGGTTCAGAGGAAGAAGAGATGTACCCAAAGTCATAGGGCTGCTGAATGGAAGAGCAGAGCTTCAGCCCAGCCTGTCATATTCTGGAGGTTGAGCTCTTTATCTCTATTTGGAAAGGGGCTAAGTGGGGGTGGAGAGTGGAAATCATAATTCTTAGAAAGAAGAGAAGAATGGAATATGGCAGAAAAAAATGCCCCATGAAACAAAACAGATGACATGCCTTTATTTCCATTTCCATCAATGTAACCAGAGGGTATTGTTTTGTTGTTTATTTATATCTTTGCCCTGTGCCTTTTTCTTTTTTCTTTTTTTTGTACTTGACATCATATTTGCTATATAATTTTGTGTCTTTTTTCCTTTTCAATTATTATGTTACAATTATATTTCCATGT